>NC_080671.1:365565409-365876682 GCF_030247195.1 Topomyia yanbarensis
TGATTTTTGAAAAAAATCTGTGTACTGTACGAATATGAGATTGCGTGTATATTTGACTATCTTTAGAATTATGAATATTTTTGAAAAAATTAGCATTTGTAGTACAAAGATAATTATTGTATCTTCCCTATGCTGTCTAGTAAACTATTTCTACATATATAAAATGTCTCGAAAACTTAATTTTTACTTGTAAAATGCATATAAGCATTCTGCATAGCGGTGTACGAAAATGAGATTGTGTCACTGTGTATAGAAAAGGCAACCTTTGTGATACAGCTAACAGTAATAAACTATTTGGTACATTGATTTAAATTTATTTCCCGTCCACTTCGCGCATCGGCTCCAGATAAATGTTAACATCGGTCATTTCCTGTACGACCGCTTTGTTGGTTCTGGCCTTCAACCAGTAGTAGACAATCTCGAAGAGCCACGGAATTACGCACAGGGCCATGAACAACGTAAGACAATGGAAGGATATCGAGTAACTTCCGGTCACATCCCGGATATAGCCGACAATTGGTCCAACCGCAAATGTAATATTTCCCTGCAGGAACATAAACAAACCGTAGCCGGAAGGAAACCTGTAACAACAAGAACAGTCTCATAACGCACACAAATAAAAACAATATTTGAGCAGGAAGGTGTTTGCCATCAATCATATCCCGGAGGCTGATTGTGGCCGGTGGAGCCACAATTTTATCGCGCTCGGGTATCGATTGCGATGCGCAAATAACGAGGCAGTCCTACCGTTTCTGGGGCAAATATTCCGAAAATACCAGCGGCAGGGGAACGTGGATCCAGGTCCGCAGGAATCCCATTATAGCTGTTATGATGGCCATACCGTGAAAATCGTAAACGAACAAAAACGCTGTTCAATATGGGAAAGAGGAAAATTGCAATTGAGAAAAAAAACTGTAAAACACGCTAGGAAACGATGCTGCCGAATGGGCTGTTCCGGGGCCATTAACATATTGTTTCCTCGGTGGTATGCGTATTTTTTTTTTATTTGGCTCGCCCGGCGGCAGTGGCTGAATTTCAAGTGGATAAAGTAATTACCGAAACGTGCCAGGATGGTGAACAGTGCCCCGGCCAGATAGACGTAGCGAGCCTTAATGTTCAAACATGTGCTGGAAATGGCCAGGAAAACGCGCGAAAGCAAATCTGCTGCCGCCCCGATTGCAATGATTAGGGAAACGTCCGGCTAGAAAAGAGCGATTAGTAGCAGATCACGATTAGTATTCAAAGCGACGAATAAAATTACACGGTTTTATGAGTACTTTGTTGAATCCAATCATGAGCAAATACATCGGCTGCAGGGTAAAGAAGGCCAGATCCGAGTAGAGGGCGAACGAAATTCCAAGCACAATGTTGACATAGATGGGAT
Source organism: Topomyia yanbarensis (assembly GCF_030247195.1). Taxonomy (NCBI): domain Eukaryota; kingdom Metazoa; phylum Arthropoda; class Insecta; order Diptera; family Culicidae; genus Topomyia; species Topomyia yanbarensis. The sequence continues at coordinate 365,566,794 of NC_080671.1, forward strand.
CCTTCAGCAGTGTGAGATCCAGGAAATCGATTAGAACCTGCCACTTGGAGGATGGTTTCTTGTCCCTTTCTGTGGTATCACTAACTACGACTGGTCCGGACCAATTACCAAGCTCCGGAATTGATGAAGCTCTTCGAGAACAGCTCTGATTTTTTAGTTTTAGCAGCTTCGAATCATAGTCAGTGATATTCTCTTTAGGAGGCGAATGTGTCTCATTTATCTGTACTTCTTCAGCGTCTACTTTCACTTTCTTCATATGCCACTCAACGGGATGCATTAACAACATAGCCACCATGGTGTGACTGTTGACCGCCGCAAGCACTGCCATGCACCCTCGAAAACCAAACGCCTCCATCGTCCTTTGAATGAATATAGGATAGAACATCGTACCCAATCCAATCAAGGTTTGCGATATACTCATCATGACTACGCGTTTCTCCACGAAATAAGCATTGAATGTGGTGTAGGACACAGGAATCATTAGTCCGAATCCAGCACCTATAAAAGTTAGTTGACCTTACATTTATCATCAAGTTTCGCACAAAAATCTGATCATACCTTGAAATATACTAAACGATATCAGCAGTTCATTGGTGGACCGGACAAAAATCGTGAGAAAGCTACCAACCACATACAGTGTGGCCCCAATTAGTCCCACCGTCCGGCAAGAGGTCTTTTTCATCAACGTATTCGTGAAAAGTCCAGCAAAACTCAACGCACTGAAGAAACAACTCGTAATCAACGCGATCGCACCGGTCTCCTCGCCAAGATTGGTCAGAAAATCCCCAAACATAAGTCCAAACGAAGGAAGAGAGCCCAACGAAACGGTAAACATGGCAGCCATTCCGATTCCGACCAGCAGACCCCAGCCTCCTTCCGGAGGTACCTTCTGATAATCGACCGCCATCTAACCAGTCGTAGGTGCTAATTTTAACTGACTGACTGATGATGCTGTGAACTTGATAGTGAGCTGCCGCATCAGAGATAGCATTTTATCTCGAAAGTTTGCTAACGGAAGAAAGTTCACTATTGCACGCTATCACCGTGGCCGTCGAGGTTCCCGAGCTTAGCGGAGGTGCTTGACGCAAACAAATGTGGCGCTGAAGTGACAAGATATTATCATTGGTTTTACGAGTGTGTTTCTAAGCGTAGTAAACATGTCCCATGGTTGTTTAGATCAATCGTCAACATCTATAGACTGGTAAAAAGAACGAAAAACGCATCAACCGAATTCCGTCCCGAGGACTAGCGAATTGAAAAACACAATCGCAAGGAAGATTTCGTAACTATCGAGTTTTCCTCAACAAGCTTTTAAAATTTCTATTGCTTCAAATGAGGATGATTATGGTCGCACCGCATAGTTTCTCAAAAGTATGAGCAAATGATTGATCTAGAAGATAATTATTATGAAGACACATGGTAAAACCAAATACAAATACATATTTGTATTTGGTAAAACCATTGGAATGGATTTGAAGATACAGCTTTTCCTTTTTTCCGTTACCAGATAAACTTCGATTATTCCACAAACAACCAGGGTTCATCTTGAAAATATGCATCCCAGGAAGATACTTGAAAAAAAATCGCGTGAACCCAATGTCCACCATTTACAACAATACTGTGTAAGACTCCTCCCGCCTGACCGAGACATCGCTACTATGACCTGAAACGGTGGAAAGTATCGAGCGTGGCTGTACTGAGTAGGGCATTGCAAAAATTTTTTTTTTTGAATTCTCAAAGGCCCCCCCCCCCTCTTATATTGTGACAAATGTCAAAGTAAGCTCAGATGCCAAATTTCATATCATTTGGACAATTTTAGACCCCCGCCCACTTCGCTTGAAATTTTTTGAAATTGGTACTATGGGAAAATATGGCGGAAAAATACATTAAATGCTATAACTTTTGAAGTAGCAATCAGAAAATTACAATTTATACCTCTTTTGAATAGAAATAATCTTAGTATTTGGATGGAGATATTTTTGTTTCTAGGAAAATACGGGAAAGTGGGGTACTGGGTCATTTTGGCTCCAAAATCCCATATTTTTTATGATTTTTCTTCTCCGTGATACAAATCATACATATTTTGTAGTTTTTCTGAAAAAATCTCAGAAATCGAACGGAACCCTTTTGACCTTAGTCCGAATACGAAAAGTTGGGGTTATAGGGCTTTTTGTCATTCATATTAAATTTTATCATTTTCTCATGCATATATCTCTATTATTCTTCAACCAATTTTCATAAAATTTAACTTGTTGAACGTGTAAAATTCTGAGGAATATAACAAAAATAAAAACGTTAAAGGTAAAGTTCAGAAACATCAAAGTTTTTGATATTTACTCTACAAATCTCATTTTTTTCATTATTTGTCCTAATACTTCAACTTCCCCTATTTTTCCAGGAATGAAACTTTTCTCATGTGGTCCCTAAGCATATCTTACACTAAAAGTAGTAAATTAAATAAGAATTTTGTTGTTAAATGGAGTTAATATGTGCGATTTTATGATAAAAATGTGAAATCGACACTATATGTCAGATAATTTGATGTTCCTGAATTTTACCGGGTACGAATCTATTTCTGTTATAATTCTAAGGATTTTACACGTCCAACAAGGTATAGTTTATAAAAATTGCATGAAGAATAATAGAGATATATTCACGAGAAAATGATGAAGTTTAATATAAATGACAAAAGGCCATTTAACCCCAACTTCTCGTATTCGGACAAAGGTCAAAAAGGCTCCGATCGATTTTTGAGATTTTCTCACATTAGAAAAACTACAAAATATGTATGATTTGCATCACGGAGAAGAAAAATCATTAAAAATAGGGGATTTTGGGGCCAAAATGACCCAGTACCCCACTTTCCCATATTTTCCTAGAAACAAAAATATCTCCATCCAAATACTAAGATTATTTCTATTCAAAAGAGGTATAAATTGTAATTTTCTGATTGCTACTTCAAAAGTTATAGCATTTAATGTATTTTTCCTCCATATTTTCCCATAGTATCAATTTCAAAAAATTTCAAGCGAAGTGGGCGGGGGTCTAAAATTATCCAAATTATGTGAAATTTGGCATCTGAGCTTATTTTGACATTTGTCACAATATAAGAGGGGGGGCCTTCGAGAATTCGAAAAAAAATTTTGCAATGCCCTAGTACTGAGCCAAGTCGAGCTATATCATCAACATGCGACAGTCAAGGACGTTGCCGCTGATAGGGCCCGAAGAGCCCATGTCCTTTTCAAACCAAATTAAAAAAAAACTCGTGACTTACCGTTCAAGATAAGCTCTCCTTTGCAAAATTTTGGTAAAGCTTTTATGCTTACTCAGCACACGTTCTGTAGTTAGACCATACTACCGATTTCGTCCGTCGCGTGCCAGAGTGAGGGACTCTGAACAGAGAAGATAACTCTGAACCCTTCTCCTCGAAACTCCACCAAGGAGTCCGACATTTGCCTGATCACCCGGATTCCATTTGATATGTCTACTTCGGGGGGAGGCGTGTTAATGCACTTCGCTTGATTCCAGGTCTAGCTGGTCGTGTTAGATTTCGTTGGTCTCATAACTCAGTCCTTCAAGGCATGATATGCTACATGCGCTTCTCTCTACGTTGACCAGTTGGATGCCGTGGTCGATCCAGCGATTCCGGTTGGAGGGTGGCTTCCGGTTCACTAGTGCCCCGACGACCCTATACTGGTGGTTTGTCGCGTTCGGTGCTACTCGGCGTAGTCCCCGACGGTGGAGCTAGCCTACCTCGGCGGAGAGCTCCCCGACAAAAGAATGTCGCAACCGTTGACGGACGCGTTATTCTTGCTTCGATGCAGTCCGGCAGAATGCCGAGGTTCAGTGATTCCGGGTAGAAGATTGCGTCTGGTTCACTGGTGCCCGATGATTCAAGCCGGCGATTCGCTACGGACTACTCGGAATAGTCTTCGACGGTGGATCTTTCCTACTCCGACGAAGAATTCGCCGGTAGTGGAAGATCTTCCGAAACCGATGCTACCCGATGCAGATGTCGAGGTCGGTCCTGCGATTCTGGTTGAAGGGTGACTTCCAGTTCACAGGTGCCCCGACGACCATTTACCGGTGCTACTTCCCAATCTACTCGAACTAGTCACCGACGGTGAGCCCAGCCTACTCCGACGGAGAAATTTCCCGATGTTGAAATTTCTCTCGAAACCGTTATCTTGATGCTGGTCGATTAGGTGCCGAGGTCAGTCCTGCGATTCCAGAGGGAGGATGACTTCCGGTTCTCAGCTGCCCCGACGACCTATCCTCGCTGATGCGTGCGCTCAATCTAGTCCCCTAGCGATGGATCTAGCCTACTCCTACTGACTTGTGAAGTGCTATGGTCGGTCCCGATTCCAGTTGAAGTGTAGTTTCCGGTTCATCGGTGCCTTGACGACCCGAAGCTGTATACTGTTACGTTGCTGATCGTTGCTTCTCTCGCCAGCTTCATTACAACGCTGACATGATCTGAACTACTGTTCTGTTCACCGCGTTCCATTTTTCTTTGTCCGCGTACGTTCTTTGGACAATATTGGTCACGTTAACGTCCTCACCGACAATGGTTCTCATTTCGCTTGGCTCGTCCTCGAATCGCGGGAATTCGAAGACCACGTGCTCAGGCGTTTCCTCTGCACCTCCGCACGTGATGCAAAACGGCAAACTCGCGGGGCCAAATCTATTACGTAGGCTGCCTCTGACGAAAAAGTTCGATACGCGCTAGACACCGGCATGGCCATCAACCCGAACGTGCAGTTCAGCCGAAATATGTTTCTGCACTTGCAGTGCCGTCACCCAAGCAGGTTTTGCGTATGCGAGCACCGATGTGGAGACACTCGCCTGTAGTTGCTTTTTACTACTGCTGATCGCTGAATTGTTGGGCATGATCCCAGATAGTGCCGAGATAACTTTTAGGACCCTCCCGCATGCGTGGTCGAAGTGGCTATTGAAGCTTAGCCTGTCGTCTATCATCACTCTCAGTTGTCTAACTTGTCGCTTTGAGTTTATGATACACTCTCCGAACGAAATTCTTGCCTGCTGCACTGCCTTTCGGTTGCTTTTCAAAACCATTTCGGTTTTGTGGTGAGCTAGCGTCAGCTTCTTGTCGCGCATCCAGTCTTCCACAACATCTATCGTCTCCGTGGCGAGTACTTCTACTTCCTCTAGTGATTCGCCGATCACTAGAAGCACCACGTCGTCCGCAAAACCGATAATCTTCACACCCATGGGGAGGCTCAGATTCAGCCCTCCGTCGTACATAACATTCCAAAGAGTTGGGCCAGCTACGGAATCCTGTGGAACGCCCGCTGTTACGGTTACACTTCTTTTTCCGGCGTCAGTTTCGTAGATCAGCTGCTAGCTTCTGTTGCTTCCAGATATTGGGGAAGTCACCATCGTCGACGCACTTGTGCAACGCGGTCCTAAACATATCCGGGTTCGATAGGATTGCTATTTTCAGAGCCACGTTGGGGATACCGTCTGGTCCCAGGGCCTTCTTGGTTCTCAAGGCTTTTGCAACCACCATCAGCTCCTCGTTGATTACCCGAGCTTCTTCTTCGAAGTCATACTGCGTTCCGCATTGCGTGGGCGACCAGGCCGTCGGTTGATGCTGTGGAAATAGCGCTTCTACGATGACTCTCATCCTCTCCGGGCTCTTGCTGTCTTGTACGCTGGTCTTAGAACATCTCTTTCCGCGACGTTTCGGGCTCTCTGCATCTTCCTCCGGGCTCGGTGGCAGCATGCACGTAGGTCGGCAATCGCCGAATTCCACCAGAAAGCTGGGCGGCGACTGTACCTTGGTCTTGAAATGGTTGCATCGCAAGCTCTTGCTAATGCCGTTTTCACTTCGTCTGCGCTGAAGTCAATGTGATTTCACTCACGCCACAACGCTTCGACGAAGACTCCCTTGTCGAACTTCGTTGTTTTCCACTTCCGCTCGTTTGATTGGATCACTAGCGCTTCAGACTGTCTCGTGCTTCCGATAGCGTACCGGATCGCTTGGTGGTCGCTGTGGCTCCGAAATGATAGCTATATCGCATTTAGACTCCGCTACAAATTGCCGCAGCAAGTGTCGTGCTGTGTCTCAGTGGTTGAAGTTGATTTGCGTTACCTCCACTGTGACTTCGTTGTAGTCGCCTGTTTGAAGGCCGGACAACGTGGGCCTCCTGTAACGTGGTTGTTACCTTCTTCGGTTGAGCAAATCAGACATCTCGGAGCCTGCCGGCAGTATTTTGCCATGTGGCCTTCTTCCCCGCACCTTCTGCTTGATTTGCTCCTGTCAGGTCCACTGAAGTTTCTCGCTGGGTGGCCGAACTCTTGAAACTTGAAGCACATTTCCGGTCTCTGTGATACACTCAATGGACATACCGACCAGCCAACTTTTATTTTACCAATTTTCAGTGCTTTGTTTGCTGCTTCGACTGGAAGCCTAACAGAAGCCGCTTGAGTGCCGAAAGGTCCCTTCCTTATTCGAATCGTCATCTGCACTTCTCCAAGCTCGCACTATTTTTCCAGAGCTTCTCTTCGCTCTTCTTCCGAGGATATCTCATCCAGGTTCTTACCTTGGATGATTTCCTCCGGGCACAAGATTCTCACTTTCACCGCTTCGCCCATAGCTTTCTCGGTGAGCTCTTTATAAGTAGAGCTGTTTGACTTCGGATCCTTTTTCAGTTCCAGAATCATCTCTCCAGTGCGCGTACCCCTGATTTTCTTGATGTCTGAGCCCAGCTTCTTGAGTACCAGGTTTATCCTCATTGCGTGCAGTACCTCCTCGTATGAGTCATCGTTAGTTTTGAATATGAGTGCTTCACCTTTGTTTCGTCCCTTGAGAAACTTTCGCTTTTCGGACCTATCCTTATTGTTCGCCTTCCGTTTTGTGCTGCCGACGACTTCCCATTTGGTGTTTTTATCCTCGTTGGTGGCTGCTTCGTTCGCTACGCGTACCACTACGCTTCCTTGTGTTTCTTGGAACCTCCTAGTCTCACATCACCTAGAGTAGTCTTGGCCTCTTCGATGTAGAGAGGGACGTCACCTGGGGTTTGTTTTTCGCCTCGTAAGTTTCCCTAACATTCGATGGTGCCACTGTTTGCCTTATTTCCAAAGATTTCTTGACAATCAACAGCTCCTTTCCGGCTACCTCCGCTTTCTGCTACAAGGTTCTTCATTCCTTGACGGCCAATCCGAGGTTTCCTTGTATCTTCAGGACCAATATCTTGATGTTCTTGTGCACATTACTCCTTTTGTCAACAAAGTTGTGCAGTTCGACCACCAGCTTTTTAGCTTCTGCTATACTCGGCAAGCTTGGTATTTTCAACGATGCGCTCTCCTCCTGCTTTTGCTGCTTCTGTTGAAGCTGCGGCTACGGTTGATGGTACTGTTGAGGCTGCTCCAGATGTTGAAGCTGCTACTGCTGTTTCTCCTGATCGTACTGTTGTTGCACTGGCTGGTTTGCCGAGGTGATGACCTCGTTAAATCGCTTTTGGCGAAGGGAATCGCCGCGTCTACTTCATATGTGTAAGTTTCTTGCTCCATTTTATTGGGTCCAAACCCCGGACCGCTATCTCCACTCGTTGCACATAGTCGCCTCTCGTGATCTCATGATTATCTATACATACTAATATGTTAGCAGCATGGAGGTCATGCAAGGGTTGACACTATCCCTCATGGGGAGTAGTGTTCAGAGCCGGATCAGCGTAAAATCGGGAATGCTCCAACCAAACCTAGTGCCACCAACTAAATGTTTGAACGCACCCGAAAACCTGCCAGCGTTTTGTTGGAACGGAAGCAGCCGTGCTGTTAGCCCACTCGCCATTTCAAATCGGTGTCACCCTTCCTTACTCGAAGAGTAGAACAGCACGCCTGTCGGCCCAAAGTCGCTGTACAATTCGTGATCCGTATCCTGTCCGTTGTCGTACGCCATAATCAGGATGTTACTCGCGTCGATCCTGATGTGCCGGTTGACACTTCGGTTGGGCTAGAGTGCTTTTAATGCTAAGATATTTGATTATTAGAATCTTAAGATCATAGCAAAAGCGGCGTCCTATCTCCCACTATCCGACAGCGAATTATAGAAAAAAGTTATTTCCATGTATTTATATACATACCTGCCAATAACTTGGCTCCAGGATTTAGGTAGGCGCTAGTTCAATTAATTTTCCCACTACCCATTTCGTATACAGGGCAAACCGTGTTCCGAGGTAATCGCTCCATCAACTAGCCCCGCCCTAATGTAATGTTTGTATCAAATGGAGTTTAACCTTACAAAAAGGCCTTCGATTCTTTACATGAGGTAAGAAATCGACAGTGTATTTAATTCAACATAATATAATTGATATATAAATTACAATATGTTTATAGAAAAATATACCAGTTTTACCATGTTACCAATAATACACAGAGAACTATATCCAGTCCTCGACAGCATATCCCTCAATTCGACCCTCGTCTGACGCGCTACAAACCGCACGCATTGGACATACTCGCAACATACTCTCACCAGAAGTGCACTCCTGAGAATGCGTAAAAATCACAGCAGAATAAAAGAGACGGAAGTAGAAAACATGCAAACTCTGCATATTTCCGCTCATCACTCACTCCCGTCGCTCACACTCTTCCACGATTCCCATGTACACCCAGGAATACATCTCCAGTAAGCACTCAATGAGTGAACAGACCGAGTACGCCCGGCGCACAAATTCCATAGCACAGCGGTTCTCAACTTTTTTCAGTCCACGGACCCCTTAAAAATCACCCTGGGTTGTTGCGGACCCCCACTGATAAACATCGATTTTGTATGCTATCAATATGTTGTTTTCAGTTTGTTAGGAAACAAGACTTGAAAGTTCAATATGCACTCGAAAAATATATTTTTCTTCGCGGACCCCCAGCAACGACTTCACGGCCCCCACAGGGGTCCGCGGACCCCAGGCTGAGAATCACTGCCATAGCAGAAAAAACGAGAGACAGGCAGAAAAACATGCCGTCGATGAAGCTCTCCGTGTAGTGTGCATACGCACTTTTCAGTTGGTTTATCCGTCTCACTTTCGCAATAGCTTGGTTCTTTTCACACTCTAGTTTTCAGCTGAGACGAGACATGCAAATAGCAAAAAATCGAACGTCAAATTCAGCCAGGGGGTACTGTCAAATGCAGCCAGTCCATTTAAACCATGTGAGACAAAAAGAGAGGCTTTGTGAGATGAACGATAGAATGAACGGAAATAAGAAAAAGAAAACATCTATCGGCAAGTCCATTGCATTTTATTCCTGTGCACCCCTGGTGGTGCAAAGGGCCGTTGTGAAAGATCGCCATCCTGGGCGATTGCCCGCCATCGCCTTGACCTGCTGCCAGGTCAAACTTTCGTCGACTTCTTTTACTTCCTTGTTGAGGCTGCCCCGCCATTAGCCTCTGGGTCTGCCTCTGCTGCGATGTCCTGCTGGGTTCCAGTCTAAGGGTGCTTACAGAGTGGCGGCGAGAAGCTGAGCTGGCGCTGATGCTGACATTAGAATGCGAGAAGCCTGCTTCCTGCAAACCAAAGATGATGTCAAAGTGAAAGCTGAGCGGATCGGCGCCGACTGCCTGTTTTTACTCTGACAGGTTCCATTTGATATGCTGCAAGCAGGTTTCTCGCATTTTAATGTCAGTGCCAGCCCCTGCTCAGCTTCTCGCGGCCACTCTCTAAGCACCCTAACACTTGCTTGCAGATTTCGTTTCCGCCCCTGCGCAGAGTGTGGCCGACCCACCTCCACTTTCGTTCCCGAATTTCTTATCGGCAAGTCCCGTCCCAGGTTTTCAGCAACAGCGTTCGAACAGCTGTACTAAGCGGCGGGCGCGGAGGTTTACACTATCGCCTTGATGTCAAAGGAAAAGTTACAGGAAATGTGATGGGCCTCTTGAAAAACCTATTGTGGTTGAATGAGAAACGCGAATTAACTTATGAAAAGGTCGTAATAAAACAATATAATTGTGTTGATTAAAACCAAATTTAAAATATCTCGAGAACTACTACATTTCAGAGAATTTGTGTTATGAGCATTTTGATTTGAAACGGCGTTTATAATCATAATCAAAAAGAAAATTGTATTTTTGACTGTAAATAGTATGAATTATAAAAATATGTCAAACGTTGCCGTTAGGAAAACTTTTTTATTGAAAGTTACTCCATGATCCAAATATACTGAAAAAGTTTCTTTTGTGTCTTTAAAGCGATAAACATTAGATTGTTGACATTTTATGATGGGGTAACGCGAATATCTTTTAAAAGGGGCATAATTACTCTAATTGTTTTTTTTTTTTTGGAGCAAAATTCCAAACATCTCGAAAACTATCGCCTTTTGAAAGATTTTTGTTAAATGAATTTTGTTTTAAAATGATACTAAGAATTATGTTTTGTAATAAAATTACAGGTTTGTAAGTCAATTAGCATGGCTTTTAAAAACATGCATAAAGTAATTGTTAGGAAAAAAATTTACTGATAAGTTCTCCATCATGCTATTACATTCAAAATGTTTCTTTTTTCTTTAGATGTTTGTTGACAAAATATAGAAAATTCAAAAAAAAAATATGCCAGGCGATGGAAATTGTTTATTTGCGGCGCTGGCAAACCAAGTGAAAGTGAAGAGCACGCGGCAGCAATAGTCCGGCTGAGAGCATTAGTAGTGGAACATATTAAAGCCAACCGAGAAAATTTCCTTCCATGTCTGATGGAGGGAGTCTCCGATGTAGGAGTTTATGCAGGCATCAACGTAACCGAGAAAATTGAGGCGGTGGTCAGCTAGTTTCGTCCGCGTCCCTTATAACCTATTTTTATAAAGTGATTCATCCGCAGTGCTATCTTTGAAAATGAACCACCTTGGTTATGCAACTAATTTTTCCGATCCTTTTATAAATGCAAATAATTAAGCAATCTTCATTTCGTTATATTCTGAATTGCACATATTTTGTCGCATATAATTTTAAATGTACTTTCATTTGATGGCATTGTAAGGGAACACGTATCCGCCGGTTGATGCCAATCGAGCTGACATTTCTTTAGACTGAGCGAACTAATTTATTTGTTTGTTTAGTGTTTATTTGGCCAACTGGGAAACGAACCCACTGGGTCTTTAATGCGTGTGGGAAATACGCATGGTCTTGTCTGAGTGAATGACTTTTGAATTATGTATGAGGGTGGAGAATTGACAATTCGCAAGATCAATTCAAATCCAATTACCAATTTGCTGCAATCATTTCAACACAAAAAAACAAATGTTTTATGGTTATATATAATGGTTTACATTTAGTCCATTAACTCATCAGTCAATTATACTGAGCTAAGAATAAGTACGTACTATTTGGAAACGGGGGGTGTTTGATTCGTGCATGATGTTAATATCGTTAGTTAATATCGCAGCATTTATATTTTTTGTGTTTCGCGTCTTCATTGTAATATCGCAACGTTTACTCGAACGAGGTGGGAAATTTCAAGTTATGGGATCTCAATATGCTAGTGATTAAACCAATAAGGACCATTTATAAATTCTGCCACGCTATTAGGAGGAAGAGATATGACTAATTGTGACTTAAATGGGAGAGGAGCACGTCATGTGCTTTGACGCAATCGGCCGTTTTACGCACGTTTGCGCCATGTATATAGGAAATTCCTTGGAACATGAACACTTTTGCGAGTAGCGGCATTAATGTGCTACTACAAAATGAAGGAAAAACTAAAATCATTTGATTCGTATTACACCAAGGATAAAAATAACGTGGTAATATGACAGAGAGTTAGTGCTGGGTAATCTTTGCATGAAATAATTTATGAATGTTCCACAATACCTCTTTTAATCTCATTGTTTACGATCCATTTTACATTGTCGACAACACTCCCGACAGCTGGCTGTCCAGAGTTCAAGTTGTTTTTGATGAAACAATCTCGATAAACGATTACCCAGAGTTTAAACGCCTAAAACATTTACGTGTCCTACAGTCAATAAACTATTCAAACATCTTATTCACGAAAGTATATTCTCAGTCGCATCGCTTACTTGAAGCGAATCCTGACTAACAACCCACCAACTACCCAATACTTATGGGAGTGTCACTGAGTCAGGGCCTTCCGTTAAGTAAGTACCACATCAACACTTCCTTTCTCATCCCAAGTTACGGTAAAGATGGTCGTGGCCCGCAATGGTGACTCTCAGGTGAAATTCTCGCTTGGACTGGATCAATTGTTATTCCCAAACAATGCTCCTCAAGTAGTCTGGCTGGAAATGAGAGTCATCAGTCTGCAATCTACGAAGTATACCGTGCTTACGCCAGAGATGGCATGGCGCACATCATATATGCGCACTCTCGCACATCTTCCATAAATTGTGCGCGCAGCTCTGTTTCTCACTTCTACCACTGCGAAGCCCACTCATTTACAAACCGGATAATACTGCGCGAGGGCAATATTGTGTGAGCGGTAGAAAATCTTCTATGAGTGCTGCTGTACTGTGAGATGTTCTCTATAGCTTATCTTTCGTAAATATGCGAAAGCACAGCAGCATGCTCTGCGTGCTCATGGAAACTTCTCTGTGCACAGTTTTCTGCGCACAGTCAGCTGAACTCTTCTGTTTTCAATGCAAACTGATATCATCGAGTAAACAGCAGCAATCAGGTAAATGCGTGCGTTTTGTCTGATGTGAAAATGGCGAAGAGCATGTTAGCAGAAAGCAGTGGCGGATCCAGAGGGACCTAGGGTTCGTCGCGGTTGCGGTAATTACCGCAACCGCGCGGTATTTACCGCACCCGCACCGCAAAATCTGCGGTGCGGTGAGACACTTTTTCCCGCAGATGCGGTGCGGGAAAGAACTTTTACCGCGCGGTTTTACCGCAACCGCACCGCAAAAAAAATTGATAAAGTAATAATTTTGATTATTCTAAATTGATAAACAGACTGCTATAACGAAAGAAAATCTAGCTGTGTCCGAAATATTTGGCGCTATTATTTTTACGACATATTTTGGACTAGTTATTTTATACTTCTAAGTAAAACTTCACAAACTAACCATTTCAAATACATAAAATTCAAGAACCCAATAAGGACAAAATTATTAGATCATTTAAAATAATAAATTTGTACTCTTAAATCCTATTTAAAAGTGCATCACTTCTCCCGATTTCTGTTGGAAATCGTGAAATTATGAATCGTTTTCGATATCAATTTTTCAGCTGTGAATTTTGACTAATTTAATGGAATTAGAGATGAACTAATTATGCTAGGACTTAAACACAACCCTCTTCATCAAACCAAACGAATTTGGAGTAATTGGCAGTAAAGGATACAAATGTATGAAAGCGTCCAAAATAAGGAGGGATCCAAATTAGGATGATTATTCTATCATTCGTTCATCAACATCGTATTTCTATCTTCTTTGATTGCTGTGTAAATTCAATGTGAATATTCTGCAGTCAATTTTATTGGACTCTTTCTCAAAAAGTATGCTACATAACTTTTTTTGCGTACTTTTATTCAAATTTACTATAATTTTCTACCAAATTAAGTCCTAATATTTTTCAGTTAAGACTATTTTGTAGCTTTTATGAAGCCACAAATACCACATAGTTTGACTCCGGTTCACTTCATTTGAAGTTTTTGCCATTGGCTCTTTGGGAAAAAATTATAGGAAAATACATTAAATGCTAGAACTTTCGAACTAACCTTTAGAAAATTACACTTCGTACATTTTTAAAGGGAGCAATCCTAGTTTTTGAATGATAATACATCTGTTTCTTGAAGTATGCGGAAGTTAGAGTTTTGGGATATTTTGTCCGTAAAACCCCCTATTTTTAAAAACCATACATTTTTTGCAGTTTTTCTAATGCTCAATAATTCTGTACCGGTTGAGACCGGACTCCTGCTTAGATGTAATGTATAGAGCATTTTTATTTCGTCAAATATGGCGTCGTTCTTATTGATGAAATACAATATGTTTTTATTTCACTGTTTTGGAATATATGCGGTACTATATAGAAGTACTGGTATTTCGACTTTATTTTTTTGGTGAGATTCCTTTAAGAATGAAAGGTGGTTTTTACTACGTAAATGTGAAAATCATCCGTTTCATTTTCATATGTCAAAAACATTGAAAATATGAAAATTTAAAGAAAAAATATGCAACTTCATTTCTTATTACATTTTTATTCCACATTTTTCAATTAACTGAAGGGTTGCTAAAATAAAAGTTTTCCTATTACTGCAGTAGAACGTTTTTGAATGTATAATGTTTGCCTTAAAATGTACGGAATTTTATTAATAGAAAATACAAAAGTTGATTTTTTTCATAAACATTACATTCTGAGGAGTCTCTTAAAGTTAAATTTTCGTGTGAATAAGAATAACATTTTATTATATATGGTATGTACAATTTTTCAACACTATTTTTAAAAATATAAAAATTTTACCGCATTTACCGCATTACCGCGCGGTGCGGTGCGGTAAATAAATTGCGGTTGCGGTAAGCGGTGCGGTTTTATAATTTTTTTGCGGTTGCGGTGCGGACAATCCATTTACCGCCCACATCCGCACCGCGACGAACCCTAGAGGGACCCCCTCCGAAAATTTTCAACTTGGTGAGAAATTTTGAATATGAGTTTCGATTTTATATTAGTTTCAAACTTAAAATCATTGCAAACCAAATTTGACCACCAAAACTGGTTTTCATTAAATGAGGTTGTTACACATAACGTATTGTACAATGTTCATTCAAAAATCAAAATTTCGGACCCCCCCCCCCCTCGAAATTTTTTTCTGGATCCGCTCCTGCCAGAAAGTGTGGTCGAGAACTTCTTTTTCGAGAAAGCAGATTGATAACGGAAGTGGAAAACTTGTTAAAGTTGCATGTTGTAATTTGTGTGATGTAAACGCAAAGCAGTTATCATTGTTAGGGGAAAGTGCTGATTAATTTTTCATGAAGATTTAGCAAAATAACCGGAATGATCTAAACCGCATAACTAGCCTATACTCAAATGGTTCTTCTGACGCTGCAGACTCGCTACCTGCGAATATTTCTCCATCACCCAAAAGAAAACGAACAAACAATATCCCGAGGGAATAGTGCTTCTTGCCTCTATAACATTTTGCTCTTTTACATATAATTTACATTTCATTTCAATGGCTTATATAGAAAATTTCTTTCACGATGATATAGACAGTTATAATGCGAGTGTTTCAATGAATAATAGTAAATCGCTGAATATTTTGCAATGGAATATAAGGGGTATGAATGAGCTTTGTAAATTTGATCAAATTTTGCAAACATTGGATCGTTGCAATAAATTAATTGATGTGCTTGTTATCGGGGAAACGTGGATCAAGTCGGGCAATGAAGATATCTTTAAAATTAGGGGCTATAATGTAGAGAACAATCGAACGGTGGAGTAGCTATCTACGTCAGGAAGAATATTTCTCATAGAGTAGTGCTGAACACTGTTGTTAACGGCTTTCATCATGCTCACATCGAACTCTGCATAATGCAACATTATTTCGATGTGCATTGTTTTTATCGCCCTCCATCTTACGATATTGGTCAATTCCTTACCAAGCTTGAAAGTGTTCTCGCTTCCGCTTCAAATTCGCGCCCCTGTTTCATTGTAGGAGATCTCAATATACCGGTTAACCTATCGAATAACAATGTCGTCTCACGTTATAAAACTCTCCTGGAATCGTATGGTTTCATATGTACGAACACATTTCCGACTCGCCCAGCTAGTTCAAATATTCTTGATCACGTTGTTTGTAGACTGGAGGATGCTGCTCGCTTACGAAACGACACGGTTTACACCATAGTTAGTGATCACGTTCAAATTATATCTTCATATAAACTTGCAGTAAAAGAGAACCCGTTAATTTGACTAAATCAATAATCAATCATGAAAAACTCAATAACGACTTCCAAAATTTCATAGAAAACATCGAGTTGATTGATGATGTAGATGTATGTCTTACAAATATCATCACAACCTACAATTCTTTACTTGCGGAAAACACTAGAACGGTCTCCAAAACTATTAAATGTAAAGGCGTTTTTTGCCCCTGGATCAATTTCGATTTGTGGACACTGATTAAAATCAAAAGTAATTATCTGAAACGAGTAAAAAATAACCCCAATGCACAGTGGTCCAGATCGCTAATTTAGGAGGAATTTTTACTTTCTGACAAACCTGTATAATTTAGCCGTATCATGTCTTAGGATGAATTTGTGTACTTTAGAAGATGCTTCTTTTTATTGGAATAGTTATTAGGGTGGTTCTAATTTATCTAAAATACGAAAATAAACTTTTTACTGATGAAAGATAGAGCTCCACAGTCTTCCACAAAGTTGTAAAGTAACTTATTTTGAATAAATTTGTTGAACATATTAAAGCTCTATCTCTTTTAGTTTTTGTTATACAAGAAATTTAAAAAAAAAGATTAGGGTGTTCCTGAAAAAAACGTTTTTTTTAGTATAACTTTCGTATATTTTACTTTTTGTTAACACAACCTTTGAACAGCTTATTGAAAACTTCAAGCCGAGTATTTTTCTCCAAGACACCGAAGGTCTAACTTTTTTCTTTAAAAAGTTATGGACACTTTTCGTTAAAAAAATAGCCTATTTCAAGGCTCAATATCGCTGATGCGGGCACCTAAAATTGAATTCTGTTTCCACCACATGAAAGACCATACTTATTAGTATATTTGAGCAAAAATTGGCGAATACGATATTTTTTTAAAATTTGCAATTTAGATTTAAAGTTTGTAGTTTTGCAGGTTCAACGCATTAAAGCATTTACACACATATCGTTGTATTATGAAAAAAGCCACTTTCAAATATCATTCTCTCATCGCAGCAAGCTTTGCATAAGTGAAACGACTGTCAAAAAAGGTTTCTGATTTTATTCGTTTTAAATAAAACTAGTAAATATAGATATTAGTCGAAGAGAGTTGGCGAATTTGCTTATTGCTGGTAAAAAGACAGATGAACTGCTTAAGTTCATTACAAGTAGTAATCCAAATGTAAAATTGAGACTTGTTAGTGCTCGGAAGAAAATAAAAATCTTCATGTTGGAATTTAGAAGGTTGTGGATTCGGAGTAAGCGCACGCAAATTCGATTTGAGCTGGAAAATTTTGTGTGGCTTGAAGGAAAGCTAAGATTCGAAGTCGAAGGTAAAGGTAAAGGCCGAAAGAGGAAACCATTTTCCGAAATATGTCGCAGAGCCAAAATAAAAAGATTAGGAAAGTTGCGCGATAAGTATTCCACGGAAGAACTTGGTTTAGCGTCAGCCGTCAACGCTAATTCTACTGGTTTCCGTTTAGTTGGCAGACAAATCGAACGATTGTCGAAAAGACCCGTCAGATCTACCGTAGAGAATTTAGGATCTATGGCTGTCCCGATTGCAGAAGCGTTTACTGCGGAGGAGGCACTTAGATTTATTTGTGAAAATGATTTTTCTAAGACGCAGTACCAAAACATACGCAGCTCAGTTATGCAGAAGGGTTTGGACATTTATCCCGCGTATAATAAAATAGCAGAGGAAAAGAAACTATGCTATCCGATCGGTATGTACTATTCTCAAAGATTCGTCCCTGAATCAACAATTTTTTTCAGGAATTTCTGTTCAGCCTTCTTGTGCGTATGTTCCCCTTCAAGCTCTTGTTAACCATACCGTGGAACGACTCATCTCGTTTCTGAATATTGGAGTTCTACCACTGCATCCTGAGGATAATACGTTTGTTATCTTTAAGTGGGGCTGCGATGGAAGCAGCAACCATTCCCGGTAGGCAACATTATTTTTCTTCTAAACTTTGACTGACAGTCTCTTTTCCACTTGAACATAGATACAAGCAAATGTGCGTTGAAGATGAAAATGGAGAACTATTCGAGTATAACGATTCGCATATATTTGCTCTATCTATAGTACCTTTACGTGTAGTTAGTCGCCGGAAAGATGAGTCAAGAGATTGCATTCTTTGGAATAATGATTTTCCATCTTCAGTATCCCTGTGCCGACCAGTAAAATTAATTTTCAAGAAGGAAAATCCTGAACTAACAAAGGATGAAGTTGCCGCGATGAACAAGCAAATCGATGAATTAGTCCCGACTATAGTAAATGTTAATATGCGCAAGATTCCGATTAGTTCAAGCTTCATATTTTCCATGGTTGATACGAAGGTAGTGAATGACGTAACAGGCACACCGTCTCAAGCGTGTTATACACTCAGGTTTTTTTTACGCGGGGGATACGAGCCGCGTAAATGAAAACCGCGTAAATTTCAAAATCCGCGTAAATGAAAACCGCGTAAATTTCAAAATCCGCGTAAATGAAAACCGCGTAAATTTCAAAATCCGCGTAAATGAAAACCGCGTAAATTTCAAAATCCGCGTAAATGAAAACCGCGTAAATTTCAAAATCCGCGTAAATGAAGACCACTTAAATTTAAGAATCCGCGATAAAGGGAACCTCATTGATGGATACCGCGTAAATTCCAAAATCCGCGTAAATGAAAACCGCGTAAATTTCAAAAACCGCGTAAATGAAAACCGCGTAAATTTCAAAATCCGCGTAAATGAAAACCGCGTAAATTTCAAAATCCGCGTAAATGAAAACCGCGTAAATTTCAAAATCCGCGTAAAAAAAAACCGCGTAAAAAAATACCGCGCAAAAAAAACCGCGTAAAAAAAAACTTGAGTGTATATGCAAACGCTCCGGAAAGCGATTGAATGATCCTTTACTGGAAGCCAGCGATCCACCGGATAGTTTATATGTTTTTTCACCTTTACATGCATTAATACGAGCAATGGAGTTACTATTGAATATTGCTTACCGTTTAGCTCTAGCAAAACCGCGTTGGCGCGTAGGCAAAAATACCAGCGAGCTTAAGGAACGACAAATAAAAATTCGACAAGCGTTACGTGACCGTTTAGGTCTTCGTATTAGCGAACCTTTGCCAGGTGGCGGAAATTCTAACGATGGTAACACAGCTCGAAAATTTTTCAGAAACCGAGATGTCGTTGCAGAAGAAACCGGGTTGGACGAAATGTTGCTAGAACGTATGTATGTGCTATTAACAATCATCAACAGCAAATTGGGAATTAACGCGGATGCTTACCGGAGTTACGCCGAAGATACACGATTGCTTTATGTACGCCTGTATGGTTGGTACGCTCTCTCACCAACCGTGCATAAACTCCTGGTCCATGGAGGAAGCATTATTCAACATAACATGCTGCCAGTAGGTATGTGCAGTGAAGAAGTTCAAGAAACCAGGAATAAAAGTATTCGCAGATTCCGAGAATTCCACGCACGCAAATTCGATCGACTCGTCAATCTTGATGACGTTTTCAAGAGACTTCTTGTTTCATCAGATCCTATAATTTCTCTTAAATGTAAACGTCGAATTCAACGAGCACCGCTGGATATACCTGAAAATGTAATGCATCTACTTTTGAATTAATTGGCATTGAATAAATTCTTCTTATATAAATCATAAATTGTTGTCATAGCCAAATTATTTTTAATGAACACATTCTGTATTGTTGATATGTAAGCAAAACAGAAAAGGAAATACAAAGGCTTTAGGCAATTTCTTTTATGTCGCTATGCGATAAAATTTAAAACTTTGGTTAGTAAATTTAAAATTACATGCTTAAAAAAAATAATATTTTCCAATTTTTGCTCAAATATACTTAAAAGTATGTTCTTTTCTATGGTTCAATCCGAACTTACTTTTATTTGCCCCAATCAGAGATAATGACATTTGAAAAAGGGCTATTTATGAGCGAAAAGTTTCCATAACTTTTGAAAGTATAAAGTTAGACTTTCAGAGTTATGAAAAAACGTGGATTGAAGTTTTCTAAAAGCTGTTCAAAGGTTGTTTTAACAAAATATAAAATTTCTTTCGAACATTAACAAGTCTCAATTTTACATTTGGATTACTACTTGTAATGAACTTAAGCAGTTCATCTGTCTTTTTACCAGCAATAAGCAAATTCGCCAACTCTCTTCGACTAATATCCATATTTACTAGTTTTATTTAAAACGAATAAAATCAGAAACCTTTTTTGACAGTCGTTTCACTTATGCAAAGCTTGCTGCGATGAGAGAATGATATTTGAAAGTGGCTTTTTTCATAATACAACGATATGTCTGTAAATGCTTTAATGCGTTGAACCTGCAAAACTACAAACTTTAAATCTAAATTGCAAATTTTAAAAAAATATCGTATTCGCCAATTTTTGCTCAAATATACTAATAAGTATGGTCTTTCATGTGGTGGAAACAGAATTCAATTTTAGGTGCCCGCATCAGCGATATTGAGCCTTGAAATAGGCTATTTTTTTAACGAAAAGTGTCCATAACTTTTTAAAGAAAAAAGTTAGACCTTCGGTGTCTTGGAGAAAAATACTCGGCTTGAAGTTTTCAATAAGCTGTTCAAAGGTTGTGTTAACAAAAAGTAAAAGATACGAAAGTTATACTAAAAAAACGTTTTTTTCAGGAACACCCTAATCTTTTTTTAAAATTTCTTGTATAACAAAAACTAAAAGAGATAGAGCTTTAATATGTTCAACAAATTTATTCAAAATAAGTTACTTTACAACTTTGTGGAAGACTGTGGAGCTCTATCTTTCATCAGTAAAAAGTTTATTTTCGTATTTTAGATAAATTAGAACCACCCTAATAACTATTCCAATAAAAAGAAGCATCTTCTAAAGTACACAAATTCATCCTAAGACATGATACGGCTAAATTATACAGGTTTGTCAGAAAGTAAAAATTCCTCCTAAATTAGCGATCTGGACCACTGTGCAATGATGAAAACCTCAAAGCTCTTCTGCAGCACATAACTAAAAAAGTTAATGTAATGAAAAAGCGGTGCAAAAAGGCTTACTTTGAAAACCTTCTATCCAACACAACTCATCCAAAACTTTGGAAAAATATTAATACCATTTTTGGTCGTTCAAAGTCGGATGTTCCCATCAGCCTAATTTGCAATGATATCAGAGTCACTGAGACTAAAGAAGTATGTAATGTTTTCAACGAATATTTCTCTAGTATTGGCAAAAATTTGGCTGACAATATTCCCACGAGTCCCAACTCAAATCCTATTACAAATATACAACACGTCCAAGAAACAATCTTCTTGCGTCCTGCAACCATAAATGAAGTGATCCTTTTGATTAAAGACCTCGAAAAAAATAACAGTTGTGGTCCTGATAAGATCCCCGCTAGTGTTCTTAAGAGTAACTGTACCACTTTTGCAAACATCCTAACCAAAGCTTTTAATTTAATAATTCAAACCGGCAGGTACCCAGACTGTTTAAAAATAGCCCGAGTAATTCCAATTTTCAAAGCTGGTGATCCAAACCAACCTTGCAACTATAGACCAATTTCAACATTGTGCGTTTTCAATAAAATTCTTGAGAAATTGCTCATCACTCGACTACTCGAGTTTTTGAACAAACACAACATAATTTACAACTACCAGTATGGGTTCAGACAGGGCTGCAGCACTTTAATTGCAATGACCGAACTAATTGACTCCATCATTAGTCAAATTGATAGCAAAAGAATTGTTGGTGCCCTTTTTCTGGACCTAAAAAAGCATTCGATACTCTGGATCACTCAATCCTGCTTAAGAAGTTAGAATGCTATGGTATCAGGGGATTAGCAAATCATATTATTCGTAGCTATCTGTCGTATAGGAACCAGTTCTTATCTATTGGAGACTCGTGTAGCTCTTATAGACCAATAGAAATAGGAGTGCCCCAAGGCAGTAATATTGGGCCACTGTTATTTTGATTGTATATCAATGATCTAGGTAGACTCGGGTTAAAAGGGACTCCTCGTCTTTTCGCGGATGACACAGCGTTGTTCTACCCGAACGCGACATTGAATCGGATTTAAAAACACTAACGACGTATTTCAACGAAAACCTTCTTTCCTTGAACCAATCAAAAACTAAATATATGCTGTTTCGTTCATCTAGAAGAGCTATAGGCGTGCATTCAGACCCAAGAATGGGACAGTCTGTAATTCAGGAAACTAACTGCTTCAAATATTTAGGACTTCACTTAGACCCCACACTCTCCTGGATTGAGCATATAACATCTATAGAGAGAAAAGTTGCATCGTTATGTGGGGCTATGCGTAAAGTATGCTCTTTTGTTCCCCAGCATGTACTTCTAAAATTTTATTATGCACACATCCATTCATTGCTGAACTACCTTGTATCTGTGTGGGGCCGTGCCAGTATTTCGAATCTGAAAAAGCTACAAACGCTTCAAAACAGATGTCTTAAAATTATTTATAAAAAACCATTTATGTACCCTACTATTTTGTTATACAATAATAATGCCCATAACATTTTACCTTTGCTTGGGTTGACTAACTACCAAACAATAATGTACATCCACAATGCTTTGCATAATACTATTGCTCATAATAATCTAGAATTTACGACAGGAATTCGAGCTCACAGCACCAGACAAGCCAATCATTTATTATACTCCAGAGTATCCACGAACCTTGGTCAAAGACGCATTTCTTTCATCGGACCTAAGTTATTCAACCAGCTTCCTACTGATTTAAAGCAAATAACATGTCGCACTCGTTTCCAAGAAAAATTGAAACTAATTTTAAAAAATAAAATAGGAGAATTTTTAATATAAACTTCGTTCACCACCAATCGAGCTTATTCCTTTAGCTATAATTGGTTAACATTTTTTTAAATAAAAACAATTGATAAATGCATTTTTTCTAGCAATAAGTAATAAATAAATTTAAATTATTATGAGCTTCCTGCAAAGCTACGATGGGACCCTTAAAAGGATCCTTTTCCGCTGGGTACTCGCCGTAGCTTCTTGTCAAATTTTGTGTTTTGTCGGTCTCGTATTGTTTTTTTTTTGTTCTCAGCGTTTCCGCGATTCGTAACTTTGTTTTGTTTTGCAGTTTTGATCACCGTTTGTGGATGTTTACATGCTATGATTGATGTGTTTCGGTGATGATAATAATAAAAACATTTCCGTAGTTAACGTTTCAGCTTACTATATTCAGCTATCTTCAGAACTATTTTATAATAAGAGTAATCAAAAAAGTACAATCAATTTTACATTTGAATATCTTCTTAAACCTATCCACTCACATTTTAACCCGTTCACCTCATGTTCTCACTGTGGCTATCACGTTCTAACTAAATTTGAATATTTTCCCTCACGTATGTGACGTCTCTCTTTGTCGCTCTCGCTCGTAGTGTTGAGTCGATCGCAGCTTGTTGAGAAGGCCGTTGTAGGCACAGGAGAAACCGGCAGCGTCGCGCTGTAAGTTCACTGCGCTCTTCTCTCGAATTTTTATATGTAGTGTTTCAGCTGCCAGCCTATTTGCTTCGTTGTTGATTTTCTCCAATACACGCGTCTTGGAGAAATCAAACTGATGTCCATGTTCCATCGCATGCTGAGTTAAACCCGTGATCGACGTGCTTGTGCGTATGGAATTTTTATGTTGCGTTATGCGTTTGTCCAGTGTTTGTGATGTTTGTCCAATGTACGCTCTATTGTCACAGCCGCCGCAAGGGATGGACTTTGTTTTGTTGTGCTGACCTTTTTTTTGTACGCTGAGAACTGATGTGTCCACTACCAGGGGGCTCCGTTTGTGAGCTTTTTAGTGTGGGGGTAAGAGGCGGGCTATTAAAAAAAAGGTGTTGCTTTTTTGTTCTCAGAAGTTGAATTTCAAAAATATCAACATTGAACATGATAATCAAACAATGAATACGAAGTTGACTATTTTGTTAAAGAAGAAAATCTTTGGTGTGGATGCCAATTACCAATATAGATCTCTACGTGTCATATAATATATCAAATAATGTTGCCTCTTTAAACGTGCTTTATTTCAATTCTGCTCACTCATAACACTGTGCATAGCTCTGTGCATACAACTGTAAACTACGCAGAGCTGTGCGAGCTGCGTACACATTTCTTCGTCTATTTCAGTTGTGTGAGAACTGATTTTATCATTTTATTTTGCCTGTGCACAGTTCTGAAGCGAGCTGTGTGAGATGCCCGAGATCGTGCGATGGCACTGTGTGTAAGAGACCTACCGGCGCGCACTCGCACTCTCAATGAAAATACGTGTGTAGCGTGTGATATCTTTTTTCTCTCAACGAACACTGATGAGCAAACCATCTCTGGCTTACGCAACGCAAAATATTCAAAAAAAATAATGTTTTTTGCAATTTATATTTTTAACATAAATTTTCATTTTTGTAAAAAATGACTCATTTTTTCAGTGTATATTTTTTTACGAAAATATTCATACTCTGTAACTCGTTCTCAGATAGTTTTGCTGTATAAAATACAACAATCGAACAAAAAATATTCGAAATTAATGCACGTAGGAACGTTTACACCCTTTTAAAAAATTTCTCTCGGCACAATTTTTCACGTTTTCTTTCAAAATCTTTATGTAAAGCTTTATGTCCATAATCTGATCTATAAACACCAGGTTTTCAACTCCACATGACGCCATACAACCCCATACCATTACACTACCCGTACCGTGTTTAACAGTAGGTTTGATGTTTTCAACTCCAGCTCTGAATTTGATTTGCACCACATCAAACTACGACCATCAGAAACAAAAATATTGTAGTAACTTTCGTCGGTAAACAATACTTTGTCCCAGAGTTAAGTATCCTTTGAAGTATTTTCGCTTTAGTTGATTGCGTTTCGAAATTAGCGGTTTTCTTCGAGCTACTCGTGCATTATATCCAGCCCTTATGAGTAAGTTACGTATGGTTCTGTTGCAAACAGTTTTGTTCAATTCTTGAATAATTCCTGCTGCTATTTCACTCTCGGCTTTCTTCCTTTACTCACTAAATCTCCTGCATCGTGGAATCTCTGATATACGCTTCGTATTGTGGATTCATTTCTGCCAAACAATCGTGATATTTCCGCAAACGTTCTACCTTCATTTCGCATAGAAATTATTAATTTCCATTCTTTCGGCGTTGTTTCTTTGCTTTTGCTTTTTGTGGTCTTGGAACAAAACAAGAAACTTACCACAAAAGAGAACTAACACTCAATACCAAGAGGGTGACGGGACGTCATATTTTCGTAGCCAACATAAGAACTTTGCTTGTAACAAAATGAACGAAATTAATTTTAAATACGAACGAGGAGCACTTTAGTTTACATCAAATCAGTTAAAATGTTCATTGTTTTCTTTTGTTTACTGCTACTATTGTTTGTTGATGACATTTTAAGCGATTTTGACGTTGTCAAACTGACCCCCATCGATCGGTGGAAAAGCGATGTTGCCTATTGTCAAACTCTGTATGTAGAGATAGGGATGCCAGTTACCTGCTCAATACCAAATGTGTACAAAACTTCATTTGACAGTTGTTACAGAATCCACCAACATGTAAAGACGCAGTGTTGCCATTTATTCTAGTAAATTACAACATGATTTCAATACCGCGAATACTTTTTTTATTTATTTATTCAAACTTTAACCAGATTAACGTTATAATAACAGTATATCGTGGCAATTGATAGATATAAAATTACATACTTATTATGGCTGACAAATACCGATTATTTCAAGAAAATTTCAAATAGAATTGGATTAAAAAAAATATGATAAATTAAAAAAACCGTGAATACTTTTTTCTGCTACTGTAAAGCGAATTTTGACAGCTGGACTATATACGCTAATGAAAGGTTTGGCGGGAGTTTCCCCTTCGTTATCTATTAATAACTTTTTGTTCAAGCAATCATAAAATAGCATTGATGAAATTTTTCATTGGAATAAATTATTTTAAAAACTTTTTTTTTTGTTTACTTTTCTAGGTTCTGCAGTGCACCATTACTGATATAAAACAAAAGCCGACGTGGTTTTGAGAATCGCCGAGCTTAGGCTTAAATTGAAGTACGTTTGATTGTAAACGAAATCCTCAATCTAAGAGAATGGCAAGCGCTGGAGAGGGCTCGTCTTCTTATAACTGGAATCCAGCCGGAAATATCGCTTTTGAGAGTTTTCTTTCACAACTCGCGCAAGTCTCAATTCATGCTCCTCACAACTCTGGAAACGAGTCTCGCAGTGTAGGAATAGTTTCTGGAGCGGTTCGAAGACAGTATAATAGACAGAACTGGAATAACAACCAAAGAAGAAACCGCAACGGATTCCGGAATGGCAGCAATCAAGAACGAAACGATCCCCCCTTAGAGAGGAACAACCGAACATTACAACATCAGCATCCTCAGCAAAATTTACGGTTTACTTCACAAGCCTCAAATCAGGGGACATCTAATCAAGGCACCTCTAACAGACACGGAAGTGAAGGAATAGTTTCGGGAGCGGTTCGAAAGAAACAGAATAATAACCGAAGAAATAACCGCAACAGGGCCCAGTACGGATTCCTCACGATACCAAAACGGGAACGGAACGATACCGGAGGAGAGACTAATGTGAGCAGCATGCAGGGATTATCGCAACACCAGCAGCATCCACAGCAAAATTTTAGTTCGCAAATGACCACACAAACCCCGATTCAGAGGACATCTAATGAAGGTAACTCCAATAGCTATGGGAACGAGTATCATAACGAAGGAATGACCTTGGGACCGGTTCCAAGGAAACGAAATAACCGAAAAAACAATCGCAATCGACGCCAAAATGGATTTAACAGAAACCGGGGACAGAACGATGCCGGGCAAGAAAGTATTGTTGACAGAAATATCGATGCTCCTAATAATAATCCAAGGGATACCCAAATATCACATCATACAATTCCGCAAAATGTTACTTCGCAGTTAACGACACAGGCCTTAACCCAGGAAACATCTCATGGAAGCGCTACCCATAGCCACGAAAGTGGAGAGATAGCTACAGGAGCGGTTAAAAAGAAAACGAATAATAACCAACGAAATAACCAAGGCAACGCGCTCCATAATGCAGGAGATGAGAATAACGTTATAGATACATCACAACAGCAGAAAAATGGAAGAGACACTCAAGGCAACAATGCACGCGAAAAAAAGAAAAAACAAATGCAGAACAAATCAAAACTAAATCGTGCTCGACGTAAAAAACAGGCGGAAATGATAACTTCAAAGTGTTCACAGCGAGAGAAACTCATCCGAGAGCTAAACTCTTCCAAGCTGGAATGTCTTATTTGCTGTGATTTGGTACACCCGAATCAACCCATCTGGTCCTGTCCGAAGTGTTACCATATTCTGCACCTGCAATGCAACACTGAGTGGGCCAGCAGTTCAGTTTCGTATGCAGGTTGGCATTGTGCAGCTTGTCGAAATATTTCAAGGATTATCCCTCGAGAATACTACTGCTTTTGCGGTAAGAAACAAAATCCTCAGTTCAACAGAAACTTTGTGGCGCACTCTTGCGGTGAGCTCTGTAATCGTAAAATGCCTTGCGGTCATGTTTGCACTTCAAAGTGTCATCCAGGTCCTTGTACACCGTGCCATGAGATAGTTTTGAGTCAGTGCGGCTGTGGCAAAGACACATTTCTGATGGAATGTAACCAGACACTTGATTTTTCCTGCCAGGCAATCTGCGATAAATTTTTGGATTGTGGGGATCACACTTGTCAGCAAGTGTGTCACGGTGGTGCCTGTCAACGATGCAAGGTAACCGTAAAACGTCTGTGTAATTGCTCAAAAAAATTAGTGAGCGTAGTTTGCGGCAATTGGCGTTCATACTTAGGGGGCTACCGTTGTGAAACAGCTTGTGGCGCACTACTCAGTTGCGGCCGTCATAAATGTGCCGAGGTTTGTCACTTAGGGCCATGTGGAGAATGTGCCCCAGCACTTCGCTGTTTTTGTGGAAAAATGAACTTATCTTGCATAAACACTCGCGTATACCTAGAGGGCTACAGTTGTGGAGCAGTTTGTGACCGACTACTCAGTTGCGGCCGTCATAAATGTGCCAAGTTTTGTCACCGGGTACCTTGTGGAAAATGTTACTGGATATGTGAAGTTACTTCGATAGATGGATTAAGGAATATGTTTACCTAGTCGATTTATGAATGTACCGTTTAGTCCATAGAATAATCATTGTAAGAGGTTGTACTCGTTGGGCATGTATCCCTCGCGTTAAGAAAAACCTGAGTGTATTTCTTTCAGCAAGGAAATAGCCTTGATGGGTGAGTCGGAGCCTTGTCTAAATAGATATAAAAGTTTAAAACTTTGTTCCATTTAGGTTCACCAGAACACGCATGGAACGGTAAAGATTTGTTTGATAGATCGTCGCTGTTGTGCCATCTTGTAACCAGCGCCATTTAGCACATTTCGAGAAAAACGATTTTCAAAGTTTGAGATTGAATATCTTGAAACTTATAAATGGTATAAACAATTCAAAAAAACAATTGATGCTTCTATCTATTCTATATTATTCTCTCAAATATTACAAAGATCGGTTGACTATATTGTGAGCTTTTACTAAAAATGTAAAAAAAGTCGCACTCACACGTGTCATAGATGTACATTGATGACAAAATTTGTGGCGTGTCGTAATCGTGCATGGAAAATTTTCCATACAAGCAAAGCGAGATGCATTTTGAAGGAAATGAGTCAGGGAATCTAGGAAAAATAGTACTTTTTGGTTGCAGTGTTGCCAAATATGCTATATTTCTGTTTCTCAGAGATGGCTTGACCGATTTGTACAAACTTAGTCTCAAATGAAAGGTATAATCTTACCAACGGCTGCTATTGAACTTTTAACTGATTGGACTTCCGGCTCCGGAGTTACGGGTTGAAGAGTGCGGCCACACAGCAAATTCCCATATAAACAAATGAAAAATTCTCAAAGGGGGGTGTAAGGGAAAATTTCTTAATCGAATTTGTATTTTTGATGCCAAATGACTTCAAAATGCATGAAAGGTTTGAGATTTGATGCAATCTCGAAAAAAAAACTGCAAAGATTGACTTTTTTAGATTTTGGCACATTTTTGCCTTTCTCATATAGAAAGGTTATGCAATCACTCTAAAAATCGCCAACATTTTTTTTTATTTAGAGAGCATTAAAAAATTTTCAAGAAAACCCTGAGATGGGAAAAAAAGCCCAAATGTCCCAGGGAACGGGTTTGGACTGCCATCACCCGTTCCCGCTAAAAACAATTGCTCTTATCCAGAACCTGATTCCTCCCCGGCACTATCTTACGGCATTACTTCGGGGAGGGGGCATAGCACCCACATTCAACTAGTTAGTGGTTAGTTCCTTCAGTAGGGTTACCGCCCTACTCCTCGACACACCACCAGTTCTCCACCATCCACACACACTGGCAATTTCTGCATGGCAGTCGGAAAGCTGGCTATAAGTCGAGACTTAGTGCTCCTCCCCTACGAAGACAATATCGGCGGTAAACTTCAGATCGTCTAATTCACCGAGCCTCTGGGCTCCCTTATGCCATTCAGCATCACGACTCAGCTCCCTTGTGCCAGTTAGCACCGCAACTCCCTTCTCGTACAATTCAGCTCCATTAACTCGTTGAGCTCCCGACTTGTTCGCGAACTACTCGGTCTAGTCCCCGACGGTGGACCTAGCCTACTCCGACAGAAAATTCCCCGGCGAGAGAAGTTCTCCCGAAACCGAGTCAACAAGCCAGGTGTCAAAGTCAGTTCGGTGATTCCAGTGGAGCGGGGCGTCCGGTTCGCTGGTGCCCCGAAGACCCGCGACTGGTGCTGTGTAGTCGCGGTCTACTCAGTCTGTGAATCTAGCTTACGCCGACAGAGAGTTCCCCGGCGAAGGAAATTCTCCCGATACCGATTCTTCTTTGGTTTTAATACCACAATTTGTTGAGCTCTTTGGCTCTCTCTCGTTCCATTTCGCTCTACTTTCCCGGTGAGCCATTCAGCTCCCGCCCTCACTTGTTCGCGAACTACTCGTTCAAGTTCCCGACAATGGATCTAGCCTTCTTCGACGAAGATTCCCGGCGAAGGAGGTTCTCCCGCAACCGAGCGGTAGATTTCTTCTGATACCGATGTTCGTTTCCGTAAGCTCTCCGCGTCGTCCCGATCTACTCGATCTAGTCCCCGGCGGTGGATCTAGCCTACTCAACCGGCCAGCCAGCAGGTTCTGAGGTTCATCCGGTTATTCCGCTTGGAGCTTAGCTTCCAGTTCACCAGTGCCCCAACGACCCACTGTAAGCTGTGCAGCGCGGTCTACTCGGTATAATCCCCGGCGGGGGATTTAGCCTACTCACAACCTACTCGGTAGGGTGTCGAGGTCGGTCCGGCGATTCCGGCTCACAGGCGCCTCGACGACCCAAACTCGGTGCTATGTCACGTACTAATCAACGGGTCCCCGGCGGTGGACCTAGTGTACACAGTCGGAGAGTTCCCCGGCGGTGGAATTTCTCTCGAAACCCGATTTGTGGCTTCTAGTTGGTCCCTTCGCTCCTTCCTCTGCAGCTCGGAGAGTATGCTCGTAACCACTCTGTTCACAGCGTCCCAGGTATGTTCGTCGTGGCACATTTCTTCGATGATATTGTGCACTGTCACACCAGATATACCCCTACGAGCATTCGGAGACCATGTGTACCGATGTCTCCTACACAGTCGCACCCCGGAGTGGGGTGACGAAGCATGTCCAAACCGATGCAAGTACTTCCGGAAGCATCGGTGCCCGGACAAAAACTGCGTCAAATGGAAGTTCACCTCACCTGTGCAGCCAAGCCGACATAATTGGGATGAGTCGGTGGGTCCACCTGCCTTTCTCCGCGTTGTCCCACTCCTACTGCCATTTATCCAACGACTCCACTCGGACCAGTCTCCTTACGTTACGTGCATTTCTCCGCTGATAGCATTCCACGTCCTCCGCCAGGGTGATGCAGATGGGGATCATCCCGGCGATAACGCATATTGCCTCAGACGATATTGTTCTGTAGGCACTCGCGACTCGTACAGCCATCATCCGGAATGTCCTGTTCTGCTTTTCACGGTTCCACTTGGTTTTCAGCGGAGTACCCCAGGCAGGAAACCCCATATCGGAGTATCGATAACGTAACAGTAGATAGCAGACGTCTCACCCATCACCGTTAGTGAAACGTCGTCCGCGAAACCCACGATTTTCACTTTCCTGGGCAGCTGCAACGTTTAGATTCCATAGTACATCCCGTTCCAAAAAGTTGGACCGAGAATGGAGGAACGCCCGCTGTGACTCACATTGACTTCTGCCCTTCGCTCGTCTCGTACAGCAGCACTCTGCTCTGAAAGTAGCTCTTCAGGATCTGGCATAGATAGTCGGGAACCCTCATTCTAGGCAGCGCTGCAGCGATGGCTTCCCAGCTGGCACTGTTGAACACGTTCTTAACATGGTGACCACAGCGCAGTTTCGATCTCCTTTTCGCTTCTATTTAGGTGACTTCTCAGCACTCTCGAGCACTATCCGAATTGCATCCACTGTCGATGCTCCTTTGCCGAATCTAAACTACATCTTGGACAGTGCACACTCACCTACCGTGTATTTCGTCAACCTGTTAAGGATGATCGTTCCCAGAAGTTTTCCGAGTGTATCCAGCAGGCATATGGGCCTGTACCAGGGCGGATCGCCAGGTGGCTTCCATGGCTGTGGCAGAAACACCAGCTTCTGGACCTTCCACATTTCGGGGAAGTTTCCTTCTTTTAGGCACTTCTGCAGAACTATCTTGAACATGTCCGGATATACCAGAATCGCAGCTTTCAGCACCACGTTTGGTATTCCATCCGGACCAGGGGCTTTCTTTGATTTCAGGCTCTTCGATGCTTCTGCGAGCTCGTCGTTAGTCACTTGCAGATCCGTGTTTGTTCCTTTTTCTTCGTCGTACGGTGTCGGTGGCCATATCGTTGAATCGTGCTTCGGGAATAGACCGTCGACGATTATCTTCAGCTTGCTCGGCCACATTTCGGCTGGCGTCTTCATTTTCACCATCACGGCTCGGTATGCGTCACCGGTATGTGGGATTGGCGTCTACTTCTTGGCACAGCTCCTTGTGGCAATCTGACTTGCTTGGTCTGATCTCCCGTTTTAAAGCGGATCTAGCTTCACGAAATGCTGCCTTACGCTCTTCTCCATCTGGCTCCGACATTGCTCTTTGAGCCCGCCTTCTAGTTCTGAGACAAGCAGCGCGTAGCGTACTAAGCGTATCGTTCCATCAGTAAGCTGGACGCCGTTTATTGCGTGGTTCCAGTTTTCGAGGCATTGTGGCGTCACATGCCGCTACAATTCTTCTTGTTAGGTTAGCCGCATCCACGTTTTCGGTCCCGCCGTTCGGCCGAACTATCTCAACGAAGATGTCTTTGTTGAAGGCTTTAGTCTTCCACTTTCGCTCACCGGTCATCCTTCTACGTACTGCAGTGGAGTTCCGTTGACCGATACGGCAGCGAATCGCCTGGTGGTCGCTATGCGTATACTATACGTATACTGTCCAATACATGTCCGCCGTCAGTGAAGGACTACAGAATGTGACGTCGATGATGGACTCCCTCCCGTCTCTCCGAAACGTGCTAACAGAATCTTCATTGTACAATCGTACGTCTAACTTCGCTAGAGCTTCCTGCAGGATACACCCTCTGGGGTTGGTTACTCTACTGCCCCACTCCACAGCACGGTCGTTGAAGTCACCACCAATGACTACCGGCTTCCGACCGATCAACTGCACGGTTAACTGCTCCAGCATTAGGCTGAACTACTCTACTGTCCACTTTGAAGGAGTGTAACAGCTGCACACGAAGACGCCGTTGATTTTGGCAATCACAAAGCCATCGTATGAGTGTTCTATCACTTCTTGAACAGGGAATCTGCCCATAACCTCCATTACCGTTGGCCTGCAATCGCCTTCTTTTAGGCAGGGCCTTTAAGGCCACCCGTCTAATGGTCGTTTCCGTCCGCTGGGGTGCAAGGCAAGCACTTCGACCTATGCGTGCAGTCTCTCGCAAGATGACCCGTCTCCCCGCATTTCCAGCACATCCCGGATCTATCCGGGCCTTTGCAAGCCCCTGCCAAATGTCAAAAGCCCAAACACTTGAATCATTTCTCCGCTTGTTTATTCACTCGTAGGGCGGCTCCAGTGCCGTATCAGCAGCGGTTATCGGTAAACGAATCATCGCTGTGTGTGTATGTGTGTATGTGGAAATAAAATGTCCCCTCTGTTTCTCAGAGATGGCTGGACCGATCTGCACTAATTTAGTCTCAAATGAAAAGTACAACCTTCCCATCGGCTGGTATTGATTTTTTTATTGATTGGACTTCCGGTTCCGGAGTTACGGGTTGAAGAGTTCGACCACACTGTAAATTCCCATATAAACTAAAATAAAAAATTCTCAATGGGGGGTAAAAATCGAATTTGTATATTTGATGCCAAATGACTTTAAAATGCATTGAAACGTTGAGATTTGCTGCAATCTCGAAAAACAATTTTTTGACGAAAATTTACTTTTTTTGGACTTTGGCACATTTTTGCCTTTCTCATATAGAAAGGTTATGCAATCACTCTAAAAATCGTCAACCTAATTCCGGCCAAAACTTTTTTTGACTTATATAAGCTTAGGTAGGAGTATGCAGTGAAGGGGTGCTACTTTAAAATTAAAACTTGTTTTAAATTTCCTAGCAAGTTGAAATTATCGGCAGGGTCCGGAGCCCCCGGATCTTTCTCCTTGATCCGCCGGTGGTTTCAAGCGATGTTCCAGCGTCTACACATAGTGTCTCGAGATCGTGACCTTCGATCTATTGTATGTATGTGCAAATCTTACTGAATATGTTTTATACATTTCCACCATTGAATTGAGCATAACCAGTCATGAAATCGTAGTTTGGACAAATCAGAAAGGCACAATTGCACCACTAGGTGGAATAAAACAGGTTTTTCAGATAGCTTTACATAGAAAAACGTCTAGTACATCAAGATAACTTAACACAGTCATTTGAAGCTAAAAACTCACATTTCTCGCTATATCTCATTAACCAAGCAATTCTAAAAATGACACCCAAAATGGCGTTTGTCATAAGATAGCAGAACAGCGACGATATATGGCATTAAAATACTGATGATGTAAATGATGTATTTGTCTGAAATTAAATATCACGATTAGGGTGCGATCAAAAATTGGCTTTCGATTCTGATATCAATCGCATTGTAAAACATTAATTTATTAATTATGTAACTCTATTTAGAAACTTTTGTATTTATTTTTTAATTTACGTGACTTTCTATTTAGAAACCATTCATAAATTACGAAGCGCAAAAATTGTCCAAAGCGCTACGTAATTTATGAATGGTCCCTTATTCTACGCTCGAAAGAAATTTAAATTGCTCTTGCGATCGCTTCCTCCGATATAGCATTAATGTTTCTGGATGGCTGGCGGACAAACGGCTCATTCTGCCCTGAAATAGCCACTTGCACTTGCGGAAAAAGCTATTCAGTCATTATTCGGGCATAAGCAAAGTGCCGAAGGAACTAAGGGTTAAAGCATGTAAAATTGTATGATCAGTCAGAAAATTACGATGCGATATTTTTTACGTTAACTCATATTTTCAGGTGATTATAGTCGGGATTTCTTTTTTCTTTCTTTCAAGATTAACAAACATTTTGGGTGAATAATAAAACAAAATTGGGATTTTTTTCTAATAACCTAAGTGTGTCTTTACTTTTTTTATTGTATTTTATATATAACTTCAAATTGCGGCAAAAGAAAAAAACACATTCAATCGGTCCGCTCAAATTTATACATTATACACTAGAATATTGCTTTTAATAATCAATACAAACATCACATTTAACCGTATAATTATATATCCATACATCAACAAAGTTTACATAATTTTGTAGATTATCTAATAAATAAAATGTTTTCAGTGCAAGTCATTACGAGTAGTACAATAGTAATTATTATTATCAATATCACACTGCCGAAATTTTGAATCCAAACTCCTCTACGAAAAAATGATATCTAGGGTAGTGGTCTCGCTTGTGGGCCACCCGACATTTTTGTGCGTTTTGTCAGCGCTGCCAGTGAAATTTTGCCCATCTTAACATAGGCTAGTTTTTGAGTACACTCCGAACTGAAAACCTCAACTACCACGTTCTGTGCAGAGTCCTGAAAAATCAACCGTAGAGTGATTTTTTAAATTTCGAATTTTTTTTCCAGTGTGCCATCAAACCAAGTGATGGAGGTATATTTTATCGTTCAAAAAAGATTTTTTTTAAATTGAGGGAAAAAATGGTATGTCATCAGCAAAGTGTCATCATTCCCGTTTGTGGGCCGATTTTTGTTTCTGGTTGTTGGCAACCTCGAAAAAACATTGCATATGATCTAGTTATGGAATTTTGCGTTTCGACCTCATCTCGTTTAAATCCGACAGTAACTTAGTGACAGGACTAAGCTAGCGCCAGATTGACATATGATATTTGTACCACTAAATATGGTCATTAGAGTGACAAGAAAAAAATTACCCCTATCGGCCCATCCCTGACTCGATTTCTAGTCCCACCAGGAGTACTTGCTCCAAATTTGAAGGAAATCGGACAAGTCTAGCTACCGGACCAACGTGCCTGAAGTTTGTATGGGATTTTTAGACTATTTACATGAAGAAAAATCACTACCTCACATTTTCACCGCCAGATGGCACTGTATGCATTATATCATCACTGTAAGTGAAAAAAAGAAAAATAATTTAATTGACGAAGACTGCTAGTCAATCCGGCTTTGTTAAAAGTAGTTATTAAACTTTTAACGAAGTGATGTCTGAGTCAATTTTACATGGGGCCCTGCAGTGCATGGTTGTGTATCAGTACTCGATTCCCGCGAACTAAATATTTTTGGGAAATAACGGTGAGGTTTAGCTCAATAGTATGTTCAGAAGAATTATAGTAAATAATACGAATCATGTTTCAGTTAGAACATATTAGTTCCACATGTTACCGCATAGAGGGCGCCAACACTAACTTTTCAACAGAAAGAGATAGAAATTAAGTGTCTTCCTCAAAGTTGTAGAACCGGCATTTTGCAGTAATTCTTCCGAACGTGTCGATGCTCTATCTTTCTTCTATGAAAAGTTTATTATAATTCTTTTGAACATATTAGGGGCCATGCATAAATGACGTAGCATTTTGGGGGGTAGGGGGGGTATACCAAATTCGTGACGAAGTGTGACGAGGGGGAGGGTAGGGTCAGAAGCTGTGCGACGTAGCATCAAGTTTAATTTTTTTTTGACGGGCATCAAAACCCAATGATTAGAGAAAAGTGTGGGCACCATACCATGCCGTTCAAATTGACAGACTAGAGCGTATACAAAGATGTTTTGTGCGATTCGCCTCTGGAAACTTCCATGGAATGATCCAGTTGTGTTGCCTCCTTATGCCGATAGATGTATGCTACTCGGTCTGCAGACTCTGGCGACTCGCCGTATCTTCCTGCAAAGAGTTTTTGTTTTCGACTTGCTGTCAGGTAATATCGACAGTCCCGATCTTCTCTCGGGCGTTAATTTGTATGCGCCTCCTCGTGTTCTCCGTAACCCCACTCTGTTGTGGATCCCTAGACACCGTACTTCATATGGACAAAATAATCCACTGGAGAGATGTTGCCGCAGATTTAACGAAGCTTCTTCAGTGTATGATTTTAACATTTCCAAGCATAGATATAAGATATTAATAAGAAATATTTAGTTTTAAAATGCGTCTGTACGGTGTATACCGAAGATAAGGAAATAAATAATAATAAAATAAAATAAAAATAAATTTATTGTTCCTCAATTCCTAAGAGAAATAATTTCATGTGGTAAGTTTCTCGATTTGCGGAATTTCAAGCTCGCAAGAAAACGAAAAGATTTAGTATGCTAGATTAGTTAGCTACTCTTGCTAACTAGTCGATTTAGTTTGGTACCTGAATTAATTTTTTTTCTTCGGGTTCAACCAAACCAATATAGTAATTTAGGTGAACGAATTCTTCTTAGAATCATTGGCAGCTGTAGGATTATGAACTGAGAGAACTCCATGCTCCATGACATAAAATTCAAAACAAAACTATCAAAACTATATTTGTCATGAAATGGAATTATTTTGGGCGCAATTTGCTGTTATAACGAAAATGTTAATAAAAGCCGTCAAAGAAGAATTGCATAACATTTTTTTTCATCTCACTGCCCCGGAGGGGGGGAGAGTGGTAAATGCTACGTCATTTACAAGGGGGAGGTTAGAGTTTTGTGACCTAATGCTACGAGGGGGGAGGGAGGGGTCGAAAATAGCCGAAAAAAAGCTACGTCATTTGTGTACGGCCCCTTATTGAGCTAAACCTGACCGTTATTTCAGAAAAATGTTTAGTTCGTAGGAATCGAGTACTGCTACAAAGCCATGCGCTGCTAGGCCCCATGCAAAACTGACTCAGACATCACTTCTTTAAAAGTTCAATAACTTCTTTCAGCAAAGCCGGATTGACTAGCAGTCTTCGACAAAGTTATAGAGAATTAAATTATCTTTCTTATTTTCAATTAGAGTGATAATACGATGCATATAATGCCACCTAGCTGCAAAAATGATAGCTAGTGGGTTTTCTCCATGTAAATTGTCTAAAAATACCATACAAACTTCAGGCACGTTGGTCCGGTAGCTAGACTTGTCCGATTTCCTTCAAATTTGGTACAAGTACTCCTGTTGGGACTAGGAATCGACTCAGAGGTAGGCCGATTGAGTTTTCAAAAATTCATTAGGTCATAGTGGTGCATTGAAGTATATCTAACTGCATTTTAAGGGGGTCCTCTTATATAATTGTTCAAAAAGTACCTAATGTTTGATAATTTTTTTAAGAAGTAAAATGACTTAGACATGTGCGCTATTCTGCAAAATGTTTATTAAGGTTTCATCCAAAGTCCCTCTAAACAAGTTCCTAGCATGCGTCAAAACTGTTAGTGGTAGCGAACAGAGACAGAGACGCTACCATTCGCCCTTAGCAACTGTCACACATACGAGTACAGAAGCAGTTTTCGTTTTGACGCATGCTAGGACCTTCCTATATAATTTTGGGATTCATTTATAAATAACAATTTTCGAGTATAGGGTGTCAAAAATGGCGGCTCCAATAAAATTTGAAAATCTACCTTGTCTGCTGGCACGATACTGGTCGCAGTTCGTCGTCTACAAGCAGCACACCAAAACGATCTTAAAGATTACATTTCGTAGAGGCGTCCCAACCTAAACACATAAAAAAATTAATATAGAAACAAAATCCACTTTGGCCGGCTGAAAAAAAAAATGGTTAATGATCAAAATATTGCGATTTTGTAGGTTACAGCGCCCGAGAATGTTGTCTTCTTTTAGGCGGGCAAAACCCCAATCAACTTCGGGTTGATGGTTCAAAAATGAGAATGGCCGCAGATTCGAAAAATATTGTTCCGAAAAAGTCGCCATTTTTGACATCTTACACTCGAAAATTTATATTTTATGTATAAAATCTTAACAAACATTTTGCAGAATAGTACACATGACTGCTTCAAAAAAATTATTTAACATTAGGTACTATTTACCACAATTATATAAGAAGATCCCCATAACCAGGTTTGTGGTTTTCGCGCTGGCATTTTCCATTTTTACCAAGTCAAGAAGCAAAGAAGAAGCTGAAATGGAATTCAGACGTTTTTTAAAGCTATCAAAGCCATCAAGCTCGAAAAGAAATCGGAGAAAAAACGCCGCAGGAAATTGCAAATAATTTTCGTATACCATCTCAGAAAGAATAATGATAAAAGCTGAATCAAAGCCACCTCAATATCAAAGAAAACTGATGCCATCTGCTCTTTGCTAGCATAGGCCATTTGAATTTCTGATGAGAGCAACGCAAGACGCCTTTGCGGAAATCAAATTGTGTATCTGCCCAGTTAACCAGGTGTCGTATAAGAATGACCAACAAAAATTGTATTTTTTTATCGAAATCGTATAATGGTACACCGTATGTATACGCATTGTATAAAATTTATCTTAAGTAGTTCGTTGTGATGACTCCTTTACCATCCTCGTATATGAGTGCAAACTAAGTCATATGACACAATAACGACTACACAAATGTTTGTCGGTAATAGCCAAATTAATCCAAGAATTGTACGCCAAGAATCGTACAGCAAAGGGTGGTGGGGCTAATTTCGAATGAAATGCTGGCTTGGTACCAACTTCAATTCAATCCCCAAAATAAAATATCAGTTCTATTATATTTTGAAAAAAATAAATAAATCGATACTTTGCAAAATTGTCTCAGATAAATATTTATATGGCCTTCAATGCGTTCCCATACCAGCATGGTTGCATCGTGCCATAAATAGGAATTTAGAGATATATAAATATCGACAAGACTTTTACGTAATAGTTAAAACTATGAGTTTTTTAGATGTTTTTTTATAAATAGCTTAAGTAGATTTTAAGGCTGGAGTAGGTACTTGTGTTAACAGAACAAAATATGTAAAAAGCATGAACTGTATTCACAAAACTAGAAACATATTGAAATTAAAGTGTATCCTAAAGTAAATTTTGAAAGTTAATATGGTTGTTTCGGACATTCTTTTGGTTATGTCTAATATTTGATGAAATTTATATACAATTTTATTGGGTATCTATTGACAAAAAATGCCTATTAAAACAAAAAAAAAACAAAGGAGTTTTTTACGCCAACTTGTGTATATGTTTTGTAGGAGCGAAGCGAAAGTTTATAATTTTTTCTAATAATACCAATTTATTAAAAATATAATGTGTTCCTGGCGAAAATTTTTAGCTCCTTCGCTATAATTTGACATTAATTGGATAATCCACATATGCACATATTTGTACATTTTCATCAGTACAGATAAGATGTTATAATTTATGAGTTGATTACAACCCATTTCGGATATCATTAAAAGTATGTTATGATAGGTGAGTAAGTTATCTTACGTTCGCATAGACAAACTCGTATATCTGAGTGATTTAATAATAAGCGTTTTCCCAAGAGTCAATGAGTTTGGCCGGAAATAACCACACCTATCAAATGATGTACGGAATATGTTGCAGGCACGATGCTTCAGGGTTCGAGACCAAGTGACCCCATTTGTAGGGAAAAAAATGCTAGAAATGTTTCAGGATGCGAACATTTTTAAGTATGTACTTCTTGTTCTTAAAAAACAGGCGGTCGAAAGATGTGTCTCTTACCTTTTATTTATTAATTAATATTTTCCGAAAGCCCAATATAATTGTTTATAGTAGAGTAAAGCCATGTCAAGTGATCCTCGATTTTTTCGCAAAATCACCGATCTTCATGAGGTATATTTTATAGTATAGGGATTATGGTGAATAGCTTTTGGTATAAATATTTCGTTAAAATTCCTTTTTTTCTTTAAGATATTAACCCTTAAACTTTATTGCATGATAAAATTGAAAATTTTATATCTCAAAAACTACTGAAGATAATTCAATGAATTTTTGCACACTTATGGTATGATATTTGCGCTATCTTATAAAAATATTCTTGTTTTATAATTGTGTAAATAACGGTACTTTGCATCTATTTAAAATTTTCAATTGTATTTTTTCTTGTGTTCTTCATGCTGAAAATTTTCAAAACGTATGTTAAGTTATGCGGCAATCTTTCACCTTCAATTATCTGTATTGATAATTTTTCATTTTTGTTCCTATCGAGAGTTATGGAGGATTTTGGCAACGTCGCACGTCACTACGTCAGAAAGCGCATCGTGTGGGAAGTGCGCATCGCATGACTAAAAGAAACCATACCTCACCATATTAGCGCAAAAGGGCAAACTTTTCAATACGGATTATCGAAGGTGATTTTTTTCCGGATATTTTGAGATGTGTTAATTTTTTTTGACCGAAGTGCACAAAAAAAATTATAGTTGTTTAATATATTTTTTATTATTATAATTTAACGCTACTAACAATTAACATCTTTAAAAACACTTTTGTTAGTCAAAATACATCTACGTTATATCCAAATTCTTTTTTAGTCTACAACATTACTATATGAAAGTGGAAAATCTTATGCCAACAGCATTTTTTTTTCACGTTTTTATTTTCACCGAGTGAACAACGATGTGTCTTTTGAAAAAAGTTTACATAAAATCTGTTGTTCAATCGCATCGATGTTGGGGTTTTTTATCACTATTGCTTCTGTTAATTCTGTTGATTAGTGGTTCTCCAAGTTCTGGTAAGATATTATTTATTTTTGTCGAATTTCAATTAATCATCAACGATCTTTATTTCAAAATCATCGTTACAGTTTTCCGCATGTACCTGTTGAGTCATCGAATATTTCAGTTCCATTACTTTGGCAAACACCATAAGAAGAAAAATTAAACGTGTAAATTTTCCTATATTTTAAACGCGTTATAGAGGAACCCATTACTATAAACACGGGATGTAAAATTGAAAATTTGAGGAAAATTGTGTTTTGTTCATGTCCATATTTATTTTCGTTGTATTTTTTGCGCCCATTACGACATATGCTACACATGTGTTGACCAATATAATTTTTAAATTTATCACTCCACATGGATGCCATAAAAGAAGATACGACGAACATATTTATGATTTTTTTTAATGGAATACATCATTCGTGTGATATTTATAACATAAATCAATCGAATGTTTTTTTGAGCAAATATTGTATATCTTGAGATAATATAGCAATTCGTCGAGTTCTCTCTATATGGGAAACACCCAAGTGCGATCGAAACAAAAACAAACGTCAAAACGTTTTCTCACTCGCACTGATGCAAATTAAATGAGCGCGTAATTTAACGCACGACCCGATGACGCATGGCTGAAAAGTCGCTATGTGTATTTAAGAAAAGATTCACAATATACCGTGCTACCTCTTAGACAGAACCAACTGAAAATAAAACGTGGTGAAGTATGTCAATTTGCGATAAATATGCCAACGCAGATTAAAACATGCTCACTGCTCAACTTTGCTCATCGGCTGGCAACAACCGAGCGCACTTGTCCGAGGTATTGAGTTACAGAAAATTAAATAACTCTTGAACAATATAATAACGCTAACGAGCATGCAAATTACTCAGAAAACATCACTTTCAATTATCCATAAAGAAAAGCTTGTCTTTTTGCTTTAATCTCAGAGATGCCAATTTTGAACATGAGATACGCTCCTTCAAAGCGATGCGCATTAGGACGTTGCGACGTGCGGCGTTGCCAATATGTACGTTCTCGCGGGTTGCATCAAAGTGGGCCGTGCGTTGAAACAGCGCACAGTTACAAAATCCTCTATAACTCTCGATAAGAACAAAAATGAAAAATTATCAATACAGATTATTGAAGGTGAAAGATTTTCGCATAATTTTACATAAGTTTTGAAAATTTTTAGCATGAAGAACACAAGAAAAAATACAATTGAAAATTTTAAATAGATGCAAAGTACCGTTATTTACACAATTATAAAACAAAAATATTTTTATAAGATAGTGCAAATATCATACCATAAGTTTGCAAAAATTCATTGAATTATCTTCAGTAGTTTTTTAGATATAAAATTTTCAATTTTATCATGCAATAAAGTTTAAGGGTTAGTATCTTAAAGAAAAAAAGGAATTGTAACGAAATATTTATACCAAAAGCTAATCACCATAATCCCTATACATTAAATTATACCTCATGAAGATCGGTGATTTTGCGAAAAATTCGAGGATCACTTGACATGGCTTTACTCAGTACTGATTTTAGTCGTAAGAGTGTATAAAAGGTTTCTTTTACTTGCCACATGGATTCAGACTAAGTACCGACCACAGTCGCATTTATGTACAGTTTATATCGTATATTAAAACCCGATTTTATCTCAATGTGAAATATTGCCTTCACTTTTGTTCGTATATATCATATTTGCGCATTGCATACGACTTAGGTGTACTGAATATTTGCATGTATAACTCGGTTAAAATTTCGATATAACTGTAAAGATGTTTGCTGGGTGAGCTGGTATTTAGTTCGATCCATTGCACAGTGTTTTAAAACGTCGTTTTCGTGCTCAAAATTGATAGCGTCTAAACCGCTAACTTTAGA
The DNA here is from genome assembly GCF_030247195.1 of Topomyia yanbarensis. Lineage (NCBI taxonomy): Eukaryota > Metazoa > Arthropoda > Insecta > Diptera > Culicidae > Topomyia > Topomyia yanbarensis. Next base: position 365,609,824 of record NC_080671.1, read on the forward strand.
AGTATAGTTTGTTCGGAGAAGTTGTTGCCCTTATGATTGCACATCTACAGGAGTATATCATTTAGTGATTAAATCACGTAAAAGAGATATACGAAATTTATTTTCTGAACTAACTAAGATGGAGACTTTGTGTCTTCAGCAAAATTGTAGTAAATATAACTACAAAAAAAATTGCTGAAAACGCCATATATCTAAATTTAATAGTTTGCAAATTATGGAACATGTTATACGGAATACCCCTCTAAAAGTTAGTTTTTGCATGATAGCTTTTTTAGACATTATTCCACCTTTTTGGAATCTTCCACAAAGTTATTTGTGGTATCAAAACAAATATTTTGCCGAACATAGTTACTTCCTATATGCTGAATTTAAAAAGATATTCCAAATTTGCCATATTTTTGGGGTAAACAAAAACCATATTTTTGGGTCTTTAATACAAGTGCGATTCTAACTCGAATCGGAGACGACTCCGTCAATTTCAACCCTATTTACTGGTACATATAGTATGTACTCCTTCGTAAAGGGTTCGTAGCCAGCAATATCATTTGCCTGATACAAGCTAGTTACCCCCACTCGAAGCTCATCAGGGCGAATTTTCGATATTTTTGTCACGGCCGAATATCGCTCCGTCAAAACTCGAGATATCTGTAATAATGCACGAGCTCATTGTCCAGTGCACGTCAGAAGGAGAATCAAGAAAGGGGAACGTAATATAATAGCGGTACTTATCTTTTATTTATAACGGTATCCAAGTAGCTCTCAATATAATACACACTGCCACTGCTCCGCTAGTCGTATAACTATTAACGCATGCACATAAAAGTCGAAAAAATTCCAAAACCTCGGAGAGGCGGAGAAGGCTCGGGATAATCTTGAATGCGGATTGGCTTTGTTCTACTGTGCTGCACTGCACGGACTAAAAAACATCTACAGGCTCGGAGAGTCACTGTGCGAATGATCATTAATATTTGCAGAATATTATAAAATGACACACGTATTAAACCGGACAGGCTCACTGTGCAGAGTTGGCTTTGGATATGATTCAAAATTATACGGAAATTAAATCATTCATCGCCGAATTATTTTGAATCTGTAAGCAGGAAGAAACAAGAACATCCGCACCGATCGTTTCAATTAATAGGAAATTTGGCAAAATGTTCACTTTTTTGGCTTAGCTAAAAAAGCTAATGTTAATATGTTTCGTCCAAACTTTTTGGGTTGGAACAGAGGTATTTAAACCTGACATAACGGCTTCACGAATCGTATACGGACTTTATTCGCTTGGGTTTGTCGAATTTTCAGTTGTAGATGATATCTTCAAACAACACACACAACTCACGCTTATTTTCCAAAAATTAGCAAAAAAACTTTCTACGGGCGGTGATTGCTCTGATCGTTCTTCAGTACTATAAAAATTAACTTTAAAAAACTATCACTTCTGCATTTCCGAAATTTTGAAAAAGAAAATAGTCTATACTGTAATTGTATATCGCAGTCCTGACAAAGGATGCTAACGGAAATTATCGTCAGCACTACAAAATAAAAAAAACATAAACCGTCCCTATCGTGAAATATCTCAACCCAACATGTGCCCGTTGTGAGTACTTAGTACTTATGATAATTTTTCAACTTTTTGAAAACAAAATTATGCTGTGAAAAACTTGTTCCATAACAAAACAATAAGCTTTCCGCAAAAATTAAGCTAATAGTCAACGAAAAGAACGTCCTTGTGAGGACCACTCCGACTAGTGTACATCGACGTCTTTGAATCGGACGGATCACGTAAATAATTTTTAATTCTCATTTGCCCGTCGACTATTTCTATCTTTCTAACCAGCTTAACACTAGGTTGGTCTTTTGCGGCAATTTTCGTTATCAATGTCGGCCGTCGATTGGACTTCGCATCATAGACGCTCGAAGCTGTTCCCCAAGGTAGCAGCGTTGTGACCACCGATCCACCGACCACTCCTGCTGAAATTCTGGGAGGATTGTTACGTTTTAAATGGGTTTTTCGAGCTGGTCTGCTTCCTGCATACCGAACGGAGGGTAATCTAGGTTTGGTTGTTATACCATGGGTGCTGTTGAAAACCTGTTGCCAGATGGCAGTGTCATTGATCGAATTCGTCTGGGTTACCGTCCTTCCTGGGTACCGTGAATACTGTGACGGTACTGTTGTCAGTTCAAGCTGTAATTAGTGATTGTGTTATCCATGTAGTTGTTTGATATGTTAGTTGTTTGATAATTGTTTACCGCAATTTTAGTTACGTTCTTTGATACCAGTCCTGCCCAAATGTTTTCCAATCTTGACGGATTATCCTCTAAGTGGAATTTGAACGGAGCGTTCGAAATTAAAAATGATGTGTACGGTACAGCCTTCTGGTATGTTCCGTTTAAGATTCCCTGAAAAGGACCACTAGTATAAGGTGTGAGTGCACTGTACGGCACAGCCTTTGAATATGTGCCATTGAAGGACTCTAGACTAGGACCACCAGCATAAGGTGTGAGTGCACTGTACGGCACAGCCTCTGAATATGGGCCGTTGAAGGTCCCTTTAATGGGAATAGGAATAGAATCAGGCCCATTGGATGAAGTATTCGAATCTAATATTGGTGGTAATGCACCATATTGCAAAGAGATTGGAAACGTGCCGTTGAATGTTCCTTGAATAGGATCAGAACCATAAGGAAGGGCACAAAAGGATACATTCGTACAACTAACAGGCGATCCGACGACATTGTCTGTAGAATTGTTCAACATCGGAGAATTGAGCATGTATGGAACTGCACCATTTGATCCAGCACTAAATCGAGTTTCGTAATTCGATAATAGATCGCTGATCGCAAATGTTTCATTGGTAAATTCATCATTGTTTACGTTAGTCAAATTACTAAGAAAAGATTGGTTGGTTGGATCAAAGCCGACGTCATTCGAATTAAGTGTGGTGAATTCGAGCACATCTTCCGGTGTTACATTCGATGATGCTTCGTCGGTTTCCACCGAGTCGGGAACTGCTTGTGTTTCCTGGAATAAAAATTTCAGTAGAATAACACCACCAACAATAGAGTAATTTGCCAATTGAATTACCGAAATTGGGTGTAGACACCAGAATAAAAGTGCCCAGGCCTGATAGATCCTCTGCCACTCAAGTATCATACTGTATTGAAATGGTATGCGCCACTCTTGTAGCTACGAGTCAGTATATTAACTATCGCTAATCGATTTTAAATTAACAAACCGAAATAGAGCAATTGTTAAATAATTCAATTCACTACTATTATTGCAAAAACGATTACAATTGCACGCTCCTTCCAACTATCGTTATGAAATTGTTCGAAACATTAGATTTGCCATTTGTAAATGATAGGGGAATTGTGGGAAAAACCGACACTGTGGGTAAAACCGACACCCCACAACATTTCCTAGAAATCAAATTTTTATTCATTTCATAATGATACATTATTATTAGTACGTTTATTTAGAGCATTTGAAGAAAAATTGGATTTACGTTAGTACGCCGAATGTAATAAAAATAAACAAAACATACGACAGCAGCGTTCATACTCGTCTGGATGTTAAATTTCGTTGGTAGATTTCAAGGTTTTAACCGAACAAAAGCTTTTCAAATCACCACATTTTTCAGTACCTATTATTATCGGCCTGTCCTATGATCAACTAGGTGCATTGAAGACGAGTTTGAGAAATTCAATATTTTTAATCGCTTTTATAAAAAAATGTGCGCTGTTGGGGTAAAACCTACACGCTGTTAAGATGGTTGTGTATATTTGCGATTCATTTCAAAATACTGGGGATCTTTGTGACACTTCAATTAGCCTATTAGAACACTATAGTATCAACAGAAATGCACAGAAATACTTTTATTGTGTTTATTTCTTGTAAGTCTCTTTAAAAATCAAAAATTGGAATTTTTGCTTATCTGATTCTATCGAAGCTGTAGCTATTTCTGCAAAAAGCTCATCAAACCGAATTTCTAGTGTTCTCTTCGTTTGTCATAGACGAACTTTATCACAATGAGACAGTGATCTTATGTATACCCCAATAGATCATTGATGATCAGAGTCCGAAAAATCAAATCTGAAAAAGATAGTTTTACGAAGAAGTGTGTGTGTGTCACTTATAAGTGAATGAATCCAATTAGCAGAACGTAGAACGCTTGCAAATCTTCTCTTACGAAATAATATGAAACTGGAGGTTGCAACGATGTGCGCAAGAATTATTTGGAAATACTCATCAATAAATAATCCTATAGCATAAAATACTCTTATTTATAGTACTACGCTTTCCAACTTTCTTCCCCTCACTACATGATGAAGTAATAAAAAGCTCCTATTTGCATCATACATACTCACACTTTATTATTCACGCATATATCTCATGTTTAATAAAGATAAAGATTTTAATAAAGTGGAGAGAAAATAAATTAAAGGGGGTGTCGATCTTACCCCTATAGAGTGTCGGTTTTACCCGCAGTGCCTACAAAAAGTCACTTTGTTTTCCAAGTTTTACAACCAATAATTTTTAATGAAATAAATTTTTTGAAGTGCTGAAAAAATTAAGTCTTGTTAAGAATTTTCTTAAGAAGAATTCTGCATAAAAACTATAATTTTATTGGTTTGGTGGCAACTTAGAAAAATTGTTAAGCTTAAGGTGTCGATTTTAACCATAATTCCCCTACTGCCGTTTCGTGCAGTGCATTGTATGATTTTTGCAATTTAGGAGATAGTTGCTAGAATGGGGTTGTAATAGAAAACATTAAATATTTTCGAACAGAACAAAATATGAGTAAGCAGATATAACACCGAAAACAATTAACTAATTCAAACGTGAACACCATTTTAAAATTATTTCACTGTGAACTCTAGTGTCGTCCAACGGTGATTCTTCGACTTACAGTGAACTATAGTGAAAGAATTAGTAGTCAAAAAAGGCAACCCGCGATAGTGTTCCAACCGAGTTTTGAGCCAAAAGAAGATATTTATGCCTTTGCTTTCAATCACATTTCAATTAATTAATTAATTGATTTCTATTTAATTCAGAACTTAAATATACGCCATAATTTACTAACATAACACATTTACTCTTTTTTTCATACTGCATATGGCTATGAGTCGAGACTTATTGCTCTTCCCAACGGAGACCATCTGGGCGGCAAACTTCAGATTGTCTAATTTACCGAGCCCTTTGACTCCCTTGTCTCATTCAGCATTACGACTCGGCTCCCATGTGCCATTTAGCACCGCAACCCACTTCCCGCACCATTCAGCACTATTTACTCGTTGAGCTCCCGACTTGTTCGCGAACTACTCGGTTTAGTCCACGACGATTGACCGAGCTTACTCCGACGGAGAATTCCCCGGCGAAAGAAGTTCTCCCGAAACCGACCCAACCAACCAGGTGTCGAGGTCAGCTCGGCGATTCCGGTGGAGCAGGGCGGCCGGTTCGCTGGTGTCCGGACGACCCGCGACCGGCCGTGAATCTAGCTTACGCCGGCAGAGAGTTCCCCGGTGAAGGAAGTGCTCCCGATACCGATTCTTTTTTGGTTTTAGCACCACAACTTCTTGTGCCCTTTGGTTCCCCTCTCGTTTCATTTCGCTCAACTTCCTTGATGAGTCATTCAGCTCACAGAAATGAGTCATTCACTTTACAAAAATCTTGTTTGTGAACTACTCGGTCTAGTCCCGGACGATGAATTTAGCCTACTTCGACGCAGAGGTTCTCCCGAAGCCGAGAAGTAGACTTCTCCCGATATCGATGTTCATTTTCAAGAGCCATTTAGCTCCCCACTTCGTCTCGATCTACTCGATCTGGTCCCGGCGGTGGACAAAGCCTACCCAACGGGCCAGCCGGTGGGTGCTTAGGTCCATCCAGCGATTCCGAATGGAGCGTAGCTTCCGGTTCACAGGCGTCCCAACGACCCGCTGCTACCTATTCGACACGGTCTACTCAGTCTAAGTCCCGGCGGTGGATCTTGCCTAGTTACGAACTACCCGGTAGGGTGTCAAGGTCGGTCCGACAATTCCGGTGAAGCCTGACGTCCGGTTCTCTGGCGCACCGACGATCCGTACCCGGTGCTACGTCGCGTACTACTCAACTGGTCCCCGGCATTGGGTCTAATCTACACCGACAGAGAGTTCCCCGGCGGCGGAATTTCTGTCGAATCCCGATTTGTGGTTTCACGGAGGATCTCTAGCCAATGGCGCTACTTTGTTGGTCCCTTCGCCACTTTCTCGGCAGCTCGTAGAGTGTACTCATAACCACTCTGTTGGCAGCGTCCCATATATGCTCGTCGTGGCAAATCTCTTCGACGATATTGTCCACTATCACACCAGGCATACCCCATCGGACTTTTAAGAATCTAGGGCATTCGAAGATCACATGTTCCAGTGTCTCTTGCACGTTCACATACTCCGGGCAAAGAGAGACCACGTGTTCCGGTATCTCTTGTTGCCACTTAGCAAAGAGTCCGCTCTGACCAGTCTCCTTGCATTACGTGCATTTCTCCGCTGGTAGCATCCCACGTCCTCAGCCAGAGTGTTTCAGATGATCATCCAGGCAAATACGCACTCGTGACATGAACAGCCAGTAGGCGTAATGTGCTTGTCAACTTTGCCCAGTTTCTTTTTGATTTCAGCGCAGCAGCCCAGGCCGATACGCCATACCTCAGTATTGGGGATGAGACACCCGCTAGGAGACGTCTCGTACTGCCTCTTGCTCCTCCGTTATTCGACATGATCCTTGCCAATTCGTTAGTTGTCCTCACAGCCTTACGCGATTCCCTATTGTCTCTGCCGTCAATATCTCCACTTCCTCAAGGGTTTTTCCTGTTATCGTCAGGACAACATCATCTGCAAATCAGACCATCTCAACTCCCCTGGGCAGTTCCAGTGTTAATACTCCCTTGTACATTATATTCCTGAGCGTTGCAACGTCGGGCCGAGTATGGATTCTTGAGGTACTCCCGCAGTGACCCAAATCGACCTCTGCCCCATGTTCGTTTTGTAGACCAGTACTCGGTTCTGGGAGTAACTTTTCAGAGCTTTGCACAGGTAGTCTTGCTTAGCACTATCTCGCGTTTAAAAGCGGCCCTTGCTGCCCGGAATGTTACCTTACACTCTTCTCTGACTGCCTCAGATTTTGCACTCTTAATGTCTTCTGGATTTTAGCTAGGCAGATGTTCCAAAACTTAGTCTCAAATGAAAGGTACAACTTTTCCTTCGGACGCTATTGAATTTTGTGTCGATCTGAATTCCGGTTCCGGAGTTACGGTACCACTATGATATCAAAATGATACAAAACTTTTAAAAATGGGTGCAAAATTACTTGGATTTGCCAGTGCTTTGGCTTTGTCCTCCTACGACGGTTCCTGAGTTCATAGAAGCAGGAACTAAATAATTTTCAAAGGGGGAGAAATGCAAAATTTAAAAAAAGAATTTTTATTTTTAATTCCATATTTCTTTACAATGCATGAAACGCCAAGATTTGATATAACCTCAAAAATAATATAACATTTTTTTTTTTGATTTTGACACATTGTACCTTTCTGATATAGAAAGGCTACAAAAACGTTTTAACCAATAAAACGCGCGGTCACATTGGGCGTATGACACGCTGCTGCAGGTCATCACACTGGGTCAATTCACTGTTAGCACCCGCGTCACGTTTTCCCGATGGATTTTACCATGACGGTTAACGTTTTCAAACATTTTATCGTTTCAATTGGTTTCACAAAATATGCTCAAATTTTTGTACAGTGCTAATATATTGAACGTGCGGTACTTGTTTCCTTGACTTTTTTTTAAATAATGGACAATTATAACAAACAATATAATAACAAAATGAATGATAAATAAGCAAATAAATAAATATATAAACAAATAAATAAATAAATATTAGAATAAATAAATAAATGTATAATTAAATAAATAAATCTCTGAGAAAATATATAATGAAACCTACATTTGACACCAACCTGGGCTATTAAGCAGAACTTAAGGGGTTACTTATCTTTTTGAGAGAAAATGTGAAGAAAGTTTGAATTTACGTAAAAGCATAAAGCGATGATTTCATCACGTCAAACTTATAGTATTTTGGTAGTACATTTTTCAGTTAAATAAACAAGCATAAGTTTGTAAAAATATATTGATAATAGGCGGAGTTATGGCTTTTTCCCCGAAACCCTTTTTCATTAAGGAGGTTTGTGGTGATCACGATTAAAAACCAATAGATCAACTAAAATCCCAAAACTAAAAAAAATCGATCAGTTTAGAAGTATTCTCCGTACATAATAAATAATAATTTTCTCCTGCATTCGAAAACGTTTTTCCTGGAAAATCTAAAAACTCTCATCTCTAAAACGAAAAATTATGCCGTTAAGGTACGCAAAAAATTAATTACGATCAATTGAAAAAAATTAAGAATATCGGTTGTGTAGTTTTTCGGCAATCAAGGAAAATCCATTTTTAGAGAAATGGCATTTCGAGAAAATCGAGTTAAAAATTTCAAATTACCACTGCTCTTGGTAGACAAAAGCGCGCTTGGAAGCGCTGTAACTTTCAATCTATTTCTCGGATCTCTTTAAAAACATTCTCAAGAAGCTATACTTTCAGATAAAGTATTAAAAATAAATAAAAAGGTATGTAACCTCTTAAACGCGACTCAAACAAGAAAACACGGAGTAATATTTTTTCATGAGATCAAACATATATCTAAATATACGCAAGAAACAACAAATTGTCGGGTTGATGTTTTGCCAAAAAATTACGTGGGTTCTAGGTCGAGTGATTGCCTAAAGTATAGTTACCTCAATAGTGTAGCTTCGAAGTGTCCTCATAAATACATCTAGCTTAATCGACTAGTATGTTGAACACAACTCTAATTTATAAATTAGAGTTGTGTTCAACATACTAGTCGATTATAACTATAATTATAATTCATAATACGAGAATAATAAAAATCAAAGCCTACGTACATTTTTGCAAACCTACCCCGCCCCCTCCCAACTAACTCGTGAACAAAGGTAGACTTTTACTATACCTCCCCCCGTCCAGCATGAGCCTACGTGGTTTATGGACAACTCTTTATGGAACTTATAAGAATGTATAAGAACTGTTATTGAACAGTAATGTGAGAAAGGCAACAAATCGGAATAAAGCTTACACTGACCATTGAGATAACAGACACCGCACTGCTCTCCCACCATCTTTGTAGACATAGACTTTTTTAGAATACCCCGGCTCATTCAAGAATCTGCACGGTCCTGAACGGCGCAATTTACTATTTGGTGCGCCATAAAATATACAATTTTGTAAAATAATATGCAGTATGGAGATTGCGACTTATATTTACAATCAAATGGAAATAATCTATGCTGGCAAACATGGCATTAATAACTAATCAATATGATAATGCTAACATGACCCATTAAATTCTGAAAGTAGTTATATAATAAATTACTCATATCGTTGTTAGGTGGATTATTTTTTTTTCAAATCAACCTGCATTACTATATATAAAAACCTGTTTTAATCCACCTAGTGGTGCAATTGTGCCTTTCTCATTTATCAAATCAATGATTTAATAGCTGGTTACATTCAGTATATCATTGTGGAAATATCTATTATATTCATCCTACACTTGGTAAGTATATATGAATGCAAGACTGCCACGAACCTGATGAGTACCATGCCGACGCTGACACTCTTGAAAATAATGTATAATATTTAATTAGTATTACACACTCAATTCCGTTTGGCAATCTCCCAACAGCCGTGTAGTCAGCAAATTTAGAAACTGATATCTCAGTACATAAAGTGAGATTTGTTTGCTGATTTATTGTGAAATATTTTCCGAGTCTCAGATATGAAACGTCACTTTTACTGATATCTCACCAAAAAAATTGTTTACTGAGATCTCAGCTGTTGAAATTTTGACAAAAGATGCGAAAAAAGCTAAGAATCGGTAGAAAAAATAATATCTTTCATTTGAAATCAATTTTGTAAAAATCGGTTAAGAGTTCGCTGGAAAAAAGGGGTGTGACATACACTTAGGAACAAGCAACTTTGGTTGGTCATTAGTGATCTAGACCCGTAAATCCAAGTAATGTTGAACCTATTTGAATATGTATTACGGCGAAGACCCGTTTTTATCAGTCCCTTGGTGAATTTAAAGCTGACAAAACGGATATATTGAAAAAATCGGGACATATATTTTTCTTTCTTTTTAATAAACCGAAACTCTTAAAATATTCTTCTTTAGTTCCTAGGTATAACCACACAACCATTTCTGATTATTTATTTTAAATTTCCCTTAAGGGGGTCTGACAGCGCAAAATTAAAAAAAAAATATTTTTACATATTTCGGATATCTAAGATAAGAAAAACATGCTAAAGAAACGGTTTACTCGCATTCAACTTCGTTCATCTGCTAGAGCCCATCAAACTACCATATATAACTATCAATTTTCATATGAAGCTGATAAAATAGGGTCATTAAACTGATAAAATCGGATGCTGATAAAACCGGGCCTTCACTGTTTATCATTCGTACACCAGTTTATAAGGGGATTTGCTATGTGACCGTACTCTTCAATCCGTAACTCCGAAACTGGAAGTCGGTTCAACTAAAACTCCAATATCAGCTTATGGGAGCGTTATACCGTTCATTTGAAACTAAGTTTGTACAAATCGGAACAGCCATCTCTGAGAAAATTGAGTGACACTATTTGACACACACATACACACACACACATGCATACACACATATATACACACAGACATTTGGCATTCTCGACAAACTGAATCGAATAATATAAGAGAATCGACCCTGCATAACCTTTCTATAAAAGAAATGCAAAAAGGTGCGAAATCAGCAGTCTCCAAAAGTCTATTTTCTCAAAATATTTTTTTCGATTTTACATAAAATCTTGTCGTTTCATGGATTTTAAAGAGGTTTGAATTTGAAATAAAAATTTTAGCTCCTTCTTATATGGGAATTTCTTTTGTGACCGGACGATTCATATAATATTTCGGTAAAAATAAAACCGATCTGTAAAAAAATTCATAGCAGTCTATAAGAATAATACACCTTTCATTTGAGACTAAGTTTGTGAAAATCGGCCCAACCATCTGACGTGAAACTGATGTGAGTTGTTTAATTTTTGGAAGATGGTGATTTTTCCGTGCACTTCCGTCTATGCCTGGTCAATGTGCCCAACAAGATTACGATTGGCCGTCAATAACCTATAACTGCAAATGTTTGGCTTCTATTTTGGCGAAAAAAATCCTTTTCGAAATCATCGCGGTATCGGTTTGAATAGGAGTTTTCTGTGTGACCACACTCCACAACCCGTGACTCCGCAACAGGATGTCGGATCGAAATAAAATTTAATAACAGTTTTTAGGGACGCAACACCGTTCATTGAAGATTAAATTTGGTCAAATCGGTCCAGTCATCACTAAGAAATCGATGTAACTGTTATTTTGAATTTGGGAATTCCGCCGGGGTTTCCGAAACCGTCGATGGTGGCCAATGTGGCCAAAGAGACTTTGAATGACTCTTAGTGACTACAATGACTTAGAACTACAAATCCAAGCAGTTGTGGATACATTTTGGAAAAGTTTTCACCTTTTTACATTCATCGCCACATATCATGAAATCGGGATTTGCTGCGTGTTCGAACTCATCACCCTGTAATTCCGGAACCGAAAGTCTAATCAATTAGAAATTCAGTCGCAGCCAGTGGGAACGCTGTACTTTTCATTTGAGACCAAGTTTGTAAAAATCGGTGAATTATTCGCTGAGAAATAGTTATAACATTAACTTAGGGACTTGACAAGTTCCTTGAGGGCATCACGAGTCGTCATAGATGGCCAATGTGGTCAAAACGACTTCGATGGGTAATTAATGACGCAAATCCAAGTAATGTCGCACACATTTCAATATGTATTGCATCATTTGGACATCATAGTGGTGCCAGTTTATATGGGAATTTTCTGTGTGATCGTACTCTTCAACCCGTAACTCCGGAACCGGAAGTCGGATCAATAAAAAAAATCAATAGCGACCGATGGGAAGGTTATACCTTTCATTTGAAACTAAGTTTGGGCAAATCGGTCCAGCCATCTCTGAGAAAAATCGGTGAGATTATTTGACACATACATACATACATACATACATACATACATACATACATACATACACACACGTACACACACGCACACACATACAGACTTTTTCCGATCTCGACGAACTGAGTCGAATGGTAAAAGATGTTTAAAAAGTCGAAGTTCCAACCGATTGCATAACCTTTCTAGATGAGAAAGGGAAAATCATGCAAAACTTCGAAAATTTGCAATAAAGGTCGCTCGAATCATTAAAGTTTGATCATGCATGCAATGAAGACGACGGATTGTTTGGTAATCAGCCACCTACATGTTGTGAGCGTGCACTGCAGTAATAATTTCGTTTATTTCCAACATCAGAACCTATCAGGTGCTGTCCTCTATCACATTATTTTCGAAACCAAACAGGGTTCGTGAAACATTTCATTTAGAAAGCACAATTCGTGCAGCATAAATTTCACTTATCTTTATCGTTGTAAACAGCACCGACGTGAAAATATAAAATCAATTTGGATTTTTTTATTTCGGTAAACCACGGAATCACAACAGCTCGCAGTCTAACCAGTTGTACGTTTATTGCGTTTACTTTTAAGTACATGTTAAAGTATCTACCGATACCTTTTCTGTTTACACGTCTTGATTTTAGCCGGCAAGAGCACAAAATGCATAGCGAGCATACGAAATATTTCAATAAGCTTCCAACCGGCTTTTCATACACAGAGGAGGAACCGGCACATACGAAAGAGAGAGAGAGAGAGAGAGAGAATTTTCTATTTTCTCTGAGTACGATGATACTCACCTACTACACATTTGTCCTCCGGTGAAATGGGTGAATATTTGTGGGATGGTCGGATGCTAGCGTCATCGGTGTTGGTAGCGCAATGGTACCTATTCCGTAATCACGTGGTTGAGCCTTTCTTTTCTTTCTCTGGTCAAATAGACACAGGCCTGGTATGAGATCAACTATTATCAATATTAATGTTGTAATGCTACTGGACGGTATTTGGACCGCTGCGGTACAATACAATCAAATTTGGTCCCCTTTAGGTTATATGGTGCAGCGGAAGAGATTGCCTCCCGAGGTCTGCTGTGGCAGTATTTCTTAAGCATTCGTCGTGGTTTGGCGTGGTTCTCCCGCGGTGTACATTCGGCCGAAAATTTTCCTTCGTTTCCCATTGCTGTGTGAAGGGTGTGCGGGTGTTTAGAGAGGAATTCGTTGGTCAGTGCATGCGGATTCGATGTTCTTGTGAGGTCAAGTCTCGTTGAAATTGGATTCCAGTGAAACTTGAGTGACCGGACGGAAGACGGTGCGGTTTCCTGACCCCTAGGAGTGGTTAATCTTCACCGCAGTACAAGCTTAGAGCCATCCTCTTCCTGAGTAAGGTTAGCCATTGACCTTTATTTGACATTTAAACAATTCTCTGACAATTGCTTGCTGATATGGTGGTTTGTCCAGTATGACCAAATAATTGTGTATTTACGATGTGAAATGAATCCAAACTGCACGGGATCGTATGAATTATTTGTGATAACGGTTATCACCTTCCAAGTGCTGTCAAAAATAGAATAGAACATTTGGATTACTACAAGTTCAATAAACCGAAATCGTCGCAACGTAATTAAGTTGAGTAAGGGAGACTTGCATTGAGTACACTTTCCCAAATAAACGTTCATGTACACAGTGAAATAAGATGCTGCCTGGGATGAAATTCACCACACATTAGACATATTTGAGTTATTTAACCTTTTCCAATGTCTTTCCTCGAAAATACCTGCCACGCTCTTGGACTATTGCATAACCTGTCAGAATGAGCAAAACAACGGCTAATAAAATTGTTTCCATTTGATCTAGCAAAACAAATGATAACAAACGACCACGGAAGTTGTCACCAAGGGCCAGTGTGTGTGCAAGATGCACAAGCGCGAAAATAGTTTTTGTTTACAAACATTTAATGCACTCTAGATTACGGGTGTTTCTCTGCAACTGTTCGCGTTACCACGCCGCACGAGCTAGTTGTTGCACGCGTCAAACCATTCAGCTTCCGTGAGGACACATGCTTCATTAACACATAATCCGGAGAGAGATGATCCATATCGCACAAGTCAAAGTCAAGGTCATTCGGTGACCTTGAACTAGTTTTTTTTCGTGTTGCGCGGCTGAAGAACAGTATTATTATCACTTGGAAATGTGGCAATAACGCACTCAAGTTCTTTCTAATGACTGATTTTAGAAATGGATCATTAATATATGTATTAATAGCCAGTAAATTCACTCCTAGAATGGGCGAAAGAAAATTTGAAAATATGTTTACGCCGAGTTGAAGAATAGAGAATGGGTTATTCGTGTTCGTGGAATTTGATGTTACTATTTATTTCACATCGTTTATGTATTTGTTTGAATGAAAGGTGCAGTGCAGAGGAACTAATGCAACTAATGGTAAACAAGATAGTTGGATTTTAAGTGTCTGCGCTAAGCTTCCAAGAAGGTATTAAAGACCGATTCCTTCACCCTCGATTAACGTTTAAGCAAGGTTTAAACGTACTGGTAAACCCGGTTTAAAAGTAAAGCGAGGATGAAGAAATCGACCGTAAGTCTATTTGATTCTTTATGCGACTTTTACTGCCCATGATCGCATATCGGTCCCATTTGCATTGTTGGTGATTCTCCTTTTACTGCCAGAATCGTCATTATATTAGGTCTACTTTGTACTACATTTATAATATAGACGACTTTGTTCTAGAAATCGTGCAAAAATAACAAGTCGAATTGTCTTATTTTTAAAATGACTGCATGCCAGTCCCATTTGGAAGATGATCGCACTTCAATCCCTCTCAGATGTTCAACTATTTTTATGTAATAACTGCAATGACTCAGGACTGAACATCCATATGCTTTTAGTTTATTTGGTGTTCCTTAATTTTCGATGTCAACGTTTGGCACGAAGTGTCACGCCCCTCCACACTCCATACTCTGGGACTCATTGATTAATTGCCTTATCATATTGAAAAATCCTGACTATATTTTTAACTGCTTCACTTAAGGGGGGGCAAGGGTTTCAGCGTAAAAACACTTTTCTGCATTTTTTTAGAACTTTGGGTGAAGCGAACTTTTGTATATTAAAATGCAAAATTTCAATAACATTCTGTAATTTTTCCATGCAAAAATTTCGACAAGCTACTCGGTGACGAAGCCTTTTGTAGAACGTCTCTGGAAAAAAAACACGTTTTGCGGTGTTAACTGCCATTCAAAAACTACTCAACCAGGGTCGGCGGAATACTTTTTTCCCGAGTGGGTAGTGAGGTTCGAAGTGATTTGTAACCCGATTTGGTGGATACTAAAGCCCGCATGACAGTGTTAACTAATGGGAAGGTATCTCCGACGACCGACATCCTTTCAGGAATAATGGAGGACGATTGGAATACCGAAGGCAAAAAAATTCATAATAATCCACTTTTCAATATAAACCTACCGAAACAAAGATAAGCCACTTAACACCATCGATATATCGTGTGATCTAACTTAACAACACTCGGGCGTGTAGCATTTTGTCTGCGTACCCGCCCAGGAAGTAGAGATTGATGGTGTAGTCTCCGAGAGGGGTTTACTTGCGAAATAAGGGGTTAGCTCCTTTCAGAACCCTTCGATTAAGGCAGTGGAAATTCTTGTATCTAGAGCTATTGCGTTCATCGAAAATCGAGGACTATAAGAAAACTTAATTTCCATTAGCCTCACTCCGAGCGTTTCACTGGATCAGTTCTTCAAAAGTTGATTTCTTTGAACGGCACTCGTCTACCTATTCGCCTTTTTGTACAGAGGGACATAATATAATATAAAATAATATTTAATATACTATAATATAATTTCGGGGGGGCAGGCATAGCGTAGTTGGTAAATCGATTGCCTTGTACGGCAATGTTTCAATTTCTAGCTATGGATAAAACATTGGAATTTCATCATTTGAAACCTAAAAAGGTGCTGTGCTGCACCTTATAAAACTTATGGTTTTATATAGGGAAAATATGGGAGCTCCTGAGTGCTTTATCTGAAAATTCTGACCAAATCACCAGATATACTTTTAGTTTGAGTTATTTGATATTACTCCATTCCGGATAATGAGGAAGGGGGCGCTTAGATTAGTATGGTAATGAGAAGCCGGACACTTAGACATTAGGGACCTTCCATAAATGACGTAGCATTATATGGGGGAGTTTTGTATTTTGTGATGATGTGTGACGACGGGGGTTAGGGGGTCATGGGGCTTTTTAAAGGGGAATAACCAACATCGTTTTTTATTTTTTTTTTTTTGATTTGCGGGGTCAAAGGGAGGGGGAAATAGTTACCGTCAAGCTACGTAATCACTAGGTGGGTATTTAGAGGTTTGTGACGAAATGCTACGATGCCCTCCCTGGTGTTAAAAATCACTCAAAAATGCTACGTCATTTATGGATGGGGTCTTAGAAGGAGATATTTATGAAAGATCGAGTAGCTTCAACGAGTTTTTTAGTATTTTTTGTCTGAGGACGTTCGAAAATTGGCAACTTTCATGAGACAATGGAAGTTTAGAAATCCCAAAGGTATCAAAAAATCTTGGTTAAAAAGGAAGGTCGTGCCTTGCTTCAGGTCTTGTCCAATCATTATAAGTTTAATGCGCATTTTCGGAGTATTGGGGTCGTTGAGAGTGGTCTCTGCGCTTGTGGTGACGGTTATCGCAACATTAAACATGTTGTCTGGTCGCGCGGCTAATGTTCTTGCGCCAGATCTCCGTTAAACGAATAGTGACGGCGCCGGTGGTTGAGTGGTAAGTGTGACCGCCACTCATTCCAGTTGGCCTGGGTTCAATTCCAGCCGAGGTCGTTGAGATTTTTCTGAGGTGAAAAAATCTGTGGTCACGTCTTCCTTCGGAAGGGAAGTAAAGCCGTTGGTCCCCGGTCCATGAAATTGGTGGATTGACATCTAGTCCAGGTAGTTGAATCACCTCTCTGGCGTCGGTAAAGAAGAAGTGTATATCCAACTTCTATACTCTACTAACAAAAATATCCTCCTCCCGTGATACTTGTGGAGTGCGCAGTAGTATATACGGCCTCTAGCAAAAGCAAGTATCGGACTAACAATTCCTTCCCTTTCCTTCCGCGATCTACGTTCGGGCCTGGCTGGCGCCGGTATTGATCAGAAACACTTTGGGATTACCAGGAGTTGCACATTGAAAGATGTTTCGCTAATCCCAAGCATAACTATCTACTGATTCTCTGTGCAACTTCAGCTAGTCCCGATCGATAACGGAGTAGCAGCCAGGAGTGGTCGCACAAGCTCAAGCTCAGATCTCCGTTAAACGAATAGTTTCGGCCTCGTTCCAGTCCGAGATGTGCTGGTTATCCATGATCTCTCATATACATTTTTTAAACACGATAGATATCCTAATTTAGTTATCTCTTCTCATGTTGGTTGACATGCTAACAGCTCCCTGGAAATCTGATCCCAAGAGTTCCCAGCGTGTTCAAGGAGGCCAACCACCGATCTGGTTCATGATGTACTGCCAGTGATTTCCTGTTTGCCAAAATGCTGCAAGTTTAATTTCCTTTCTTTTCTGTCATTGTTGTCCGCCCTCTCCTCACCTCTCCTTATACGGTCTTTTCTACTGATGTTGGAATCAATCCCTCTTGTGTATGTCTTTTGTCTTCCTTATAAAAAGGTTACAAGTGCTTCTGCTTGTTTCGATTTCTAATCAAATAATTGCTCTTGTCAAAAAATTACAAATTGTGTATCTAGTCTTTAAAACTATTTTTAACTGCATTCATTAGTCTGAATAAAATTGCATTATTTTTTTGTATATCGACTTGACTAAAAACATGAAATTGTTACGCATCGAGAATTTCAGACGCATGCATTTTCTGCGCGAAACGCATGCGTAGTTTTTTTCAGGTTTTTGTTTGTTCCAAACTTTCGAGTGGGTAATTCCCCCCTCGACAATATTCGAGTGGGTAGTACTACCCATACTACCCACGTATTCCGCCGGCCCTGGATGGCTCCTTCAAGAATCCTTTGCTTCAGTTAAGGAAAATTCTGGCTTGTAAGCAATTGCGTCCAGCAAAAATGGAGCAGTATAAAAAACAATTTATTTTCCATCAGCATCAGTCCCTCGCCAGATCTTCTTCTTCTAGTTCTGGTTATTTTTCGTCGGCCTATTTCCGCTACGAGGCCAAACACCGACGCCAGAGAGGTGACGACTCCCACTATCTGAACTAGATATCGACCCATCAACTTATGGACCGGGGACCAACGGCTTTACTTCCCTTCCGAAGGAATGCGTGACCTCAGATTTTTCTCACCTCTGAAAAATCTCAACAACCTCGACTGGGATTGAACCCAGACCAACTGGGGTGAGTGGCGGTCACGCTTACCACCCAACCATCGGTGCCGTCCCTCGTTAGATCTGCTCTTCCAAACTTTGTTCTTTTGAACAGGCCTCGTGCTTGTGCCGTCATTGCAAACAATTGGGCCTACAGTTACGTATTGTAGAAACAAAGCACAGTGTGAAAATGCGGAGATAATCTTGAAAAATCTTCCTACTGTGGAGAGACTCCGCATGATCTCTCGACATTTCCCGTATATAAATTATGCAAGGAAAAATTGAAGCACTCTTTTAAGGAACGCCCCTAGAAGAAAAGGTAAAGAGGGCTACGCCACCAGCTACGACTAATTTCTACGCTTCCTTGTTCACTAAAGAGCGAGAGTCTGATCATCCCATTGTGAAATTATCTTCAAATGTGCCTAAAACTTTTCGAAAGAGAAAAATCATTTCGTTCCTCAAAAAGGCCTGAGAGTATCTCTTGAAGGGTACTGTTACAAAATCGAAGTAAGTGGTTCCTGGTCTCGGAAATCTTAGAAACTAGCAGGAAATCCCACATGGGATATCAAAAACCCCAAGTATCTCCTTATTTCAGTCCCTACATTTTCCCCAGGTTTTACACTATACATTTGCATTCTGCGAAAACTAGTTAACTTCCGACGTAGAACTTCTACAATTTTACCCTTATTCGCCAGGGTCGAGTAAACACTAAAGAGGAGCTTTTTTGAGGATCAAAATGTGCTTTTCTTCCAATCAGATTACCTTTTGCTCAGTACCAGGCAATGAAGTTATTGTTTGTCAAGTCCGACGCAATGGGAAAGACTTATTGACGGTATGCCACGATGATAACCGATCTGTCTTGCTGCGTGATATTTGCGACAATTTCAATATGACCATCTTGAATATGGTAGAAATGACACGAATTCCTACTCCACCAGCACGGCCAAGCGCGTTAGATTTATCGTTGTACTCTACTTCGCTACAATTAGCGTGTCAAAACAAAGGATTCTTCCGGTGGAAACCTACTAGGTTTTGGCTGGCTTAATTTTCGACACTGCGATCAAAGGTTAGACGAAACAAGTACCCGGCACTTCGTAGTGCGCAGAGATTGCTCAGAATTGTACGCGAAAAGGTCCTATAAGGACTTTTTGAACGACGGTTTGACCGATTTTTTCCGAATATACGCGACCCTAGAAACGCAAATGATGAAAGCTGAAAAAAGCGGTTATTAGCACCGGTTCGTCGACAGATTAACGAGAGAAACAATGTTTTGTCTGGTGGCTAAGGTCTACTTTGTTATTCGATTCGACCTTTGATCGAAATACACGGAACCAAGCATCCTATTTCGGCGACAGTAGCTTTGCATGTAGATCCACATTCCTACCATAGACCTTTCGCAATAAAATGGTAATACTGTATATAAACGTAATGATTTTTCTTTAAATACACCAATTTATCTGACAGCAAAAATTTCAGTTCTTTCGCATTGCTCCATTCCGGGTAATGAGAAAGTGGGTACTTAGGCATTCGAAGGTAATACTTATGAATGATTGCGTAGGTTCAACGAGTTTTTTTCTTCTAATTCATTTGACACGTTGCGTTAGCACAACTGAGCCGTGGATCTTTCGTGTTTTTACAAGATGTATAAATGAAAAAAATAAAGTTACTGCATGCCCGTAGGGTCTTGTTGACGCAGCTTGCTACTGCGTGTTGAGATCGTTTTTCTTGGGGGTGATACATTAGTTGTGTTATCCTCTGCAACTTGGGGGCCAGTCTGTCTGCCTTCTCTTCACGCCCATGTCGTCAGAAGTGCAGCTTTCATGCTGCTCATTATCGGAAGTTCTAGTTTGTTTTTTTTGTCCTTTCGGGGCGCTTTTGTAGCTCCGTCCTTATCGGCATTTGATTCTTATTTTATAATTCGTTTATTTGACACGGCTCATAGCGGTAGCTTAACGGAGCCGTGGATCTTTTATATGTTTACAAATGTAAAAATAAAAATATAAATAAATATTATTATAATACTGGATCTCATGCGCGCAACTTTTTATTGCGAGCGGAGACCTTCTTTCGCGGGGTTTGCTGGCAATCTGCATCTGGGGGATCATTTAATTCTTTTTTGTTTTTCACGTCCAGGTCGAAGCCGGCTTGGTGTCCGAGATCGGATGTTTTTTCCCTGTTTCTTGCACTTATTGTTGACCAGGGTGAATCCGTCACTGTTATTGTTATCCTTGCCAATGTTGCTTACAGTTGATTTGGCGGTACTGGATGCTTCTTTTGTGGTTGTCATTATGGTCTGTGCAACTGCTGCCACAAATTTGGCCACCGTTTGTGGTTCAGGCATTGGTATTGCAAACTCTGTTTCGGATTGGTTTGCCGTAGATGAGTTGGCAATCGGTTGAGATGCGTCTTCCTCTGCATCTTCCGCGCAAGGTTGTCCATGACGAGCTGTCTGATTACAATACTTGCACGTAGGGGTTTGCCCCTCATGGGTGCATAGCGTAGTTTGCATAATTGTAGTTCCGTGAGTTTTGAGTTTTATTGTCAAGTAGGAGGGTATAGGCCTTTCAATCCGAATCCTAACTTCAAAAACGCCGTTAGAAGTACCCGGGAAGAAGTTTCTCCAAGTATCAGGTGTAACGGATTCTACTTCTCTGTATTGCGACATGCATTTTGCAATTGGCTCATGAGGGGTACGAGGTGATAGGTCATATAACCTTACATCTATATAATCATTCTCAATATATACGGGAATCTTAATTCCAACGTTGTCACTTTCAACCACGTGTTTTAAGTTGTTCTTCAAAACGATACGCTCGGCTTGTGCTAACGTGTTGAATGATATTAACACTGCACTGCGAAGATGATGATACTGAAGGTACAACACTTCCGTAAGTTTAAGTTGCATTTTTACCTTCAGAAGGTATTCCACTTCACTAAAACTCGGTCGTTTTGAACAAAATTTAAAGTCAACGACCGCAGCGTTGGGTCGGAGTAGAGCTTTACTCATGATGACAAGAATAGTCCGATGTTTCCTTTGTTCTCGAAACAATGTACGTTAGATCGAGAGACCTGTTGTTCGCTTGGCTCGATTGTACGTCTGACTGCGGCAGAAGTAGAAAGTAGACTGGCATTTGATTCTTTATTGGTGGTGTTGGTTGTTGGTTTGAAGGCATTTGATGTAATCGTTTTTCTTCGCTTTTGGTTGAAGCAATTTTACTGGTACTGGTATTGGGCACGATCATTATTGATTTAGTGTTTGTCACTGTTCGATCCTCAGTCGTTGGTTTAGCAACCAGTTGTGGTTTAGCATACGACGACTGTGTATCAGTCTTGCTTGAAACAGATGGAATTTCCTTAGCAGCCTCTGCGCAAGGTTTTCCGTGTTGTAGCGGCTGATCACAGAATTGGCACGTAGGTATCTGTCCTGGAAACGTGACTAATGTTCGCTGAATGTGTGTGACACCTTGGATTGATTTGCATTGGATGGTTAGGTAGGAGGGGATAGGTTTTGTCGGACGCCTTTTCAGTACACGCACGCCGTTACGAAGACCCAGCAAGAAGTTCCTCCAAGTATCTTTCTTATGCACTTCTCCGTATTTTGACATGAGTTGTTTTATAACGATAGCATTAGTACGCGGTGCAAGGTCAGGTTGCTTTACTTCAATAATGTTATCGTCTAAATATGTTGAGATGCTGTATAAAATGTCATTATATTAGAAGGCGAGTTTCAAGTTGTTCTGCGAAGCAAATGATTCTGCTTGGATAATGTTTTTGAATATAATCGGTACCGCATGACGTAGATGATGGAATTGCATAGCATTAACTTCTGCTATGTTGAGCAACATATTCAATTACAACAATTGCTCCACTTCACGAACTAAACTAACTTTCCATTGTCAATCATTGTTTGTTCACGTTTCACACACTAGGTAGAAGGAACGAAATTTTGCGTTGGCTAATAGACAAAGCAGCACAAGAGTAGATTTGATTGCGTACCTTGTTATAACGGAGGAGAAACCAAACTGGTTCAACGAATTTTTCAGTATTTCTTGTCAGCGGACGCTCGAAAATTGGCAAATTTAATGGAACGATGGAAGTTTAGGAATCCCAAAAGTATCAACAAACCTCGGTCCAAGGGGTGGATGAGGGTCGTGACTTCATTCGGGCGATATCTCGGGTCATGTCCAAGCATCTCCGACGTATTGGGGTCGTGGAGAGCGGTCTCTGCGCTTGTGGTGACGGTTATCGCGGCATTAAACATGTTGTCTAGTTGTGCGTTTAGCAGTCTGACCACCAGATATCCGTTAAACGAATCTCTTCAGCCTCGTTCCAGTCCGAGATGTGCTGCTGGCTGCTCTCTACACAATAAATATCCAAATTTAGTTATCACTTCTTTTTTGGTTGATATGCTAATAGCTACTTGAAATCTTGCATCTTGTCCCCAACTATTTTGGCACCGTTTAGCTTTTGTCCTGGTGAGTCGTTTAGATGCTGATTCCATGAGCCATTTAGCTACTGTTTCCGTGAGTCATTCAGCTCCCAGTCTTATCACGCTCTACTCGGAAAGTCTCTGGCGAAGAACTCACCCTACTCCAACTAAGAGTTTTCCGACGGAAGAATTCACCGATACCCACTTCTTTGAACCATTTAGCTCTCAGTTTTATCGATATCTATTCGGATAATATCCGGCGGTGAGTGCCTTGGCAGCGCAGTTTCTCTCGGTAGCGATACCTGTTTCATGGGCCAATTAGCTCCCATTTTAATCACGATATAGCGGTAGATCTACTTTACTGTGAATTCCCCGGCGGCCATTCAGCTCCCTACTTCGTCCCAATCTACTTGATCTAGTCCAGGTTTCCACGATGCCAATTGTCTCTACCGTCAACATCTTCACTTCCTCGAGGGTCTCGTTGGTTATCGTCAGGACAACGTCATTTGCAATGCCGACGATCTAGACCTGGACAGTTGCAGTGTTACGACTCCGTTGTACATTATATTCCATAGCGTTGGGCCGAGCATGCAGCCTTGAGGTACTCCCGCCGTGACCTCAATCCGACTCCGCCACATGTTCGTATCGTAGACCAGTACTCGGTTCTGTAAGTAAGTTTTCAGAATTTTGCACAAATAGTCCGGGACCCACATTCTGGGCAGCGCTACAGCGATAACTACCCGGTTGGCACTGTTGAACGCGTTCTTCACGTCGATCGTAATCACGGAACAGTAGCGATTATCCCTTCTCTTTTGTTCTAACGCTTTCTCCGCGCTCGCAATGCCTGTGCGAATGGCGTTCACCGTCGAGATCCCTTTCCGGAATCCGAACTGTCTTTGCGTCCTAGCCTGTTCTTTCCTTTAGTGTAGTTCGTCAGCCTGTCGAGGATAACGCTTTCCAGAAGTTTACCAAGCGTATCAAGTAGCGTCTACTTCTCTGCACAACTACTCGTAGCAGGTGGACTTACTAAATATTCTTGCGTTAAAAATGTCACCTTACACTCTTCCCTGACTGCCTCAGATCTTGCTATCTGAACGCGTCTTCTGGCCTTCAGGAAGGCAGCATGTAGGATGCTGAGCTTTTCGTTACATCAATACGATGGACGCCAGCAGTTCCATTTTCCTCGGCATTGTTACGTCACCCACCCTCGCTATTATTTCCGACAGCTCATCGGTATTCGAAATTGGAGCTAGGCTAACAGCACGAAGTGCTTACACAAAAAGCTTCTTATCGAAGTTCTTTATTTCCCACCTCCACTCGCCAGACCTCACTCTTCACGTTACAATGCAAATCCGCCGACCAATGGTTTAGTGGATCACCTGGTGGTCGCTATGTGTGTACTGCTCACTAACTCGCCAATTTATGTTATCCGACAGCGAAGGACTGCAGAATGTTATGTTGATGTTGGATTCCCGACCGTCTTTACGGAATGTCCTAGGGGAACCTTGATTGCACAGCCTTACATCCAGCTTCGCCATGACTTCCAACAGGCTGTAACCTCGCCTCACCCGTTTGTACTCTGGGCATAAGAAGCCTCCCTTCATGTGGTCCTTTCCGCCCTAATTTGTGCAGAGCAAACACTTCGGTTGCTTTGTGCAACCTCTAGTAATGTGTCCCTTCTCTTCACATTTTATGCACCGATCAGATCTGTCCGGGCCTCTACAGATTCTTGCCTGATAGCCCAACCTAGGCACCTGAAACACCTATCTGTTTGTTTAGTGGTTCTAGGGATTAATCGTAACGAAAACGCCGATAATCCGACTTTAATCTTACCGGTCGACATAAGTTGGTTGGCTGCGGTTGGCGATAAGGCTGCCTGTGTGCCACTGAACGTTTTCTTCAACTTGATTGAAATCTGCTTTTTCTCCTGGTTACATTGCTCTAGTAGTGCGCCCCTCCCTTCGTCTTCCACTGTGATCTCTTCCAGATTCCTGCACTCGACCACTGCTTTCTTAACTAAAGCTCTTACGTTCGCTTCTCCTCCACGAGTTCCGCAGTGATGCGAATGCTCATCACATCATTTGGGGCAGCTCAGACATCGATCTGAGAAGCTCGGAACTGATGGAGTACATAAGTAGTATAAATTTCCATGTTCTGAATGTGGGAAACTGACCCACTTTTGCGAGGTCTGGGAGGGAGGAGGGTCTCTATCCGATCATAAATATTTATTTTTCGATCATTTTGATGTCAACTTCAATGTGGTAACATCTACAAACTCTTTTTGGAAAACTTGGCGACTAAGTTTCATCGATATTTTCCAACAATTAGTCAACTAGATGACTTGGATGACGTCGTGGATACGACAAACTCATTCACAGTAGCATCATACGAAGAAGTTTGTCCACTTCGTACTGTTAAAACGACTTGGGGAACCCCGTGGTGGAGGGCTGAGCTTGAAAGAATGAAGAAGGATATGAGAAGAGTTTGGAACCGGCGTCAGCGTGATGATTCCAGGGCTCTCAGGTCCGTTCGTAGTGCATATAAGAAATGTTTTATATCTGCAGGGCGGGCTGGCTGGCAAAACTTATGCAGTATGCACTGATGCCTCTTGTCTGAACGAGGCTAGCAGGTTAATTAAAATTCTCTCGAAATCAAATGATTTTCAGATGGCCTCCTCAAAAACCAGTGTGGTGTCTATGTGACGGACGAAAAAGATGTTCTTAATTGTCTCTTCGACACACACTGTCCAGGTTGTAATGGTCCGGAGCTGAACAATGTTCACAGATTTCATTCTGGTGTTTCGGACTCGTGGGCGTTAGCACGCACATTGGTTTCCACTGAATCGGTCAAGTGGGCAGTTGACAGCTTTGCTCCATACAAATCGCCTGAAAAAAATAGAAAAAGAAAGCCTTCTAGCTCAAGCAATCTAGCTTGTGTGTATTCCTAAATATTGAGGGTGCTTTTGACAATGTGTCCTTCCAGTCTATTCTAGAAGCCACGCGCGGTCATGGGATACCTGCACGTATCTCGGGTTGGATAAACGCAATGCTTAGTAACCGCATACTTTGCTCGTCACTGCGACAGGCTGAGATGCGGAAGTTGAGTATTTGCGATTATCCTCAGGGCGGCGGTCTGTCACCTTTGTTATGGAACTTGGTAGCCGACGGCTTGTTGAAGAAACTCAATGAGCTTGGATTTCCAACCTACGGGTTTGCTGACGATTACCAAATACTAATTACTGGATTTTGCATCGGAACACTTTTTGACTTGATGGAACAGGCATTAAGAGCTGTCGAACAGTAGTGTCGACAAGTTCAATTATCAGTTAACCCAAGCAAAATTCAATGGTTATTTTCACGAAGAAACGAATAACAACCGGGGTTCGTCCCTTGCAGTTCTTTGGTTCTGAGCTACTATGTGCCAGTGTTTCAAATAAACCACACATTTCACACCAAGGAGCCTGTTTCCAAAGGAGCGGTGGAAACCAATCATTGTTATGCACGTTTCTGGGAGTGAGTAAAAAAATCAAAGCAATCCAAGTGGGTTTTGACTCTTAGGTTTTCACTCCTGGTTTTGGCTCCTCCTGTCCACTCTGGTTTGTGATTCTTGTTCTGTCGCCGCTTATAGACCGAATTTAATTTCAAACTCTGCTAATGTCTTGTTGAAAAAAGACGTTTTTCAGACCTTTTTTGCATTTGTGGACAAAGTGTGCCAAAATCCAACGGTAGCGTGCGTTGTCGATGCTCTTTGAAAAAATAAGGACCGGATGATTGTTTTGGAGCAAAATCCAGCCGAAACAGTTACTTTCTGGTCGTGCAGTGGTGTTTGATGCATAACATGTGGGTTCTGTGTCCCCCAAATTCGACAATTTTGTTTATTTACTCCGCCGGAAAGGCTGAAGTGAGCCTGTCATATTTTTTACGATAAGCACGCACAGTTTTCATTATTGAACGATCGTTTTCCATGTAATGCGCTATGATTTCAGCGCGTTATTTTGGTATAAATCGACTTATAACTAAAATGGCACTAAATGATGTTTCAGAATGTGTTTATCTGTCAAAATCGGCTGGAAAATGGCGGAGTTGTTCAATGTTGAAATAGGATACATCCAGATGGAGCACCCTGTATATATTGAAGCAAATCATTTGTTTTCAATTTAATTTTCTTTAACAAATATATTATTATAACAATAATCACGTGCAAACATATCTCAAATCCGGTGTAAAAATGTTTCTGGTGAAGTGATGAAATCCGAAAGTTCAAATGCATAGTGGAAGGATGCAAAACAGGTGTACTATTTATTACTGTAATGGCCTAAGCCTAGCCTAGTACGCTAACCATTGAATGCTGACCTTTTAGGTCTATCGAAAAGAAGCTTTCGCCATGAACTGTACCAAGGATCTGCTTGGCTTATGTGCTTGATAAAAAGAAAAGTGAAAATCTAAATTGATCGCGGGCTTTTAAACTATATGCTGCAATTATAATCTAGTAACCTGTTTTCACTCCATGGCGGTTTTGACTCCTCAGGAGCCAAAAAAAACCATGAGTGATGAAATCATGGATTTTAATGATTTGTCAAACTATGGTTTCTTCAACGCATGCTGATTGGAGTGATTTTTGCAGATCAAGTCAAATACGTTGGAGTTATATTGGATTCCAAACTGAATTGGTCTGCTCACATTGAGTTCAGAATCAAGAAAGCGTGCATTGCCTTCGGGCAGTGCAGACGAACTTTTGGAAAGACCTGGAGTCTCAAACCTAAGTACATCTATTGGATTTACACGACAATTGTACGACCAATACTGCCATATGGATGCTTTGTGTGGTGGCAGAGAGGAGAGGTGATAACAGTCCAGTCAAAGCTAAACCATCTGCAAAGAATGACGCTCATGGCGTTGACTGGTGCTTTCACCACGACTTCGACTGTCGCTCTTGAGGAACTTCTAAATATCAAACTATTACACATACACCTCAAACAAGAAGCACTATCATGTGCATACAGACTGCACGTTACTGGGCTTTAGAACAGTAGCCATGTTGATCTTGCTACCAGTCATACGCGATTGTGGTCACAAATGGTTACATGGGGTGAAGATATTCTTGCTCCCAGTGATATTACAATCACATGTAGTTTTCCTTATAGGACATTCCATGTGAAGTTTCCCTCTCGAGAGGAGTGATTGTCTGGCTTTATGGAAATACAACAACAAACGCAAGTGGTCTATTACACTGACGGTTCTCTGATGGAGGGAAGTGCTGGTGCTGATGTCTACTGTCGTGAAATGAGATTGGAACAATCTCACTCACTAGGTAGATACTGTACTGTATTCCAAGCAGAAATCTTTGCGATTATATGCGGGATGCAATCGGCCCTTCAACTGAGTTTGTCCGGCAGAGTTATAAACTTCAGCTCCGATAGTCAGGCTGCAATCAAGGCCCTTTACTCAGACAAATCCCGGTCCAAGCTAGTGATCGCGTGCCGAACCCAAATCGAAGAACTAAGCATTGTCAACATTATCTACCTTGTCTGGGTGACTGACCGGACAATGAATGGGCTGACGAATTGGCCAGGACAGGTAGCAATTGACTTCGTGGTTCCTGAGCTCGCGCTGCCAATTTCGACAAGTTGGATAAGGGAAAAAATACGGTCCTAGGCTTCGCCCGAGCACCGCAATTATTGGAGAAATCTACAAACGTGTCGCCAAACAAAGGCGTTTCTAGAACAACCGTGCCCAGTGATTTCGAAAAATCTCCTACATTTTTCGAAGCTCCACTGCGGCACAGGGCTTTTACCAGCCACGGAACCTCACATCATCTGATATGCAACAGTCCAGCGGTAGTGCAATTACGATTAGAGCATCTCGCATATACCTCTCCTGGCGCGACAAAAGCGCTTATTCCTTCTTTTTTCTTCTTTTCGTCCTTTTCTGTCTGCTTTTTCCTCCTCTCTTCTACGGTTCGCCATTCATTCTCTATTTGTCGGTTATTTCGCTGTCTTTCCTCCTCCTCTCGTGGTGTTTCGCTTACTCTTTTCACACCCTTCGGCGTCTCATAGGGTTCTGCTTTCGCTATCTCCGTTGTCTTCAGTGTCTTTTCAGCGTTTTCAGCTCTCTCCAGGCTGAGGCTGAATCTGGCTTATCAAACGTAATAATTCTTATGTAAAAAGCCAAAGAATTCGATTGAAGATGTTTAATAAATTATCAATAATTTATTCTTTGTACTTTTGTACATAATAAATACTATTGTCCATTTGCCATAATCAGTCTCCTTCCGAGAAATATAATCAATGATTATCAATCATGCTAAACTGCCAACTGCAGTTACGGGTAGATTGAGAGTAAAATGATTTCGCCCTTCTGGGCGATCATCCTAGCTATCTGCAATCTATTCTCTGAACTTTTGAACATAAAATACACAAATTTCCTAATTGTTTCCGAAATGTCAGGTTTTTATCTGAAAACACGAAATATGGCATTAAGGCAGCTCGGTTCGTTAGGAAAACTCGACGGTCAAGCATTTTTCCAAATTCAAAAAAGACTTATCTACAAACAGAATGCGAAAAAAAAATTCACACTTTTATTTATCACTGATTTTTTTAACCTTACTTTTCTACTTTGACATTACTGCCCATAATCGCAAGTTAGTCCCATGTTCTATGGGATCCCAGGTTTACACAGGACTGATTTGCGATTATAGGCAGATTAGATCTCGGTGGTTCATGCATTTTTAAATTATTTGGCTTTCTGATAAAAATTTTGATTTCCGATTTTCTTTCCAAAAATTTCCTTAGTCCGTAGAAATTTAGTAACTTAGTACTAGTTTTTTTTCGGATTTCGTTTGTTTAAACACCGGGCCCCGTGGTGGTGGAGGAACGCTACGTGGGAAGCTGAGCTGCAAGCAACCGGGCGGGTCATAGGTGGTGGATAATGCTTAATCGCGATAGCAACTAGTTGTGATTCGCGACCCGAACCAGCAGCGGGGGCTGACTGCGGGTGTGGTAGGACGAGGTAGTGGGCCCTATACGTCCTAGGCCTAAATACCACATGCCCTAAAGCAGCCCTGACAAGGCGAGCCAGTGCCGCCTTTAAATAAGCGCTTAGCCCAAATCCCTCTCCTCCCGTTATCCTTCCTTCCTTCCTTCCTTCTGCGGCTGTTCGCCCATCTGAATATGGAAGCTGTTCTTCAATGTCAGCTTCTTTCACCGAACAGCCTAGATAAGCCATGTAGTGTCGGTAGTGGTTGTTTCAACCGGCTAAGAATTACACTACGGACTACCTGTTTCAGTGGTAAAAATCTACCATACAGGGAACCCCAATTCCATAGTGTCATGCGACCCGTGCTATGGGTAAAATTGTTGAGGGGGTTTAAAACATTCTCAATGGCGAACGGAGCCTGGGAAGAGTCGGGCGAACTCCCCAGTACGCTGCATTACGCAGCGGAACGTTCACTCTACACTCCGATTTTTTTCACCGATGATCCACTTAATTTTGCCGAATTTTTGTTGGCTGGGGGTTTGCAGAGACTCTCGGCTGATGGTAGTTCGGTGAAGTTTTGTTGAGTCTCGATTATCAAATTTCGATGTGTACAGATGAACCTGCCCAGAGGCCGTGTGGTATCCGGCCTAGAATTGAGCCACTGGAGTCCTGCTGCCATGTCGTAGGAGGCGACTGAAAGTAGGAGACCCTAAGTCAAGGTGTAGTTCCGTGCCGAGGACTTAATGATTGGAGGGTCTAAAATATGCCAGTCGCGCACGGAGCATTTTGGGTTTTGCCCTTGCTGTGTTATGCGAATCTCTGACACAGTGGACCATTATTTTCTTCGCAAATCGTGGGAATCAAATGATCATGTCCCATTTAAACCTGATATGGCTCGCTAAATGCGTTAACATCCCAACTCGCTTGGTGTCCTCTAGTTGTTGTGCAATTTGTGTTGGAGATGAAATGTACAGTTCTCTAATCAACAATGGTTAGAATAGCACAAGTCAATCTCCAACATAAACGTACAGCAACTATGAATTTATCTCGACTCATGCAGGAAGGTAAAGCTTCCATAGCATTGGTTCAAGAACCGTATTTCCATAAAGGAAACTTCTATTTTGGAAAGTTACTTAACACTGCCTTCATTGCTTACAACAAGACAGGCATGACTAACCCACGTGAAATGCCTCGTGCTTGCATTCTTGCAAATAAGGCTATTGACGCGTGTCTCATATCGGAGCTCACAACTCGCGATATCTGTGTTGTCACAGTTACATTGACTGTCGGAAACGTAGACAAGAAATATATATACTGTTCAGCATACCTACCGCATAACGAATCATCTCCTTCTGATGATTTCAAAAGCGTTGTATCATATTGTAGCAGAAATGGGCTTCCGCTCATTATCGGCAGTGATGCGAATGCTCATCACATCATTTGGGGCAGCTCAGACATCAATCTGAGAGGCTCTGAACTGATGGAGTACATAAGTAGTACAAATCTCCATATTCTGAATGTGGGAAACCGACCAACTTTTGCGAGGTCTGGGAGGGAGGAGGTGTTAGACATAACACTTTGCTCTGATAGAATTTTGCATGAACTGGGAAATTGGCAGGTTCCAAATGAAACTGAACCGTCTCTATCCGATCATAAATATATATTTTTCGAGCATTTTGATGTCACCTTCAATGTGGTGACATATCGTAATCCTAAGTCTACAAACTGGGACCTTTTTTTGGAAAACTTAGCGACTAAATTTCATGGATATTTTCCAACAATTAGTCAACTAGACGACTTAGATGACGTCGTGGATACGACAAACTCATTCATATTAGCATCCTACGAAGAAGCTTGTCCACTTCGTACTGTTAAATCGACTAGGGGAACCCCTTGGTGGAGGGCTGAGCTTGATAGAATGAAGAAAGTTATGAGAAGAGCTTGGAACCGGCGTCAGCGTGATGACTCCAGGGCTTTCAGGTCAGCTCGTAGTGCATATAAGAAATGTCTTAGATCTGCAGAACGGGCTGGCTGGCAAAGCCTATGCACTAATGTCTCTAGTCTGAACGAGGCTAGCAGATTAAATAAAATTCTCTCCAAATCGAATGATTTTCAGATGAACTCCTTGAAAACCAGAGATGGTGTTTATGTGACAGACGAAAAAGATGTTCTTAATTGTCTCTTCGACACACACTTTCCAGGTTGTATCGATCCGGAGTTGATCAATGTTCACAGATCTCATTCTGGTGATTCGGACTCGTGGGCGCTAGCACGCACATTGGTTTCCACTGAATCGGTCAAGTGGGCAGTTGACAGCTTTGCTCCATACAAATCACCCGGAAAAGATGGGATACTTCCCGTGCTACTGCAAAAGGGATTTGATATTCTTAAACATGTCTTGAAAAAGATTTTGCTTTCCAGTCTTGCTACCGGGTATATCCCGAAAGCATGGCGAGAAATAACTGTTAGATTTATTCCCAAAGGGGGGCGCTCAAGCTATGAAGAAGCCAAGAGTTTTAGGCCTATCAGCTTAAGTTCTTTTCTTCTGAAAGCTTTGGAACGGATAATCGATCATCACATCAGGAACGTTAGTTTAGTTGAATATCCTCTGCACAAAATGCAACATGCATATCAGTGTGGGAAATCCACGATCACTCTGCTTCACGATGTTGTTTACAACATTGAGAAAGCCTTCTCGCTCAAGCAATCTAGCTTGGGTGTATTCCTAGATATTGAGGGTGCTTTTGACAATGTGTCCTTCCAGTCTATTCTGGAAGCGACGCGCGGTCATGGGATACCTGCATGTATCTCAGGTTGGATAAACGCAATGCTTAGTAACCGCATACTTTGCTCGTCACTGCGACAGGCTGAGATACGGAAGTTGAGTATTTGCGGTTGTCCTCAGGGCGGCGTTCTGTCACCTTTGTTATGGAACTTAGTAGCTGACGGCTTGTTGAAGAAACTCAATGAGCTTGGATTTCCAACCTACGGGTTTGCTGACGATTACCAAATACTAATTACTGGATTTTGCATCGGAACAATCTTTGACTTGATGCAACAGGCATTAAGAGCTGTCGAACAGTGGTGTCGACAAGTTAAACTATCAGTTAACCCAAGCAAAACTTCAATGGTTCTTTTCACGAAGAAGCGAATAACAACCGGGGTTCGTCCCTTGCAGTTCTTTGATTCTGAGCTGCTGTGTGCAGATCAAGTCAAATACGTTGGAGTCATATTGGATTCCAAACTGAATTGGTCTGCTCACATTGAGTTCAGAGTCAAGAAAGCGTGCATGGCCTTCGGGCAGTGCAGACGAACTTTTGGAAAGACCTGGGGTCTCAAACCTAAATACATCTATTGGATTTACACGACAATTGTACGTCCAATACTGTCATACGGATGCCTTGTGTGGTGGCGGAGGGGAGAGGTGGTGACAGTCCAGTCAAAGCTAAACCATCTGCAAAGAATGGCGCTCATGGCGTTGACTGGTGCTTTCACCACGACTCCGACTGCTGCTCTTGAGGCACTTCTAAATATCAAACCATTACACATACACTTAAAACAAGAAGCACTATCATGTGCATACAGACTGCAGGTTACTGGGCTTTGGAACAGTAATCATGTTGATCTTGCTACCAGTCATACACGATTGTGGTCACAAATGGTTACATGGGGTGAAGATATTCTTGCTCCCAGCGATATTACACTCACTTGTAGTTTTCCTTACAGGACATTCCATGTTAAGATTCCCTCTCGAGAGGAGTGGTTGTCTGGCTTTATGGAAAGACAACAACAAACGCAAGTGGTTTGTTACACTGACGGTTCTCTGATGGAGGGACGTGCTGGTGCTGGTGTCTACTGTCGTGAAATGAGACTGGAACAATCTCACTCACTAGGTAGATACTGTACTGTATTCCAAGCAGAAGTCTTTGCGATTATGTGCGGGGTGCAATCGGCCCTTCAACTGAGTTTGTCCGGCAGAGTTATAAACTTCTGCTCCGATAGTCAGGCTGCAATCAAGGCCCTTAGCTCAGACAAATCCCGGTCCAAGCTAGTGATCGCGTGCCGAACCCAAATCGAAGAACTAAGCATTGTCAACACTATCTACCTTGTCTGGGTGCCCGGACATTGCGGTATTACTGGAAATGAATGGGCTGACGAATTGGCCAGGGCAGGTTCAGCGATTGACTTCATTGGTCCTGAGCCCGCGCTGCCAATTTCGACAAGTTGGATAAGGGAAAAAATACGGTCCTGGGCTTCGTCCGAGCACCGCAATTATTGGAGAAATCTACAAACGTGTCGCCAAACAAAGGCGTTTCTAGAACAACCATGCCCAGTGGTTTCGAAAAATCTCTTACATTTTTCGAAGCTCCACTGCGGCATGCTGACCAGGGCTTTAACCGGCCACTGCAAACTCAATTATCACATGGCAACTATTCAGCGCGCTGAGTCTTTTTCATGTGATCTTTGTGAATCCGACTACGGAACTTCATATCATCTGATATGCAACTGCCCAGCGCTAGCGCAATTGCGATTACGAGTCTTCAGCCGTCCTTATATAGACGAAACCATGTTTGGTCGACTGAAACTCAGAGACATACTAAAGTTTCTTATCCAATGTGGTAAAGAGCTTTAGGCTTATTCGCAGGCAAGTTGAACTACTTGTGAGTTTAATTTACCTGTTGTTTATTTTTTGTTTTGTGCTGTTTTTCCCACCCTTCCAAGTCTACTTCCCCACACCTCCTTGTCCTTTCCTTCCGCTCAGGAAATGATGAAAACACACGGCAAGGCACAAATCCCCGACTATGTACGGGGAACGTGCCATTTGAGCCAATATATTCTGATTCCTGATTCCTGATAGTACTAGTTTTTTTTCGGATTTCGTTTGTTTAAACACCAGATGCTAATGTTTCATGCTATTGTTATACACATTTCATAAATAATTTTATTCGATTTTTAACATTTCATGCACAAGACTCATCGGCTTTCTACGCTCATCGCGAAAACCTAATTGTCCGAAAGTTAAAATAATTTGCTGCAACCATCACCTGTTGTCACTGCTAGCTAATTTAATCTGATCATTCCACAAACCGCTCGAATGATCCTTCATGTCAGCTGCGAAAATGTGCTGCCAGTCTCACGCATGCTACTCGCGAGGAGAGTCCATTGGCGTCGCACGTTCCTAAAAATAACGTCTCGTTGTGGCGCGAGTCGCTTTCTCTTGCAACTCATGCGGTGCCCGTTGCACCGAGCAAATCCTTAACTTGACCTTGTTGTCTAACTCACAGTTGTCACGTTGTTTTCATTCCCCAGCATGAGCAGGCGCTATTCGCGTGTGGAGTCCAGCTCCGATCTTCTCGCCTTCTTGGATCGTGGGCATTCCGCCAACACTGAGAACCGGTGGACGTTCGAGGTCGCATGGGAGGTGGCCAACAAAGGTATATCTCTTTGCTCGTCGAAAACTATTCATTCAACTTCTATACATGTTTTTTTTTCGATAATCTAGTCGGTGGAATCTACACCGTAATCCGCTCGAAAGCGTTCGTGTCTACGGAGGAACTTGGTGACCAATACTGTCTGATTGGTCCGTACAATGACGCATCCGCCAGAACGGAAGTGGAGGCTTGCGAGTTTCCGAACAATGGACCACTGTACGGAGCAGTGCACGCAATGCGCAATCAAGGATTCAAGGTACATTGTGGCCGTTGGTTGGTGGACGGCAATCCACAGATCATTTTATTCGACATCGGATCGGCCGCATGGAAATTGGATTCCTATAAGCATGAACTGTGGGAGTCATCCAACGTCGGAATTCCCCATTTGGATATTGAGTGCAATGATGCTATCATTCTTGGATATACCATTGCCTCATTCATAGCTGAGGTAAAACTTATTAGTTTCTAATAATTGAAATGGAAAGCTAATAAACCTGGTTCTTTTTTTTCTATTTCAGTTCAAAAACTGTGCCGAGGCATACTCGCATGACAATGAGTACGGACCGCCACGTATTGTAGCTCACTTCCACGAATGGCAAGCCGGAGTTGGTTTGATAGCACTTCGTACACGTCACGTAGATGTTGCTACCGTATTCACTACTCATGCCACACTGCTGGGCCGATACTTGTGTGCCGGAAATACTGACTTTTACAACAATCTTTCCAAGTTTCCTGTTGATGAAGAAGCCGGCAAGCGGCAAATCTACCACCGGTACTGCCTGGAACGTGCTGCAACTCATTTGTCTCACGTGTTTACCACCGTCTCTGAAATCACTGGCTACGAATCGGAACATTTGCTCAAACGTAAACCGGACATCATCACACCAAATGGGTTAAACGTGAAAAAGTTTTCTGCCATTCACGAGTTCCAGAACCTGCATGCTTTGGCCAAGGAGAAAATTAACGAATTTACGCGGGGTCATTTCTATGGTCACTTTAACTTTGACCTGGACAAAACGCTGTACATGTTCATTGCCGGGCGGTACGAGTTTACCAACAAGGGAGCGGACATCTTTGTTGAATCGTTGGCTCGATTGAACCATCTACTGAAGTCTCAATTGCCGGATGTAACCGTTGTCGCATTTTTGATTTTCCCTACCAAAACTAATAATTTCAATGTGGAATCCTTACGTGGTCATGCGGTCTGTAAACAGCTGCGCGACACGATCAACAGTGTTCAGCAACAGGTGGGGAAGCGAATGTTTGAAGCATGCATGCGGGGTCATCTTCCCGATGGTAACGAGCTGCTGACCAAGGAAGACGTTGTCAAAATCAAACGTTGTCTGTACTCGCTTCAACGTGACACGAACCCTCCGGTGACCACCCACAACGTGGTAGATGATTGGAATGATCCAGTTCTGGAGTCAGTTCGGCGCTGTCATCTGTTCAACACGAAGTACGATCGGGTCAAAATTGTGTTCCATCCGGAGTTTTTGAACCAAACCAATCCGTTGTTCGGTTTGGACTACGAGGAATTTGTGCGTGGCTGCCATCTGGGTGTGTTCCCGTCCTACTATGAACCATGGGGCTATACGCCTGCCGAGTGCACCGTAATGGGCATTCCGAGCATTACAACTAATTTGTCCGGGTTTGGTTGCTTCATGCAAGAACATATCGCTGATCCAAAATCGTATGGTATCTATATCGTGGACAGACGCCACGTCGGATTGGAAGAAAGTGTCCAGCAGTTGTCTCGATTTATGTACGATTTCTGCAAGCTGAATCGACGCCAGAGAATCATCCAGCGAAACCGCACAGAACGTTTAAGTGATTTGCTGGACTGGAGAAATTTGGGAATTGTACGCATTTGCAACTGTTAGTGTCAGACCTTGCGTAAAAAAGTAATTCAATTCCTTTTATTTCAGTACTATCGTCAAGCTAGAATAAAAGCATTACAAACGGTCTACCCGAACTACATAGACGAATCGGAGAGCTACCTTAAACGAGCTGCTGACTTCAGCTATCCACGCCCTATCAGCGCTCCTCCGAGCCCGAGTTCTTCTAGTATGCTCAAAATAACCATTCAAAAATAATTCAGTAATTATCAACATCATTTCTTATTTCAGGACACACTACCCCAGCACCATCTCTGCACGGTTCCGACGACGAACAGGACTCGGTGAATTCGGAGGAAGAACTAGAAGAGTTGAAGAAGGTCAATATGAACGACTAAACCTCATACAGCGGAAAATATTTAGACAGCTACAAAATTGACAAAAAATAGAATGACATTAGAGAACGAGTCTATTCACCTCCCCAGTTGACCCTAACAGCAACATAGACCGGCTTCTTGGTTAGGTAGTAGATGTTCCAATTTATCAATATCGTGCTACTTACCCTTCCAGGAACATCGCTTCTTGCCATAGGATATAGGTTGCGTTACCATGGATATTTTAGAATTAATCTTTATCTGTTCGAAATAGCGCCGTAGAATCGTAGCAGCGCACCACCGCCTCCTCTAAAAAAAATGTACGCAACCTAGGTCCAATCGGAGTGATATCTGGCGCAGCCTCAGATAGCAGACGTTTAGGCTTACATTGAAAAAGTGTGTAAACACATTCTACTGCTATTTCGAATTAAGTGTGTAACTAAACCACATTAAGCAAACGTTTGATGGTGGTGCAGCGATCGACACTAAGTTATTGGAGCGTGCAACTGTCAAACTACGCGTAGCGATCAGTTTGGTAGATAGTAGTAGTGAGCCACGGATTTCCAAGATATTTTCATTGGAAAGTGTATACAGGATTATAAGCTAATTTTAATCCAACCTAAACGTCTGTTATCTGTGGTACAACTTTTTTTTCCGGAAGTTAGAAAATTTATCTTTCTAGTTCACATGTTAGAGCAGCTATAGTACTACTTTTGTGTTCAGCCATAAGAGTAATGTTAAATAGAGATTATAGAATCACAGAGCAACTTTATATAATAAATGTTTTTTTATTTTTATAAAGTTCTTTATTTTAAATAATCACATGAATATAAAATCTGTTTAGAGTTGTGGCATCATTCTTCCAGGTACTGTTGCTTTATTCAACCGATCTACTCATATATTTTTTTCAAACAAGTCAGTTGAGCAAAATGAACACCACATTCAATATTTTATAACTTAATCCAAGCTCAATATTTTGGTATAAAGGTATTGGTATAAGTATTATCAACAACATACCGTGCTTCAGATATATAGGCACAATATGGCAATATGAATCATATCTTGAATTCATAGAGTGCTCCATGTTTTAAATATTTAATACTTTACGCAAAAAGTGCCCTTTGAATAGGGGAACCCGGGGCTATAAAGATCGTGGGGGTCATTCAGACCTCGATTTCTCCGAAAATCGTAAGACTTTCTGACTGTTGAACATATTCGTGAAAGCACCATACTGAAACGAAAGATGAATCTAATTTTGCAGTTTTTTAAAGAAAGGAAATACGACGTGTTTCATTTTTTCGCCATCCTCAAAACAAAAATCATTATAATGGTAAAAACACGATTAAAGTAACAAATAAAAGTGCAAAAAATGACTAATAAATGTTTTGGAAAGCTTGAGGCTCCTATTTTATGGAATAATTTTTGTTTGGGTGAAAACCTATATTTTTAAAACACTAACCACTTTTGTGTGAAATGAGCGCACGGGGTTAGATCATCGAGATCGGAAAATGTCTGTGTGTATGTATGTGTGTATGTATGTGTGTATGTGCGGATAATAAAAAAACAAAATATCCACATCGGTTTCTCGGAAATGGCTACACCGATTTTTACAAACTAAAAGGTATAATATTCCCATCGGCTGCTATTGAATTTTATTTTGATCCGACATCTGGTTCCGGAGTTACGAGTTGAAGAGTACGGTTTCATAGAAAATCTTGTCATAATTCATCCACATCGGTTTCTCGGAATTTTCTGAACCGATTTTCACAAACTTAGTTTTAAAAGAAAGGTACAACGTTCTCATCAGCTGCTATTGAATTTTGTGTGGATCCGACTTCTAGTTCCTGAATTACAGGGTGATAAGTACGATCACGCAGAATATCCTGATTTCAACGGAAACTGTGATGATTTTTTTTAATGTAATCACTACTACTGGGATATGTAGTTTTAGGTCCCTAACAGTCATCCAAAGTCTCTTTGGCCACATTGGCAACCAGTTCCGCAAGCCCCGGTGGAAGTATCCAAATTTAGAATAACATATCTATCGGTTTCTCGGAGATGGCTCGACCGACTGGACCAAACTTAGTCTATTATAAACTCGTACAATACTATTAAGTTTCATTCTGATCCGACTTACGGTTTTGGAATTATTGGTTGTGGCCTGCTGTCACATAGAAAATTCCTATTCGAACCGATACTGCGATGAATGCGTTAAGGTAAAAATTTCTCCAGAATGTGTATCAAACGACTTGCATTTTCAGTTCTAGGTCACTGGCGGCCAACCGAAGTCTCGTTGATCACGATGACCATCATATACAATTCCAAAAGTGCCC
Source organism: Topomyia yanbarensis (assembly GCF_030247195.1). NCBI lineage: Eukaryota > Metazoa > Arthropoda > Insecta > Diptera > Culicidae > Topomyia > Topomyia yanbarensis. The sequence goes on from NC_080671.1 coordinate 365,649,685, forward strand.
CGGAAAAGTGACCACCTATTAAAGTTAACAATCATCAGTTTATCGGGGATATTTTTTTTTAAATTTTTTTAATATTTTCCGAACGCGTATTGAAATTTCATGTCTTGTTTCCTAACAATCTGAAAAAAACGTTTTGATAGCATACAAAATCGATGTTTATCCGTGGGGCTCCGAGGCAATCCAAGAAGACGTTCGTGCCTGACCACTAAAAGCACTCCTTACTCTCGCCCTTCCTTCCCACGGAACTACATCAAGGTATAACTTCGAGGGGGGCTCGTTCTACCTTCGTCATACCTCTTCTTCTGCTCTATCTCGGAGCCGCACTTGGTCCATGAAATGGCTCGACCTTTGAGCTTTGGTTCAACTCTCGACTCTTCTCTCGCTTCTTGTCTAAATCTATTACATCGCCATTTAGTTCTCGTCCCAACGAGCCGTTTAGATGCTGATTCTATAAGTCATTCAGCTCCCAACCTTATTACGATCTACTAAGATAGTCCCCCCCCCCCCGGTAGTGAACTCACCCTACTTCCACTGAGAGCTCTCCGACGGAGGAATTTCTCCTGACATCGATGCCCACTTTCTCGGGCCAGGAAACTTTATCGAGATCTACACGGATATGATCCGGCTGAGAAACTATCCTACCCCGACTGAGAGTTCCCCAGCGTCGGAATTGCTTTAGATACCGGTGGTCAACGGTGGTGAATCTACCCTACTGTGAATTCCCTGGCAGTTGATTTCATCCGATACCAATTTTAGTTTCCGTGAGCCATTTAGCTCTCCTCTTTATCCCGATCTACCCGATTCAGTCCCCGGCGGTGGACCTAGCTTACTCAATGGGCCCGCTCATATGCACATCTCTTCGACGATATTGTCAACTGTCACCCCAGGCGAACTTCCTCGGACCTAGGACATTCGAAGACCACGTGTTCCGGTGTCTCTTGCACATTCACATACTCCGGCCAAAGGGGCCAGCATATTTGGGATGAGTCGGTGGGTCCACCTTCCATTCTCCGTGGTGTCCCACTCTTGCTGCCACTTAGCCAACGAGTCCGCTCTAACCAGACACCTTGCATTTCGTGCATTTCTCCGCTGATAACGCTCCACGGCCTCAGCCAGTATGCAGTGTATGCAAGTGGGAATCATCCCGGCAATTACGCATACCGCCTCCGACGATATCGTTCTGTATGTGCTCGCGACAAGAACAGCCATTAGACGAAACGTGCTTGTCAACTTCGTCCGGTTCCACTTTGAGTTGGCAGTATTTATTAATATGTGAGGCAATTATTATTTGCCCTGGAGATGAGAGGCTAAAGCTATATTACATTACATCCAATTCACTTTTGAACTATTACTTCAAGACGCAGCAGAAGGGTTACGCTCATGGGGTTCATCAGAGTCGCCTTTGTCAGTAGATAAGTTATGTCGTTTTTGATTGAGAACACTAACCCAGGTTAGTTGCTTCAAACAAATGTTTTAATGAAACTGAGTTGAGTGCGGCACTGACGACGTACGAACGTTCGTTGAACTTGTGATTTACAACTGCAGGAGTCCACGTTTTATTGGTTTCTGGGTATAGTTCTACCAAAACTGCATCACCGGTTTGAAGCGCAGGCAATTCGCAAGTTTTTCTATAGCAGTAGTATTTTGCTTTTTTCATGTTCTCATCTTCTGATACACTCACTATGGTCCTTGGGACATATTTGTCCATTGAAGCCGGTGCTCCGCACCTGGTACTTCATGAGAATAATCGATCCGCCGGATCATTTTTATTAGGTGGGTTTCTCCAGTGCACCAAAGTGTAGCAGAGCTTTCCCCCTGTATCCTCAGCCTTCTGGATCAGACGTTTCATGACTTTAACTGCAGATTCCGCCTTCCCGTTGGGCTGTTGATGGTTGGGGGCAGACAGTGAGTGCTCGAAATTCCGGGTTCTCGCCATTTCCTTCATGTATTCATTGACGAAATTCGTTCCATTATCGGTTATAACCAACTAGGGGCTACCATAACGGGAGAAATAGTCTCGGCAGGTCTCAACTGTGCACTTGCTGGAAAGATCTTTTAACATATCTAGTTCAACAAAGTCGGAATAGTGGTCAACTGTTACGAGAAAGATTCTGTTTTTTTTTTCAGAATAGTCGGCTAAAAATATGTCAATTGAGACAACTTCCCATGGGTAGATGGGTACTGCATGTCTTTGCATTTATGGCTTTTGTTGACTAGGAGCATACTTAGCACAAACTATGCATTATTTGACCACATCAGTAATTTGCGAGCTCTTACCGGGCCAAAATATGTTCTCTGGCGCCAGCTTCAAGGTCGATTCGTTGCCATTGTGGCTTACGTGTACTCTATCTACCATCGATCGCTGAATAGAACGAGGAATGACAACTCGATCGTTTCTGAAAATGCGACCGTCCTGCGTCGAAAGTTCACCACGATACATGTAATACATCTTAACGTCGACAGGAACACGTTCAATCGTATTCAGCCAACCATTTCTTATGTAATCCATAATTTGGGGTAGTTGCTTCAATGATGTTCACCAGACAGCCATCAGAGACGCTCAGGTAACTCGACAGATTCCAATCCTCGAGTTGGCGGAATACTCTAAAGATGTTCAACTTAGTTTAGTGTATGATGTCATATTCGTCGCAGTACCGTCTTCACGCATGGACACACTGGGCCTGCGCTAGGGGCCCCGAGATTTTGAGGACCCCACATTGAACACGGATATAAATTTATACTAACGGCTGTATTCAAAAACGGTAACAGGTAGTTTATAGGAATCCTACATTGATTCGTATCCCAGACAACCGATCGGAATGATAGTAGCGATAGGAAAGGCGATATGGCAATGTTTTCATCCAATTTGGGACCACCAACGCGCAAATTTACAAAAGCAAACTCCTCGAAATGCCGCTTTGTTGAGATATCGCGAAGCCCTTACACTGTTGGCCAGATTTATCATCTTTCGTGATGCCCGGACCCTCTTAGACCGGTACGGAACCAACAATGTGTTTTTTTTTTTTTCAATAAGAGGTCAACCTTCAAACATTTTAGAACATTGCCCTATCGAGAAAAAGTGAGCCATCTCAAAGTAGTTAAATCCCAAATGTTCAAAAGTCAATTGAAACACAACGAAATTGCATAAAAGAAACGACGCCATTCTTTTTGCCACTAATTAGAATTTTATGAAAAATCTATACGGTCACTTTAGGTCAGACGATGAACTCATAGTGAAACTGTAAACCACTTCCTTTATGAAGAAAAGCTAGAATTTATCATCTTAGAAAGTCCCAATGACCTTGACTGGGATTAAATTTAAACGCACTGGAAGAGGAATATTTGGCTATTTCCGAAATTGGATGTAGATTCTGTGCAGTTTCACCACATCAGAAACGTTGTACTGCTCACAATCAAGATGTCCCAAACAAATCTAAACGGTACAGTGCAACTGCGTACTATTGTAATTCCCGTAGTTAATCAACTATTTTACACTGTTTGCCCTTTAAGACTTAATGTCTACATCACTGTGGAATAACTCCGAAAAATTCAATGGTAATACGAACGAGTAACGGACTAAATCAAAAACAAGCAATTATTTTTGTATTATTTCCGCATTGTGAGAATTGGACTGTGTGATACGTTACTGACAGCTCTCTAGCAACGTTTGCCCTTATATTAACGAAGTTTGGCAATTATTGACATAGAATAGCCTCTAAGTTTACAAGTTCAGATTGAACATGTGAAAACCGCATTATTAAGAATATTCAAGATATAAGAAACTTCAAGTTTAGTTTACTAAAACTTATATTATTGTGGCAAAAAGTACCTAATGTTTAATTTTTTTTTTTTGATGCAGTAAAATGACTTAAACATGTGCGCAATTCTGCAAAATGTTTATTAAGGTTTCATCAATAAAATAAAAATTTTCGAGTGTAATGTGTCAAAAATGGCGTCTAAAATGGTGGCTTTCTCGGAACAAGATTTTTAGAATCTGCGGGCATTCTCGTTTTTGAACCATTCAACCAATCAACTTCGAGTTTTGCCTGCCTAAAAGAAGACAACATTCTCGGGCGCTGTAACCTACAAAATCGCAATATTTTGATCATCTAACGATTTTTACAGCCGGCCAAAGTGAAAAAAATCATGTGAAAAAACGATACTTTAGTTTCAAGTGGCCGCCATTTTATTTCTATGTCGAATTTTTTCATGTTTTTTAGGTTGGGGCGCCTCTACGGAAAGTCTAATCTTCAAGATCGCTTTGGTTTGCTGCTTGTAGACGACGAATTGTGACCTGTATCGTGCCCGCAGATGAGGTCGATTTTCAAAACACCTTTCGCTGGAGCCGCCATTTTTGACACCTTACACTCGAAAAAATTTATTTGATAGATGAAACCATAATAAACGTTTTGCAGAATAGCGCACATGTCTAAATCATTTTGCACGCAGCTCACCTGGGTTCGAATCCCAATCCCGCACATAGGATTAGAGATCTTTGTAAACCAAAGAGACGAATGACCTTAAGGTTATAACCTCTATAAACGAAATAGAAAATTTTTTTACTTCTTCAAAAAAAGTTATCATGCATTAGGTACTTTTTGCACAATCATATAAGAGGACCCCCTTAAACACATTACGAAATACGATGCCTTTTTTCCAGGTCTAGGCAACGTTCAAATTTTGGATGGTAAATTAGCCCTACCTCATAATTCCTCCTTGTCCAAGGCATTCTTCAACTTCAAACAACGTCATGCAACTATGAAGGTCAGATTACCACATGCCAATTCTGTCAGGTCGCTACTACGTTATGCAAATGTTACTAAGAGAAACGGTACGTAATATCTTTTATTTCTAGCCTTCAAATGTTCTGTTATCTTGCCAATTGCCATTACGATGTCTCTTTTTGAAAATCCTTGAATTGCAATACGAATTTGTCTGTGATATGACGCTTTATCATTTTGATCGCAAGTAACTCTACCTTGGAGTCCAGCGCATGACAGAATCACTTACCATAAATTTTTATATCAACTCAGATGTATAATGCTATCTGGTAGCGTAATCAATAATCATGTTTTTGCCTGATATTGATTCAATATGATTGTGAGGATATGCAATTACTCAGAAAATCTTTTTTTTCTCCATATTTATTGGTGATTTTACCCCTACAAACTTATTTGTTGAGATAGCCGTATAGTAGGGGACCCCGGGGCTATTAAGACAGTGGGGGTAATTCGGACCCCCTCAGTTTCTCAGAAAATAGCAAGACTTTCTGACTATTGTACATATTCGTGGAACCGCTATTCTGAAACATTAATTTTGAGAGCTGAATTTGATTATTTGTTCTTTGTAGAAAGGAGATACAACGTGTTTCGTTTTTTTTGCTATTCTCAAAACAAAAATCATTATAATGGAAAAATCGTGATTAAAGCAACAAATAAAAGTGAAAAAATATAAGGTAAGTGTTTTGGAAAGCTTGAGCTATTTTCGGAGACACTCACCACATTTGTGCGAAATTAGCGAACGGGGCTATTCGGACCCCCTATTCCGTCAACCACCGTTCAGCGGCTTACGGCTGCGCACACCATTGCACACGCTACAGCAAAGAAAATACATGGGTCGGTAATCGACAGCTGTGATATACCAGATTAAGTTTTTGTAAATGAATTTATTTTTTTTTGCTTCTTAAAGAGTCTCTCTTATAAATATTTTATTGGTAAACATAATTCCATTGCAAAAAAATTAAAGAAAAATCACGGTTTGAATTGCCCCGTAGGGAGGTCCGAATTACGCCTACATTATAAAAGGATGGAAAAACCAGCCCGGGTACAACTTGACAGATAGTGCTTGTTTCATATATGTACCACTGATTTGATGGTGGCGCTAGTATGCCTTCTCCGTACGAGGACCACGAACAACGAAACGAAAAAGTTTCAAGAGAAAAGCGTATTTCGTTACGTGTGTTATGAACGCCGTCAATGCAGCAAGAACAACATTTAGAAAAAAACGTATTCCAAAATGTGGATAAAGAAAACAATTATTAGAGAATAAATTTTTCCCCAACTGGAAGCTATCGGCAAGGTACATAAATCTTATTATAAATTTAACAGGAAGTCGTTATTTTTTTAGTTTTATTGTTGTGTGAAGTATGTAATCGGTAAATCATTGGTGCTTTTTGCCCGAGAAATATGTATGAAAAACATTTTGGCCAATGAAATCAAATCACCAAGCCTAGCAATTAGTGAACCTATGACATCGTGTTTAAATTAATCCAGAACGTCAAGAATTCTAGAATTTTGTTTGGAAATATAAACAAAATATGTAGGATTTTCTACACAGTTAGCAAAATTGGCTTTGGATAGAATTTGTGCGCTTTTACCAGGCAGCAAACCGGTAGTGCCCGGTTTTAGCAAGAATGCTGCCAGAAATGTACAATTATGTTCGACTCTTGCCACAGTTTTTTCGACTTTTACAATAATTCTGTCCGGAAGATTTTGTGATGGTTCTGGTACGGATCCCTTCAGAATTCGTTTCGCATTTTACTGGGCTCCAGCTCGACAGAAAACTAATGGAACGGCTTCTACCGGAAGATTTCATGTTGGTTCGATCTTGAAGATTTTCTAAAATCTAAAAATCTAAATTTTTAAATATTTTTCTTGAATTTTTCAGATCCAAAATAGAATCTATGGTTCTGTTAAGGTATGGTGGAACGAGGACAGTTTCTAATTTTATCAGCGAAATAAATTCGGTGAAATGCTTAAATTGTTCATTTTTTACAGATGGAGAAAATAATAGATGGGATGCGCCTTTATTAAATTTTGTTCCATTCGAGCCGCCATGACATCACCAAATCACCACAAAAATTGCCTATAAGTTCAATATATGGGAGCTGTCAAGTTGTCCCCGGGCTGGGAAAAACGTAGAGGTTTGCAAATCATCGCCTAGCGCTGCCAATGAGTGATGTAAATGAGCCTTTTATGGCATCAAAATATAGCTGAGGTTTCAAACTAACAACTAGGACCTTTGACCGGCAAATATTCTCACATCTATCCACCTAAAAGGGCGATTTGCTTAAGTAGGTCCGAATAGCCCCGGGTTCCCCTATACATCTGTTTACACCTGTTCAATGAAAGGAGTTCCTTGGTTCAATAGTGCCCAGGTTCCCCAAGTGAACTTAAAACGGCACTGCTTCGTCGTCGTAGGGGGCTCGGGACAACGTTCTGTTTACCTGTCACCTATTAGGGTAAAAGGGTGTAATACACCCCATCGGGGCAAAATGTCCCTCTTCAATTCCCAGGATTTTGAATTATCTAAAAAGTAAGAATGACTGATAACAGTATCGTTTCATGAAATCAACTTACTAAGTTAGTTTGATATTTTTAATATGTTGCAAAACAACAATATTCACAAAAGATTCAAAAGAGCTATTTTTATGTATGCTTCCACTTTTTCCAATAGCATTACAACCAATTAGAAACAGTCGGATTTGATAGAACTATTTCAAGTAGCTTACTATATTATTATAGTTACTATCTTAGTTTTTAGCTTGGCTTAAAACTATATATTATTCATGCATTCAAAACAGCTCATCGCCGGCTAAAACGCCTCACCCATTGTTGTGGGGCATATTAAATTGCAACCAGGGGCATTTTGCCCTAGGTGGAAGAAAAAACTAGAATTTAAGCATCTTTGGAAAATGTTTAATAATACTTGTATCAGGATGTTTTTAATAAAAAATGAAACGGGTACTAATTTCTAATTATTATAGCAATAAATTAGAGTAGTTGGTGCAGAGATCATAGTGTCGAAGGGTGAAATATAGCTATTTTTACTTAAGGGGGGCGTATTATACCTGTTTACTCTAAATCTCGAGGTTGTTTCTCTGTTGGTACAACAGCATGTGTTTTGGGGAAGTTAACAAAGATTTGTTGAATATATTTATTAGAGGCTTATGGTCCGTCTTGATAATGGTTCTTGGATTTCCGACAACTAGTTGATTATATCCAGTACACGCGAACAGAATCGCCAAAAGCTGCTTCTCGATTTGAGCTTAGTTCTTTTCTGTACTAGACAAAGTTCGAGACGCATAGCCAACGACAGCTACGCCTGGTCCATAGAGTCTAGCGTCACACTCAATTACTAATGGTTGACGAACATCGTACTATCGGTAACGAGACCTTTGAGCTTCAAAAACTCGTCATTTTAAGCTATGTTTCATACCCAGGGAACTTTTTCCGAAGTCAATCTTCTTAGATTGATGCAGTTGGCGCTCGAATTCGGAATGAATCTACTGAGATATGTTACCATTCCTACAAATCGGTGGAGCTCGAAACGATTTGACGGGACTGGATAGTGAGCTATGGAAGATACCTGATTGGAACGAACATGTCCGTAGAACTTGATGGATGTTTCACAAAGTTTTAACTTGGACCTGTTATGCTTCATATTATTCACAGTTTCTGAAGATTAGTATTATGATCTTCTAATGCTTCTTGAATTGTTTTCCCGCGACCAAATATCAACAGGTCGCCCGCCAAACATTCTATACCATTCAAACCCTGAATAATTTCCAGTAGTTTGTGTTGAAATATTTCAGACGCTGACGAAATTCCGAGAGGTAATCGTAGCCAACGATAGCGCCCGGATGGTGTCCGGAACGATGTTAATCTGCTGCTACTTTCATTGAGTACGACATGCCAAATGTCTTTCTTGTCGTCCACTGTCGAGAGTATTTTGGCTTGTCCTAACTCTGGAAGAATTTCATCGAGTGTCGTAAATTGTAGATTAGGACGCTTCAGAGCCCTATTGAGTGGTCTCGGATCCAAGCAAATACGAAGAGACTGGTTTTCCCCTGTGCCTCGTCGAACTAAAAGAAGGTTACTCTAGACTGGTTCAATTTTTGACTTTTAGCTCCACCAGGCTCTACTGATTCCTTTTATGGTCCTTAGTAATTGTGCAAATTTTGGTACCGATCGGTTGTGTCTACGGACCCTCCAAAAATTTCAAAGTTTATATGGAAATTAGAATGAAAAATCGGGTAAAATTGAAAATAAATTCTTAAAAAATCACCTGATCAATCAATTCATGAGAACACTATATATTATTAAAGCTATTCTTCTACTGAACACATTCGTGGAACATTGTAAGCTTGTGAAAATTCGCTGAGAAAAGTTATTAACTGAAGAAGCAGCATGACTTCAAAACAAGTGGATTTTATTATTAATCAAAGCAACCCTGTTTGAATGGCTGCATCTGCCATACGGGAGCAATGTCGTATATACAGGTCTGGCGAAGATGGCACTTTGGTATTCGTAAGATAAATCTTACATGAGTGGTGTGAGTGATCACAGTATAAATCGACTTGCTTTCGTCATAGCGGTCGTTCCGCTCCCATTGAATCGTGTAACCGCTATGACGTCGACCCGTTGTGCTTCTGGATTGTTTACATATTTTTGGTTGCCAACACTAGCAAACCGTGTGTTCTACCACACCTATATATACCTCATTGATACGGGAGCGGTGTTTGGTAAGCCTAGTTTACACTTGTATAATGATGGATCTATTCAAACAGGGTTGCTATGATTAATAATAAAAACCACTTGTTTTTAAGTAATGCTTCTTTAGTTAATAGTTTTTCTCAGCAAATTTTTACAAACTTACAATGTTCCACGAATGTGTACAGTAGAAGAATAGCTTTAGAAATATATAATGTTCTCATGAATTGATTGTTGAGGTGATTTTTTAAGAATTTATTCTCAATTTTATCCGATTTTCCATACTAATTTGCATATAAACTTTGAAATTTTTGGAGGGTACACAACCGATCGGTACCAAAATTTGCACAATTACTAAGGGCCATAAAAAGAATGAGTAGAGCCTGGTGGAGCTAAAAGTCAAAAATTGAACCAGTCTATTACTCACCCAATCCATATGGTTATACTTCCTTGTTATCATTCCATTTTCCAGAAGATTGTTTAATTCGATTTTGTGTTGGTTTCGTAGCGCAATTGGCACGCGTCGTGGTTGCTGAATGACTGGAGGGACATTGACATCAATCTCCAAGTTTACTTCTCCAGGCATTTTGCCATAAAGAGTCACAAAGAACCACGGTTTAACTCATCAGAAGTCTTTATTGGAATGAATGATCTAAGACAGCGGAAGTACAAAGGTTGGCAGCGTTGTCAGTATAATTAATATTAAGGTTAACATATAAATGGTACGCTTAATAATATGACAACATACGTCCTCTTCCCGTCAGCTGCGGCTAATGCTCAATGCAAAAGTTTGCATTTCAGTATCCTCACTGGCTGAATCATGGGGTCTTTAAAACAGCCAACACTCATATCGGCGACTACCCCGTCAATTTCTACCCGATTAACTGGTACATATATTCTTTTGTAGAAGACTCGCAGCCAGTCATATCATTTGCCTGGCGAGCCATTGTCAGGGGAAGTCAATTTTGCATGTGGCTATTGCCCATTGCACGTTGGTAAGACGAGAGCCACGAATGGGAAATGTAATATAATAGCGCTACTTATTTCGGATAACGGTATCCAGACAGCTCACAAGAAACGAAACATTGCTCTTACTCTGCTGTTGGAATAACGGTTAAGGCGCCAAAGATGGCATAACATCGAAGAGGTGGAGAACGCACGAGAAAGCCTTGAAAGCGGATTAGTATTATTGTTTATAGCGTTACGCTACACGGACTGAAAAAATTGACTTATCGCCCCGAATGTCATCGTACGAATCCGAACGTATATTTTGAAAGCAGTTGGTGTTGGAATCTGACTCAATCTAACACGGCATAATTTGGTAGAAAACACCGATCAGAGGGTTAATTTGAATATTTAAATCTTGACTATTTGTAAACAATTGTTACGAGTCTTTTTCTATATTGACGTCTGGTTGGGTGGTTGAATATACGATTGACTGTTGTAAAAAAGTTTTTGTTTATTTTATTCAATTGTACTTGGTTTTATGAACATTTACGTACTAGAATCTATAGTGAATCGAAAAACAAATATTTAATCTTCGCAATTCTTTCCTCGACATCCTTCTTCCCACGTGCAACCCTTGTCCGGTTTGGGAATCTCCCCGCAAAAATCATTAACGTCAATCAAGTGACACTCGTCATCGCAATCATACTTGTAGCAACTTTTTGAACACTGGTAATCACCGTAGATGCAGCCGGAACAATCTGAAAATAGTCGAAAAACTGACTAGCTAGTTCTGGTAGCATAACAGATATCTTAGTTACCGATTTCCTCCCCAAAGTCATCTTCATCGTCATCAACTATGGACTCAACGGCTGCCATAATCAGTACTTCGTTGTCTTCGTCATAATCAGATTTGTTTACTTTTAGGTAGATGTGATCTCCATCCTCCCGGCAGTAACGAGTCTGGACATCTTCGAATTCGTGATGAACACAATCCCATTCGTCGTCGGTTTTGGTACAGACCCTAGGCGAGTATACCGTACAACTGTACATTTCAGCACTAGGCTCGCCAACTGTCACGGGTTCGACTACGACAGAAGGACGCATTGTCACCTGGGCTTCGGCTGTAACCGTTTCGTACTTTTGCACTATCGTTGCCTCACCGGTAGAAGCTGGATACCAATCGTATTTAATCTGATTGGAACTGGGGATATTTTCGAAGAATGAGTCAAAATCATTAGAACTGGATCTTGGATAAGCATGTGTTTCCATTGAATCGCCGCTTGAAATGTCTGATGTTGGCGGTGGTGGGCTATTCGTGATGGTGACCGGAGCCTGATATTTAATCAATGGAGAACTAACTGCATTCGAATATGGTTGCGCAGGTGGAAGATCAGGATTATCGCAAACTCTTTTCACACATTGACCATTCTCTAGCATGAATCCGGTGGAACAATTGGCTTCGGCAAACAACATTTTCACACACATAGAACTTTGTAAACTAAAACCTTCCGGGCAGATGTGTTCACTGGTGTATCGCTCGATAATACACCGACCGTGTTTTACTGTGTAATTTGTAGGACATGTAGCATCTATCGTAGATATCTTCAAACACATAGCATTAGTGTACTTATGCCCAGCTGGACACTGCGGAACATCAACAACGCAGTACCTCTCCTGAAGTTTTGAACGATCTGGACAGGATGGATTAGTGTATTCCTTCAGGATGCACCGATCGTCAACAAACTGATAGTCGTCTGGACAATGCGGACCCGGAGCTACGCACTTCCCGTTTATTAGTGTTCCTGTGTTGCAGTTGACTGCGGCATATGACAGTCTGACGCAGCGGCTGTTTGTGAAGCGATAATCCGGAGGACAAGCTGGATTTCGTACACAGAGATTATCGGTCATTACAGTTTCTGGTGGACAGCGTGGCATCACATATATGTGCTGAACACATTGATTTTTCTCCGCTTTGAAACCAGGTTCACACACCGGCTGTCCCACAACACACAGTTTATCGCGAAGTGTTGATCCCACCGGGCAGGATATAGCTTCATAGGTTTCGCTAACACACTCACCACTATCTACGTGGAAACCACTCGGGCAAATGACATCCTTCGAAACGCATTTGTCGTTATCTATGAAGAAATTGTATGCACATTGAGCGGGAACCTGATCGGATCGGGTACACTGTCCCGAAATCATTTGGTACCCATGGGTGCACCTCGGTGAAGAAACGCATAGTTCCTGCTGCAGTCGACTGTTCGGCGGGCAGACAATGGGTCTGCGGAATATTTTGGTACATAGCCCTTTTCTCAGCTCGAACCCTGGCTCACATGTAGGTCCGGGAACAACACAGTAATTTTCTATTTGCCTAGTTTGTGGTGGACACTTCGAAGAGCGCTGTACACTCAGCACACAGGAATCGTTCACGAACGTGTATCCTTCTGAACATTGAAAGGTTGCTACGCAGAAATCGTCCTGCACTACATAGCCCGAAGGGCAGTGGGTCACATCGTACTCCACTTTATAGCAGACGTCGTTGCGCAATTCTAAGCCGGTTCTGCACTTTGGCTGTGCAACGCAGAAATTCCTAAGTTTTTTAGAGTTAAGGGGACACGTCGAAGGCTGCTCTAATATTCTTACACATTTTCCTTTGATTAAGCTATAGCCCAAGCTACATTCTGGATTCATGAAAATGCAGCGGTTGTTTTTCATGTAGAAACCTGCTCGACAGTTACCTGGCATTGATTCGTATCGAATACAGCGTTCATTCTCCATTGTTGCCCCAGCTTCGCAAGTCATTGGATAGCTGTAGACACATTCATTACCTTCGAGGCTATAACCCACTGGACATTGCATCGGTACGTAGTAGGTTCGTGTGCACATACCTTGAGTCATTTCGTAACCAGCTTGACAAACTGGCGACTGAGTATTCTGGCCGTACTGCGGGAAGCTTTGCTGACCACAAGGTCCACAATTTTGTGGAGCGTCACACATCCAATTGTAACCACATGGTTGTTGAGGTTGCATACAACCACCTCCACATGGTGACGGATACTGCGGTTGAACTGGCAGTTGAGGCAGTTGAGGCAGCATCATTCCGTGACAAACACCGTTTTGATAGTAGTATCCGCTAGGACAACTCGGAGGGATTGTTTCAACCAAGCGACATGCTCCGTTCATAACTGTAGATCCGAATGGACACGTAGTCGTTTTTCGCAGCTGACACTTTCCGTTGTAGTATTCCGCCTCAGTAGGACAAGTAGGACTTATTTCATGGGCTCGAACGCATACACCATCCCGTAGATTGAATCCAGTTAAGCATTCGATGGCTTCACTGACACATACACCATTCTCAAAATTCGATTCCGGTGGACAAGTAATTGTTCCTATAATCTTTTGTGTGCAAATTCCTGCTTCTAAAACATACCCTTGGTTACACTGTGGCATTGCCAAGCAGTAACCTCGCTTAAAGGTAAAATTAATGGGGCATTCCGGCTGAGCTGAACTTTCCTTAACACACTGTGAATCTTTCAGCTCGAATCCCGGACGACAGCCTACGTTCCGAAGCCGACAAAAACCATCCTGATAGTACGATCCATCCGGGCAAATCGGAGCTTTTCTATCATGACTCATACAAACACCGCCGGTTAGCTCGAATCCAAAATCACATCGAGGCTCTGAATGTACACACATTCCGCTTTGCAAAGTGCTACCTGCCGGGCATTGCATCAGACTTGTCTGTTCACGCACACATTCACCATTATTAAACGTGTAACCATTTTCGCAACTAACATCACTAACACACTGCCCGTCTCGTAGTACGAATCCACTGTCGCAAATTGCTGGCCTTTGATCCCGCTTAATGCACTGACCATACCTTCTATCATATTCGTAGTCCTGACTGCAGAGTGGTTGCTTAGAAACACACGCTTCACCCTCCAGACGAGAATCTAACGGACACCGAATGGGTACTTTTTCACGCTTTACGCAATAACCATTTCGGAATTCATAGCCAAACGAACATGTGACCTCCTGCGCTATGCAGATATTGTCATGAATGAAACTGCCACTGGGACATTTCATCTGATCGCGTCTTGTTTGAACGCACTGATTCGCGATCCGGGTAAACCCTGCGGGACACGTTGGTTCAGCTATGACACAGTAATTATTTACCAGTTTTGAAGCCACATCGCACTGAACCGGAGCAGTCTGCTCCAGTACACATTGGCCATTGGTGAGAGTGAAATTAGAGGGACATCTAGGATTTGGGTATTGGCAAACGCCTTCGGCAAACACTGTTCCGTTAGGGCATGATGCGAACTTCTCCGTGGCCTTGACGCATCGACCGTAGTCATCCATTGTGAAGGGTGGTACGCATTTCGCCTCGATTACACAGTCCCCGAGTCGGAAAGTCCCGCGATAACAGCTAGCCGGTTCACGTTCATACCGAATGCACTGATTTTGACTCAGCACGTAATCCTTGGGACAGGTGAAAGGTGCAATGTTCGCTGATGTCTTATTGGTCGTCTCTAATGGTCGAGTTTCCTGCCGTACACACCGACTACCTGTGAACGTGTAGCCTTCGCCACAGCTAGGCAGTTCGGTTTTCAACTCACAAGCGACAATATTCGACGGACCGGATTGACGGTGGCACATACCGTTGGAAAGGATGTACCCAGGTGGACACACCGTTTGTCCAACGCACGAGCTACCGACCAGCTGGAAGCCGCCCGGGCAATACGATTGTCGGAGGACGCATCGGTTGTTTTCCAGTTGGCTACCAGGAGGACAGACTATGTTCTGCACAACGGGCGGACGGTAGCCGCACGGCAGTGCCTGTCGGCTGGTGCGGTTTTTGGCAGCACTCGAGCCGTCAGATCCGGGCGATGAACACTTCCTCAAGTTTATAGCTTCCACGTAGAGTACGATTGATAGCAGTAGAATCGACAGTGGTACTGCGGAGGTGTACTGCATCTTGAATTCGAAAATAAAATAAAGTGAAACGATCAGTTATATAGCGAAACTAAAACTCTAATGTATAGGCAATAGATGGCATTAATTTAGGCTTCAATCAGAGGTGAGTTCAAATTTCATATTCTAGAGTTTGAGTAGACTTTTTAAGGAACAACGAATTTTCGGACAAAGTGAAGTTCCGGTTCGAGAAAAATTGAACTTAATCGTTGGAGATGGATGTTTCGATGATTTTTTTTTAAATTATTTATTTGGCACGGCTCAATTCGTTAGCTTAGAGGAGCCATGGGTCTTTTACATATTTACAAGAAGTAAAAATAAAAATAACAATAAATTTTATTTTGAGCCTGTAAGATCCTGTGCGCGCAACTTGCTATTGCGAGCGCAGATCTTTTTTCGCGTCGGGAAAATGTTCTTTCTTTCACCAACTTCGTGGTTACCCATGTTTGCTCGTTGTTGCTTACGTCGGTATCATCATCTTGATTACTGCCGTGATACTCGCGATCAGATCTTCTTTCTGGCTTCTTGTCCTTGCGGGTTCCGAATGTGAACACTCCATCCTTGGTGGTAGCTTCTTCACTGGTGGTATTAGTTGTTAAGTTTGAAGCTTTTGCAGTTGTCATTATTGCCTTAACGGCAGCCACAAATTTGGCAACCGATTGTGGTTCAGGTAAAGATATTGGGGCTTGGGTATTGGCATTATTTTCTGCAACTGAGCTTTCCTTAGCAGTTTCTGGGCAGGGTTGTCCGTAGTGCGCCGTTCGTCCACAGAATTGGCACGTATTAGTTTGTCCCTGATATGTACAAAGAGTTCGCTGTGTAATGGTATCACCCTCTTCTGTGTTGTACTGCAGGGTAAGGTAGGAGGAAATGGGTTCGTCTACCCGCTTTCTCACCACAAAGACGCCATTTGAAATACCTGGGAAGTAGTTTCTCCATGTGTCCTCCGTAATAGATTCCACTGCTCCATAATGCGACATGAATCTTTTAATTGCCACTTTGCAAGTAAGTGGAGATAAATCATGTAATTTCACTTCAATATTCCCATTATCCAAGTATACAGGGATCTTGATTTCTGCGTTGTCACAAATAAGCACGTGTTTTAAGTTGTTCTGGGAAATGAATCTTTTCGCCTGGGCGAATTTGTTGAAGGTTATCAGTACCGCATGCCTGACGTGCTCAAGCTGTATGCAGGTGACTTCCGAAAACCGAAGCTGCATTTTCACCTTCAGCAGATGTTCCACATCACGAATACTTGGTCTTATGCGAAAAGACCTGAAGTCAATGGCCACTGTGTTAGGCCGAATAATCACGTTTTGTTGATGAGACTCAGTCATCTTGATGGATCACACAAAAATAAAAATAACGGTATCCTTTGTTGTTCGGACAATGCACACAAGTAACTGTTTTTTTCGTTCGCTTTGCACTGGCTCGGACAGAAGCAGGAGCACACTGGGTATTGTGACCGATGCTTTTGATGGTTGAAAATAGACTGATGTTTCGATGATTGCATAATGCATTTTTTCAACTTTTTTAGCTGATCGATTTTGTCCAATTGGCGTCGCGGCTAGCACGAAGTTGGACATAATAACGAAAGTAGTCAGTCCACCGAGACGGCCGCATTCTATCAATCTTCTTCGCTCCCGGTGTTGATATTTAGTCTCCTGAAAGCAGGTCACCAACAAGCTTGAATTGCAGATTTCGGCTGATTTCAGAATTCTTACTGTTGAAGATTTTCGGCTGCGGCTGGTGGTTCAAAAGGGGAGACAGATCAAAATGGCGAATTAATCGGAAGTAATCGCATGAATAAATCATCCCAGAGGCAGCATTCGAACCTGCAACCCTTGGGACTGCGGCCCAAAGCACCAATCTATATGTGATCCCTGGCCTATGATGACGCCCAAGGAAGAACAGATGCTTATCGTATTGATGATAGTGATCGTACTAATGCCTCTAAAGCAAGATAACACATAATCGCTACCCGCCACCACCATAATAAGTTTTTAATAAAGTATTGGTACTTACGTCAGCATTCAAAATATGAAATAATTGGATGTATAATGTTAGCGTAATATTTCGACATAGATGCAGAAAACGTTTCCAGAACGCACATCTTGACCCGCTAAAACAACTATTATTGCTGCCTAACCCGATTCCTTCCACGAACTACCTTACGACATTACTTCGAGGATTATAGTCTAACTACTACTTTGTAGTCAGTTCTTTCAATAGGGTCAGAACTCCTCGCCACACCACCAGTTTTCGACCATCCACACAACATGGCCATTTCTGTATGGCAGTACGAAAGCTGTGGGTCGAGAATTAGTACACTTCCCCTACGAGGACAATCTGGGCGGCAAACTCCGGATTGTCTAATTAACTTAGCCTTTAGGCTCCCTTGTGCACCTCAACTTCCTAACCCCTTTGGCTCCCTGCCAAGTGCCATTCAGCCCCGCAACCCTTATTAGCATCACTTCCTCGATGAGCTATTCAGCTCCTAACTTGCCCCCGAACTACTCGATCTAGTCCCCGACGATGGCTCTAGCTTACTCCGACGGAGAATTCCCCGGCGAGAGAAGTACTACTGAAGCCGAGCCAATCAGACCGGTGGATAGGTCGGTCCGGCAATTCCGGTGGAACAAGGCGTACGGTTAGCTGGTGCTCCGAAGCCCCACGACTGGTGGAGTCTCGTCGCGATCCACTCAGTTTAGTCCTCGGCGGTGTATCCCTCACGAAAGGCGTTCTTCCGTTACCGATTCATCTCTGATTTTCGCAATATTTCTCCCGGACTAACCGGTAGGGTGTCGTGGCCGGTCCAGCAATTCCGGGTGGAGCGCTAGCGTCCCTACGATCCATACCCGCTGCTCTGTCGCAGTCTACTCGACTAGCCCTCGGCGGTAGATCTAGCCTATTCCAGTGAAGAATTTCCAGGCGGTGAATGCTTTCCCCAAGCTGTTTGCTCGCTGTTCATGACACCATTTCCGCTATAAACCGGCCATGGTCTGCGACAACACTCTGTTAACCGCGTTCCACATGTTCACGTCGCTTGTTATTCTATAGACGACACTATCCGGGTTGATGTCCGAACCATCTGTTTCAAGCATCTCTCTGCGTGTCACTTCGAACCTCGAACAATCCAAGGCCACGGTGTCTCTTGAACGTTCTCACATTCCGACCCCCGTCAGTGACTTTGCGTGCCCGACCCACGTCAACAGGTTTGTGATGAGCCGTTAGATCCACCTTCCCTTCTCCGTATTGTTCCATTTCTGCTGCCACCTCGCAATCGAATCGATTCTCACCATCTTTCTCAAGTTTTTGATGTTTTTCCGATTGTAGCACTCCATAACCTCCACCAGGGTGATGCAGATGGGGATCATCCCGGCGATAACGCATACTGCCTCCGACTATTTTTTCTATAAACGCTCGCGACTCGTACGGCTGTCAGCTGAAATGTCCTATTCAGCTTTTTGCGGTTTCGCTTAGTTTTCAGCGACACACCCCAGGTAGGTAGATAGCAGACGTTTCGTACTGATTTTTGGACCGCTAACGTTTATCATGTTTTTCGCTATTGCGTTCGTTGCATTCGCCAACCTTTCGCAAGTATAGCCGACGAGGTTTTTGAAGCTCAACCGGTTGTCGATTGTCACTCCCAATTACTACAGTGCACGTTTCGATGCAATCACGTGCCTTCCGGCGTAGGTCTGCATCAGATGAACCACTTTGCAGTTGCTAACCAACAACATCTTCGTCATGACTCAATTCATCCAGCTCTTGATCGCGTCTATTGTCTCCGTCCCCGACACCTCCATTTCTTCGAGTGTCTCATCCATCACCGTTAGTGACACGTCGTCAACGAAACCCACGATTTTTACTTTCCTGTCAAGACCCCATCGTACACTCCGTTCCAGAGACTTGGACCAAGAATGTAGCCCTAAGGAACGCCCGCTATGACTCGCATTGATTTCGGCCCTTCGTTTGTCTCGTACAGTAGCACTCTGTTCTGGAAGTAGCTCTTCAGGATCTGACATAGATAGTCGGATCCTCATTCTTTGCAGCGCTGCGGGGATGGCTCCTCAACTGGCGCTGTTAAATGCATTCTACAAATCCATCGTGACCACAGCGCAGTATCGATCTCCTCATCGCCTCCGCTTAGATGCCTTCTCCGCATGCATGCTCGAGCAATTGTCTCAATTGCATCCACTGTCAATCCTCCTTTGCGGAAAGCGAACTGCATCTTAGACAGACCACGCTCACATATAGGCCTATGTGAAATAGGATCGCCGGTTGCTTCCCTGGCTTTGGCAGCAACACCAGGGGTGACATTACGCATCTCGAAACGAAAGGTTTATTGTATGCAAGCTTGTATGAAAAAGTCGAGTCGAATTGGTTGCATAATGTGGCCCCAGCTTCTCTACCTTCCACATTTCGAGCAAATTTTTGTCACCTAGACACTTCTGCAGCACCATCCTGAACATGTCCGGGTGTACCAGGACAGCAGCTTTCAGCATCATGGTTGGTATTTCATCCGGACCGAGGGTTTTCTGTGATCTCAGTTGCTTCGATACTTCTGCGAGCTCATCATTAGTCACTTGCCGATCGTCCGTGTTTGTTCCTTCTTCTTCGCCGTACAGTGTCAAAGGCCACGTAATTGAGCCCTACTACGGAAAGAGACCCTCAAAGATAATCTTTAGCGCTTACCCGGGCATATTTCAGTAGGCATCGACAGGCTCTTCATTTTCACCGTCACGACTCGGTATGCGTCACCCCATGGATTGACGAATACTTCTCCGCACAGCTTCTTGTGGCAATCTGACTTGCTATGCTTGATCTTACGTTTTAAAGCGGCCCTAGTTTCCCGAAACGCTGCCTTGCGCTCCTCTCTACCTGGTTCCGATATTACTCCGTTAACTCACCTTGTTGCTCTGAAACAAGTAGCGCGTAGCATACTGAGCGTCTCGTTCCACCAGTAAGCTGGACTCCGTCTATTGCGTGGCTCCAGTTTCCGTGGTATTATGGCGTTACACTCCTTCTTGTTAGATCAGCCGCACTAACGTTCTTAGTTCTGCTGTCCAGCCGAAATACATCCACAAAAAGCTCTTTGTTTAAGATTTTCGTCTTGCACTTTCGCTCACCCTTCTCCGTGCTGCAACAGGGTTCCGTTGATCGATTCGGCAACGAACCGTCTGTTTGTCGCTATGGGCATACTTCTCGAATACTCTCCAATTCATGTCCGCCATCAGTGAAGGACTACAGAATGTGACGTCAATGATAGACTCCTTCCCGTCTCTTTAAAATGTGCTAACGGAACCTTCATAGCCCAATCGTATATCTAACTTCGCTAGAGCTTCCTGCAAGATATACTCTCTTGTGTTGTTTACTCTACTACCCCACTCTACAGCCCAGATATTGAAGTCACCACCAATGACTACAGGCTTTCGGTCGATCAAATGCTCGGCTTACTGTTCCAGCATTGGGCTCTACTGCTTCACTGTGCACCTTGGAGGCGCGTAACAGTTGCACACGAAGACGTCGTAGATTTTGGCGATCACGAAGCCTTTGTATGAGCGTTCTATCATTGCCTATAACTTGTATTGCAGTCATTCCTGTTCTATCCGTCATCCAGCTACCGTTATTACGGGGACTTGATACGGCTCTGCAATCAAAGCGACGTCACACATAGTTTCTGACGTAGACTGCCACCGCTGTGCCGTATCGCAGTGATTCAGATTTATCTGGGTTATCTCCATTACCACTGGCCTGCAGTCACCCTCTTGTAGACAGGGCATTTAAAGTCATCCGTCCAATGGTCATTTCTGTCCGCTGGAGTGCAACTTTGCAAGCCCCTTCCAAATGCCAAAAGCACAAACACTTGAAACATTTCACCGCTTGTTTATTCCCTCGAAGGGCGGCTCTCAATGGGAATCTCAACCATCCAATCGATACATTGCTCAACTTCAGCGCCTTGTCAGCACCATCTATCTACAAATGTGTGGAGGTTCTCCATCAACCACTTCGCTGCCACTACTTTTGGCATTTGTGGGGCTTCACTCACCCCGCTCTCACTTCAGTTGCTTCTCACCAAATCACCTCTGGCGAACGGATTCGCCACGGCTACTCCGAATGTATGGGTGTATCCATTCGTTGTACGTAGTCGCAGAAATACCTTCCGAATAAGGAAGTATTTCAATCTTTTGTTTCGGGCAAAAATTACGAGCTGAATCTTGTGCGGAGTTGTCCGCGGCGAGCTGCTACGCGAGATTGTTTATAAATGCCATTTTTTCAATTTTCACATTAAAAAAAACCTTATTTTTTGTTGAATAAATATACGTTCAACAATACGAAAAAGATCATTTGTTTCTCTGTTTTGTTAAAAAAATCCTAATAAATCATTTATGAGTCACTGATGATGAGACCCTCTTAACGCAATTGACGACATCTATAAATTTACACAATAATTTGACAAATTTAGCACACTAGTGCACAAATGCATTTTTAGCTTAAACAGGAATTGTGACTAATTATCGTTTACTTTTGATATTTTAATGAATCATTGATATGCAAAGGTATCGTAACCAATTGACGAACTATAGATACTCTTTCTGGTATATTGGTGTGTTTGATCCTTTGCACTTTAGGTCAGACATCGCTTCTATACTATGCTTGTAACTTTTTTGGATCTACCTAGATCACGTTATGTTTTTCGACAGTATCTTCACGTACAATGCCACCTAGTGGCAGAAATGTGTAACTATATCTAAAATCGAATTGTAATTTTAATTCTTATACTTTTTCGAAACCTTGGCTCGAAATGGGCGTGGCTTTGTAAATTTTTAGTTTTACTTTACAGTCATGGTGTGAGATTCAAATGAACACAAAAATTATTTATCAGACTCGTCACTAAAAATAATTTTTTTAAAGCTTAACCTCAGAGGCTTGCTCATTTTTAGTACTAATTCACTATACTTGAACTGATATGGTGCCATGTTACGTAACACAAAACATAAATCATTAGTGTTATGGTGTTATACAGCTTATGAAATTATTTTTATGTGCTTGATTTCGATTAACACTATTTCCAATGAGATCCAACAATAAACGATAGTCCATCTATTTTCAGATAACGTATACTTCCAGATAATTCTTAACTTTATAATCATTATAATTAATTTAAAAACTTACCGTCAATCCGTTAATTCACTTTGATATAAAGATTCAATGCCAGAGCAATCAAATATTACAACATCCTGACGAAGCAAACTCTTGAAAAAGACTAAAAGTGGTAATATCAGTTTGGCATAACGCGTATTATCAGTATTTCGAAAACGGCCAGGTTATGCTGATACGAACCGAACCGTTCCAAGAAACGTTGAAAGTTATGCTCATGCAAATGTATTGGACTACATAAACGTGCTCGGAGGTGATGATAACCGATCACTTTATTCGCGGTAGTGGGTAAACGAAAAAGGACATGCAAATGATCTGTTTAAAAATACCAGATTACCTAAAGGGTGTTACGGTCGAAAATTGGTGAAGCGAGAATGTGTGGAAATCGGTAAAACTTTTTATTAAAAAATCAAATCAAGTTTCTTTTTCAAGTTCAACTTACACAGAATAAAAAAAACATTCGCTCAAGCCTCCTTTAAAGCGAACGTGAATTGCCGACTCTTCCGTTTTAGTTTTGCACAGTCACGCCGTAGAACACCAGTTTGTCTTGAACTACATCACGCTGACAACCGCCTTTTACGTATTCTTTAAATATTTTTCTATTTGGCGGAGCTCTGGCGTATTGGGTGGGTTCATGGCCTTGCACACCACAAGGACGATGTTCGCACCATACCACTCCATGGCCTTTTTCCGTAATGGCAAGATGCTAAATCCGGTCAAAATAGAACGGCACAACTGTGTTGCTTGACGAAAGGCAACCGACGTTTTTCCACTGCACTCAAATTTCCTGGTAGATGATCCCGGTTGCCATGCATATATGCATATATATGTCGCTCTTCAAGCCACAGGCTTTCTGTCCCGGAAGCCTTTTAAAGTTATCCTGGATGTAAGTTTCGTCATGCTATACCACCCAATCAAACTTCGTCCGCATCTTCATGTACAACTGCAACAATTGTTCTCAGACCGACGTATTTTGCTCATCGTCACGATTTGGATTTCCTATTATTTTGTATGTCGATAGTCCGGCTCGTTTTTTAGTTCTATGCATGATTATAGACGACACTCCCAGCTTGCTTGCGATATATCGGACGGATAGGTTTGAGTTGGCTGACCACTATCTTCAGTGTTTTTGCGGCCTTCGGTTTTCGATTTCGTCCTGATCCAGTCTTCCTGGATGACTATGACTTCCGACAAATGACTACTTTTATACGTTGATGAGAGATGATTTGGCCACATTCAACAATTTCGTTAACTTGGCATGCGAGTAGTCTGGATTTTCGCGATGCGCGAGCAAAATTCAAATGTCAGAATCAAACAGTAGGCATGATTCTATATACATACATTTTAAAATTCACAGGGACGCCATTCTCAGCCTCAATACTCTAGGCAAACGATTTAATTTTTGATTGTCCGACGTTTCGGCCGTTTTTGGTGGGCTTTTTCAAGGAAAAATCTATCTTGATTTTCCCTTGAAAAAGGCCACAAAAAGGCCGTTAAATACCTGTGCATATTCCGTAACCAGTCGACAAACACCAATCATTACATTTTAAAAATAAGGCGTGTACAGGTTTTTTAATGCGTCAAGTTGAAGTTGACCAATTTTCGATCGTAACACCCTTTATACCAACGCGAGGTGATAATGATATTATTTCTAAGAGCTGGTGTATATTTATAAAGTATTGGATTGCTTTAGACTGTCCAGCAAAGATATTTTCTTCTCACATTTCTTTCTCAGATTTCTACACTGTTTTCAGATTGGCAAGCTTTACTCGCATCATGGTGATTTTAAATTTTGTAGTATTGTTGATGTTTTGCAATTACTTTTAAAATAATGCCTACCATTCAATTCACTGATAAAATGTACCTTCTCATACTATTGAAATAATTCATTGATTTGTTCTAGCAGCGAATTCCCATCCAAACCAC
Source organism: Topomyia yanbarensis (assembly GCF_030247195.1). Taxonomy (NCBI): domain Eukaryota; kingdom Metazoa; phylum Arthropoda; class Insecta; order Diptera; family Culicidae; genus Topomyia; species Topomyia yanbarensis. The sequence continues at coordinate 365,674,191 of NC_080671.1, forward strand.
TGAAGTAGTGAAAATAAAGATTTATAGAATGTTGAAATAATCAACTACTGATCTGATTACTGTAATCTAATCGCCTTGGTTTTCCAAGTCATTGGTATAACATTTCCTGAATCCTTCAATTCTTATACGTTTTCGTTCTAGAAATATAACGACATACCTTTCAATATTTTCAAAAAATTAGAAGGAATAAAAGGGAATGTTTTGAACCTTGGTAACTTTCATTGTACTGAACGGAATTGCACAATCGTTACACTACTCTGTAATAAATTTCGAAGTTACTACTATGAACAACGGAAAACTGATTTTAAAAAAAATCTGTGATAAGCGACGTGGAAAATCGAAATTTTCCTATTTCAGGCAGAACCGTCAACATGGATCACCAAAGAGACCTAATCGAATATAGGAAAGTTATATAACTTCCGCATATATTTTTGTGCTTCATTCATCGCTCGCTAGTCGAATGGGAGGCTTGTTGAAGCGCGATCAGACAGTGCAGTAAGAAGAAGGCAAACAGAATTTTCGTCGCTTGTATATATTAAATAATGAATTTTAGTACCTCATTCGGCTTTTACTAGGCCACCAAGTTGGAAGCCTGTTAATATGCGATCAGACCATGCGATATGAAAAAGGCACTATGGAGCTCCGATGCCCATTCTGCATTATGACGAATCGCTTTCTCGAACGAATGTGAAAAGCCAAAAGTCGGCAAAGAGATTGTTAGATTTTGCTCACTTTCCAGAAACAATATTGTTCGAATTATTGTGTCTAGCACAAGAAACCTTATAATCAATTCAAAGCATCTGATGATAGATTAAACATTGGACCAAAGTTACACACTAAGCTTTATTTACTGGGTTTGCTGGGGTATTGAACAGTAATCCGGCTGGTAATCTATTCAGTAAAACAATCATGTTTCAAAACTCACCGCATAACACCAAATGTTAGGATACGATCATTATCTTCTTATTCTCACTACACTATTCAAACTTTAATCCACATGCTTCTCGGTCAACTAGCGAGCGACGAATGAAGCACAGAACATTTTCTACATGAATTTCTGTTTATTTATTTTGTCCTTTGTACATTGAAAGTACACAAAATTTTGGCTCTCCATCTTTGATCTTCTTTGTTTTGTGTTGCTTTTGTTCAGTGTTGAGTCGACGCTACTTATTTTATTGTTTTGTCTTTCGAACATATTTTATTTTACCGTTATCACCTTGGTCACAAGATGCAGTTGAATGACACTCAACGTATTTGTCAGACGATTACACTTTAATGTGCCGATGTACGGGTAATATACATGGATCACGCAACGCCCTCTTGAAAAATACAGCTATCGCTATTGCGCAAGAAGTTTCATGCTCCATCTAGTCCAGGTTCCTTTTAGTGTCTAAGGTACCGCGTAATCTCGTGTACATCCTTGGTTTGATGATGGTTATAGAAAACACTTCCTTACCGATTCGTTATAGTGAAGACAATGAATCTTTATTTTCTCTACAAATCATAGCCTACTACATCTCTCCTCTAATTTAAATAGATTAGGACTTAAAATTAATTTTTACTACATCTATAAACTTCATAATCTTTTAGATATGACGGCCTTCGATGTTCTCTATGTTTCTTTGCTATATCTTTACCATGAACTTTGTCCGAAGCATTACTTTCACATTTAGCTGAACACGGTGGAAGCATTAAATCAATTAAAGGTGTAGATTCCTCATGGGTCTTGAATGGACTACTAGATATAATCCGCTTAGCATGGTTCACGTGGCGGTCGAGTTCGGTTCCACTAGAAAGGTTTTTCAGTTTCAACCTTGTACCATTCTTCTTAATCACCACGTGTGGTTGAGGGTTGAAGTTCGTCGTAAGCTTATTTTTCTTCACAAAGTTCTTGATAACTACATGATCTCCTACATCAATTTCAGAATGCCTGGCGCGTCTACGTTTGTCACTATATAGTTTACCCTTTTCCTTCCTTCCTTCATCTTCTTTTTTAAGTGCATCGAATATTACCTGGTTACCATCGAGATCTACTTCTGGAAGTTTATCTTTTATATTTCGTCCAAATAAAAGCTGAGCAGGAGGTATATTAGTTACAGAGTGTGGGGTGCATCGATAAGCTAATAAAAAGTTATACAAATCGGTTTTCCAGTCTCTGCCCATTGTAACACTTATTTTTATGGTTTTCAATAACGTTCTGTTATATCTTTCCACTAGGCCATTCTGAAACGGTGCGTAAGGTACTGAGTGATAGATCTCGATACCAGACACTTCACAAAATTTTGTGAATTCTTCAGATGCAAAAGGTGGTCCGTTATCACATACCAACTGTTCCGGTAAACCAAACCTAGCATACATTATACGTAATTGTAAAATTGTTGCTTTAGCAGTTGTAGATGTCATAATCGCAACTTCGGGATAACTGAAAAAGAATTGTGATCAAATACAATTGAAAATAGTACATTCATTTTCGAAGCGTTACCGTGAAAAATAATCAACTACGACTAGTAAATGTATGCTATTTAAAATTTCGGTAAAATCAAGTGCTAATTTTTTCCATGGAGCCTTCGGTAAGGGTGACCTATTCATTGGTTCTACCGTTGGTTCAGATACTAATAAGCAGCCACTACATGTTTTAATGTATTCTTCAACCATTCGATCAATGCGAATCCACCAAACTTTGGCTCTTAAACGTCTCTTCATAGCTTCTCCACCAAGATGTGGTTCATGAGCTAGTTTTAAAATCTTAGACTGTAGTGATCTTGATATCACAATTTTCTTGTTCTTAAGAACAATTTGACCGTCAGTTGAAAGATCGTTTGCTATTAATTTATATCTATATAAAGGTTTTGGCCATCTTTTTGGTGGATATGACATTCACTTAATTAACTCCATAAGTTCAATATCTTCTTTGGTGGCCTCAACAATCTGTGTTATTGGCATAGCAATTGGGCATGAGTCATGAGAAACCAGTCTTACTATTCGTTCTGATTCTTCATCAAAACTTTTGCAACAAGGATGGCCATCTTGACATAACCTAGACAGAGGATCAGCTATGTTATTCTTTCCAGGACTATATATTACTTTATAGTCATATGACATTAAACGTAATCTCCACCTTTCTATCCTCGCACAAGGCTTGGAACGTTCGCCAAAAATTGCTACCAACGGTTTATGGTCCGTTATTAACCAAAAGAACTTTCCGTATAAATAGTAGTGGAATTTTTCTGGTGCCCAGACAAGTGCTAGTGCTTCCCGCTCAATTTGGGCGTACCGGTGTTCAACCTCGGAAAGAGCTTTCGAAGCATAGCTAATGATTTTGAAATTCCCATCAGTAGCTTTCTGAAACAGAACTGCTCCCAAACCAAATAGGCTAATGTCTCGTTTTTTGATAAACGAGTTTTCAAAGCTTCAAACGCCTTTTGGTGTTCATCTGACCAAGAAAAGTGTGCACCTTTTTTAGTAAGCTTATATAATGTATGTGAAACGGTTGATAAATTCGGTATGTAGCGGTTTACGAAGGTCACCAATCCAAGAAAACTCCGAACTTCCTCTGCTGAGCGTGGTTGGCGAAATTTTTGAATGGCTTCGAGCTTTCCATGCGATACACTAACACCTTCCTCTGACAGATGGAATCCGAGGAAATCAATCTCTGAGACGCATTCTAATGTCTTTGATTCATTCAGAACCACATTTCGTTCTAGCAATCGGTTTTTCACCAGATTTGTTCTGAGTTTCAATGTTTCTACGTCTGGGGCATAGATTAGAATATCATCAATAAAAACAATTACCCATGGGAAATCTCCGAGTATTGTCTCCATGCATTTTTGAAACAATTCTGGTGCTGCGGATAACCCAAATACTAATCGTTTATAGCGCATCAATCCCAATGGGAAGATGAATGTTGTAATGTAACGACAGTTTTCATAAAGGATTAGTTGGTGAAAAGCTTGTTTGATGTCAAATTTTGAAAACATCTTGCTTCCTCTTAGCCGACTGGCCATCTGTTCCATGGTTGGAAGCGGGTGAACTTCACGAACTACTGCTTTATTAGCCTCACGAAGGTCTATGATGATTCTTACATCATCGTGACTTTTCCTCTTTACCATCATGGGAGAGACCCATTCAAAGGCTTCATAGACTCTCTCTATTATGTCTAGATTTTCTAATTCTTTCAATTTAAGAAGGGTTAGTTCTTCTAAAGGAATGGGAATCCTACGAAATGCTTGTCTAACTGGTGGAATGGATCTATCAATCTTTATACAAGCACACATATCTGCCAATGCAAGTATCGTATATTTTAATATCAAGTTTATAATTACATGTTAATATATGTGACTCTTACCTTTAATTGAAGGTAGTGTCTTGTATGACATCATACGCAAAAATTTTACTACCTTAAGTTTCTCCGCGGTTTTCCCAGAAAGTAACGAGCATTTTCCATCTTCTATCACAAAGAACGTAGTTCTACAACTTTCCTTGCCGATTACTGCCTCAGCATCCACCTCACCTAAGACAGTTAAAGGCATATTTGAGCCATATGCGCGGAACGTCTTGTCGCTACCCTTTCTAATATCGTATGCTCTGAATCCCGTTTTCTTCAAGTTTTCCAATCATTTACGCTTAGAACATCCTCATCTGCTCCTGTGTCGATAACAAAGTTAAGAATCACTCCTCCTAACTCCACGGTCACAGCGCGCTTTCCGTCCAAATGAAATAGTTCACGTATCTCAACGTTATTCGTAACATCATCAACTTCTCGCACAAATTTGGGTTTCATTGCTGCCTGGTCACTGTCGGGACCAATTCTATTACCACCTGCCACTCTCTTCATCGTGTTATCTGTCCTGCAGTCCTGCTTGAACAAACGGTTACAGCATCGTGCGTAATGACCTATTTTTCTACATTTATTGCAACGAGATGTACGAGCCGGACAATCCCTATCGTTTGTCCAGTGGTTGCCTAAGCATTTCTTGCAAGTTTGTTTCCTCTTCTTTAAAGCGTTGCTATCCTGTTTGACTACATTCACTTCAATCGTTTCAGAAGATTTATTCTGTAATTCCTGATCCTGCGATTTAACTGTCTCATACGTTCGACCAACCTTGAGAAATTCATCAAGAGACATATCTGTTTCTAAATACTTGGCTCGTAATTTATCATCTGCGTGAGTAGCAAACACAATCTGGTCCATGATCATGTTTTCCAATTGATCTCCATAATTACATACAGAACCTTGAGATCGCAAGCGTATCGCAAACTGATCGAGCTTTTCGTGAGGTTTGAACATCATTTGTCGAAATATAAACCTTTCGTAACGCATAGACATCATAGGGGCATAGTAATTGTCCAATACTTCCATAGCCAGACGATATTCGTTATCTAGAATCTTGGTGTCACTAGCTGATACATTTTGAGCCACCTTTCGAACATCCGGGCCTCCAAAACACATGAGCGCTCTATATTTTTCGCCGTGATCTTCTACTCCCTTCATAGCTAAATAAGCGACAAACTGGTCCTTCCACATATGCCAACGCGTGCTTGTCGGTCCATCACCGTTTTCGCAGAAGGACGGAATCGTATAATTGAGCTGAAACCGAATTTCATACGTCAGTATACAGTTCAATGTTATTCTGTTGCCATGGCGATAGCAAACAAACTTTCATTTTTCCGTGGCAACTATACCTAACAGACAGAGAAAATGTTATGTAATCTCTTCTGTTTAATATCAGAAACGGACTGGAATTGATCCCTACGTTTCTCCAGAGAATAGACTGAATTTAGACAAAATTCCTATATTCACGTGAGCGAGCTTTACGCAGCTCAAAAACCTGAAACGGACTGGAACGAATCCCTGCGTTTCTATCCAGAGAATAGACTGATTTATTCAAAAATCCTATATTCTCGAGAACTCTTCGCAGTTCAAATACTGGAAACGGACTGGATTAAACCCTACGTTTCTATATCCAAGACTTAGACTGTTCTTTCTATTACATTATTCCGAGTGGACTTGAACGTTTAGTTCACTACACTTTCACATTTCAACTTGACTCTAATTTATTCATCAGTAAATTAGAAAATCACATGCTCTCCATGCTAGGACCACATGTTTAAAATTGCCATGAAAAAATGAACTCTTTTACTAAATGAGGAAATACGTACCACCGACATTTTGAAGTTCGCTTTTATTCCACGAGTTACTTCAATTTGAAATTATTGAATCCACGTCGCCAATTTAGAAAACACTTCCTTACCGATTCGTTATAGTGAAGACAATGAATCTTTATTTTCTCTACAAATCATAGCCTACTACAATGGTCTTCGCCTGCCCATTTCTCTTTGCGCCTCAGAGACGGTTGTCCTTAGCAATATTGTACAGAAGCCTCCCAAATACTCACCCATAAGCTAGTGATATCGCTAATATCCGGTAGACCTTAGCTGAATTTGGTCATTTCGTCACTGATTTGGTCATACAATGCCCGTACGTTATCAATGAATATCCGATTTCGTCGCCATCGCTTTGCCAAGCCGATGTAACTCCTTAGCCTTTTTGATAAGGTCGTATGTAGAGTATATCCGTTACCAGCTGATCGCTCTCAACATGCGAAGATCAGTAGGCGCAATGACCGCATCCACATGACAACATAATTTTGACGATCACTTGCTGTCTCTGTACACGCTAAATTTTTCAAAAACGGCACATTTTTTCGAGATGCGACTCTCCAAGCTCCGCTGCCATGGAAGTACTCGCCTTTTCCGGTAATGTTGGGGCGGAGCGGGTTGTAAACATATGGGCGTATCTAGAAATCCTAAAATTGAAACGTTTATTACTGCACCACATATCACCATTAGCTTCTAATACTTCCGGGTCTACACATAGTGCATCGGTGGAACATTGCCGTTCATAACCTGAAGTACGCAGATGATCTTGTAAGAATACTGCAGCTTCGGGAACCAGGGGTTCACGTGATGATACTGCGCAATAGCTTTATCTTACACGGAAATAAATCCGTTCATGAATTCATGAATAAAAAATCACGATTTCATGAACTGAGCGATTTACGAAAATCGTGACCAAAATCCTGTAATTATGGATAATAATCCCCGTATTCATGAAACTATGTGTGTTTTAAAAACTAGTTCGCACAAAAATGTACATGACGTTACGCATTGCATGTTAAGTAACGTGACAATATGATTTGGTTCAGAAAATCGTAAATGATTCGCGGTATCTTGTTTTGTGATTTACATCACGAACAAGATTCGTGGCTCTATAAACTATTTTTGATGCTCAGCGTAGTTTTCATTTTCTTTATTGAACCTTATCGAATGAATAACCATGTGCAGAGTTATATAAAATAGAAACTGATTACGGATGTCTTCTAAATAAGACAAGCACTCAAGATAGATCGTGAATCATGTACTACGAGTCATGAACCAGTTCACAAATCCATGAATAATATTTTATGTTTTCGTGAACTATTTCACGAGCACGACTCGTGAAAATTATACTGGGAATCATGAACTAGTTCACGAACACATGAACGATATTCTTCGAATTTGTGAACTATATGACGGCCGCACATGGTCAGATGAGACTATTATGTTAAGAATCATGAATCAGTTCACGTTTCTATGAATAAGATTACATGATTTTGTGAACTATTTCAAGAACACGAATTATAAAAATGATTTCATGGTTTTGTCATCATTCATGTAGTAGCTGTAGATCAATAGGCGTACATTCTGGCAATGGCAAACTTCAGTAGAACGACGCCACTATGCCGAGGAAAACCCTGCCAAGAAACGGCAGATGCCCGGTATACTGGTGGAATGCCGAGAGTGCAGCTCTACGATCAGCCTGCCTCAGAGCTAGACGTAGGATGCAAAGAGCCCTCACCGTTGATGCAAGAGAAAACCGCCGTGAAGTGTTTCGAGCTGCGAAATTGGCCCGTAACAAGGCCATTAAAAGCAGCAAGAGAGCGTGTTTCGACAACCTGTGTGAGAGTGCCAACGCGAATCCGTGGGGTGACGCCTAAAGAATCGTGATGGCCAAGACCAAAGGGGGCTCTTCACCCCCAGAACGGTCTCCGGACCGGTTGGCGACGATTATCGAAGTACTCTTCCCGTCTCGAGCCACAAGCCCCTGGCCATCTGCACTACGTGACAGTGCGGGCACGGCTGAAATGGTGACTCCGGTGACGAACGAAGACTACTCGCAGTGGCTAATTCCCTAGCAACGAACAAAGCTCCAGGGCCGGATGGAGTTCCAAACTGCGCTCTTAAGGCAGCGATCATAGCGAACCCGAACATGTTCAGGCTAGCTATGCAGAGATGCTTTGACGTGTGCCGCTTCCCCGATAGATGCAAAAGGCCGAAATTGGTGTTATTTCCGAAGCCTGGGAAGCCGCCAGGCGACCCATCGGCGTACAGACCAATCTGTCTAATCGACACGACTGGTAAACTGCTTGAGAGGATTATCCTCAACAGGCTAACCCCGTACGCAGAAGGTACGGACGGCCTGTCAAGCAACCAGTTTGGCTTTCGCAAGGGTAAGTCCACGGCGGACGCTATCAACTCAGTGATAAAAACTGCCGAGATAGCGATCCAACGAAAAAGGCGAGGCATTCGATACTGTGCGTTAGTGACACTTGACGTGAAGAACGCATTCAACAGCGCAAGCTGAGATGCCATCGCGCTCTCGTTACACCGGCTTAGCCTACCGGTGGGTCTGTACCGGATCCGCGTACTGCTATATGAGACCGATGCCGGTCAGAAAAGGGTTCCGATTACCGCCGGAGTCCCACAGGGCTCGATCCTAGGCCCGGTGCTATGGAACCTCATTTACGACGGGGTTCTAAGATTGAAGTTCCCTCCTGGGGTCAAGATCGTCGGCTTTACCGACGACGTAACCTTGGAGGCCTACGGGGAGTCAATCCCTGAGGTAGAACTAACCGCAGAACACGCGATTAACACGGTGGAGGAATGCATGAGCGCGAGAGGCCTGGAGCTCGCTCATCATAAGATGTAGGTAGTTATCGTCAACAACCGCAAGTCGGCACAACATGCAGTTATCCATGTGGGAGAAGTCGCGATCACTTCACAGCGGAGTCTGAAGTCTCTCGGAGTCATTATAGACGACAAGCTGACCTTCGGCAGCCACGTCGACTATACATGCAAGAGAGCGTCGACTGCTATTGCGGCTCTATCGAGGATGATGTCCAGCTCAAAGGTGTGCGCCAGTAGACGTAGGTTACTGGCAGGCGTTGCCGTATCTATCCTCAGGTACGGCGGCCCGTCATGGTCAAGAGCACTGAGAGTAACAAGTTACCTACAGAAACTGGAGAGCACCTACCGCGTGATGTGCCTCAGAGTGATATCTGCCTACCGCACGGTATAACACGATGCATCCTGCGTGATAGCGAGCATGATGCCAGTCGGGCTAGTCATTCGGGAAGATGAGGAGTGTTTCGAGCTACGTGGAAATAGAGGAGCCCGCGAACGCACCAGGGTGACCTCGATCGCCAGATGGCACCGTGAGTGGGATAACGCCTCGAAAGGTAGGTGGACCCACCGGCTGATACCTAGCATATCGAGCTGGATGGGAAGACCCCATGGGGAAGTTCACTTCCACCTGACACAATTCCTGTCAGGCCATGGCTGTTTCCGACAGTACCTCCACAGGTTCGGGCACGCGGAGGTCCCAGCCTGCCCGGACTACCCAGGTGTAGACGAAACTGCCGAACACATACTGTTCGTATGTCCTCTGTTCGACGTCGAAAGAAGAGCTGTGTGTGGCTGGGACACAACCCCTGATACCCTTCTTCAGCGGATGTGTCAATCGGTGGAGAAGTGGAACGCAGTCTGGACTGCCACCAGCCAGATTGCCTGTAGGCTACAGGAACTTTGGCGCACCGAGCAACAGACGACGGGCACGACTAACTAGTGATTGATTAGTTGGAGCGAAAAAGGTCGAGCGCAGAAAGTGAGTGAATGGTCTGGTCATGCTGAGGCAGGTTTGGCGCAGCGACTGGCAACCGCGTAAGGGGTAAACCCAGCCACCCCGAAGCAAGGCAGAAGAGCGAGTGTATAGGCGTAACGAGGTCGTATCAAATCTCTTAACCCGCATTAAGACTTACTTTCCAGGTAGTTGTGATTCAGTACCTCAAAAGAGCCAAGCAACTTCCGGGGAACCTGCCCAAACTAAAATGAAGAATTCTGCAAAAATATGCGTCAATGCCGCCGTTGTCCGTGGTATAAGAGCCATTCAGTGGGATACCAGAACAGTTGCTGACGAACGGGATCAATTCTGGGTTTATCTGATCCGCCTCGACCCGAGTCATACAGTGAATAAAAATTGTAGCTATGACCCAAGAATATCTCGGAATAAGCAACACATCCGAAGCAATTTTGTTGGTCTAGAAGGATACCGATCTGACGAAACCCATTTCCGTTTCTTTCCGAGTAGAAATTCCAACCGAGCCAAAGGACACTGCATTCAAAGCGCCTACTTGGCCAACTAGAGTACTCGTTCGTGAATTCAATTTCGACCAACCAAAATAGGATAGATTTCGCTAATGGGATACTAGGATGCACCGCCGCTTGTATTATGTAAGCTCTCGATCCCTCACCATAGTCCAGCTACTGCAGCCAACGTTTAACTGTCGTGCCGGTTCTGAGTGCGGGGTGGAGAATAAGTCTTCCAATTTTTCACCTAATTCAGCTGCATTGCATAAATCCCTCACGTCATCTCGTCTCTTAGATCACCGCGACGAGCACATACCACCAGTCGTGAAGGAACCACTAGTCTCCTATCACAGTCGAACCCTTCTTGGTAGCGATTAGCAGCCGTCAGGCAAGTACAATGTATCTGTGAGCTCTTCCTTGCCTCAAAGCCCTGGTCAACGGTCAACGGCGGGACACGTCGCCGCTATGATATCAAAATGTTGGTGACACCACCTCAACGATATGAGTTTTTACATCATTGTCTTCGTCAAAACGAGATTGAATGATGACATGCTTTCCAATCAGGTGTTCGGTGCTGGCTACGAAGTGTTTCGTTGTAACCGGTGCCACAGCAATATCCGGAAATCCGTCGAAGGTGGCGTATTAGTAGCAGTTAATACCAGCCTAAAGGAAAGAATTGTGGAGAAAATTTCTTGGTTTTACGTTGGGCAGGTTTGAACGATTATCGAGCTTTGCGACCGTCAGCAGTATTTGTACACGTTCTCCCTACCATTTCATGAAAAAATTTCAGCAACAGATTTCTTTATCCAGATTTGGACCATTCCGTTCTCCACTCAGGTGCAGTGAGGCTACTCGACAGCCATAGCTCAGCCACGTTACTACAAATCAATTCTTTTGCCAACGAGTATAGCCGATCCCTCTAGTAGCACATCATCCTCTATTGATCGCCACGATCGATAGCACTGTGGTGCATGGTTGCGGTTTTTCACTGCTCTACGTCTCCTACGGGCTCCGTACAGCTGACCATTGCAGCATCGCAGATCGGAGGTTCACCAAGAAGCGCACAATACCACTCAGAGACTACAGTCTCAGTCTCAACCATGCGTATAAACGAGCAAATCAAAATATTCCATATCAGCAACATATTCAACGTAATCTTAAGTCGCAAGTCTTGTGAATCAATCTCGGGGTGCTATAGAGAGGTTTGGAATAAATGGTAGTGTTTTGCGGTCGTTTCAATTCGACCTCACAGACCGAATGATGATTTTTTTTCATGACAAGAACCATTTCAGTATTTCGAATACTTGTCGTAATTGATGAAAATGATTTAATCAATTATTGAATGGTTTACTTTGATGCAGGATTGATTTTTAGAAGTGAGCGACATCTCTCCCCAAATTACCCTACTGAATCCAAACATACAATTGAGCCACATGTTTCATTCTTAGTTGATAAGTGGAAAATGAAACGGGTTAGAACCGAAATCATTGTATACTCAAGGTTTTTTTACGCGGTATTTTTTGCGCGGTATTTTTACGCGGTTTTTTTACGCGGATTTTGAAATTCACGCGGTTTTCATTTACGCGGATTTTAAAATTTACGCGGTTTTCATTTACGCGGTTTTTGAAATTTACGCGGATTTTGGAATTTACGCGGTATCCATCAACGAGGTTCCCTTTAACGCGGTTTCTTAAATTTAAGTGGTCTTCATTTGTATCCCCCGCGTAAAAAACCTGAGTGTATTATCAGAAACCGGATATTTGTTCATGTTTCACATTTGAACATTGAGCAACAGTGATATGATTTCCTTCACTAAACATTAAAACGGCCAACAATCGTTCTCATGTACCGTCATTTACACATTAAGTGGTCAGATGTTTTAGGAACATAAACTAAAAACTAATAAAAATCATAATTCCCTAGATGTAAATTTTTTTGTATATCTGAGACATTGTGCTAAATTAAATACGGGACAAGTTTATTGAATTCGGAACTGTCCAGTCCAGTCCGAGACATCTAGACACTTTAAACTAGTTACTATAAATCAAGAAGAACAAAAAAGACTATGATTTTAGATTTGTAAAAACAAATTATGTTTTATTATTCACCATTTGAGCTAACTGGCCTATACCTACCTCGCATTATTTGAGTATTAAAATACACATAGTTGCACATTGACTGATGTAATGAGCACGATCGACAAATTATTCAATTGCTGTACATATCTCATCGTCATTATCATCACAAAACTCTTCATGGTTGATAAAATTACAGCCATCTTGCTGTGCACAATCATACGTATAACACGTGATGTGACATCTGTAACTTCCTTGCAGACACCCGGAACAATCTAAAAAGCAAATCGGAATTAATTTCAAACCATCAAACTAAAATAAATGTTACCCTTACCAACAGGCGGGCATTTTCCCCACCTACACACCCCGTAGCGCATTAGCGGGGAATAACCCATGGCTGGTGGCATAAGTAACACAGAATTCTGCACCACCGGTTTCCTAGGTTTCAGATAGATCACTTCGGCCGTGCAGAAACTTCCGCACCGATAATGCTTCCGGTGGAAACAAACCCATTCGTCGGGTTCCTGTTTCCGACAGATTCTCGGCGAAACCACGATGCAACATGGTTTGGAAGTTTCCGGTTCGATTGTGGATTCTTCGTTTTCATCGTTCCGATCTTCTTTTTTCTGTGGTGGACTCTCATCGTACACGGTCGTTTCGTTATTTCTTATCACCACGGCCTTGATCGCACCGGTCGACTTTCGACGCGTAATATGTATGAAAACGTTGTTCACGTTGTGAGTCGTTACGTTGGATGGAGAACTCACAGTGTTTACATTATTAACCACATTTTTAACCGGAATAGTTCCATTCAATGGTCTCCGATCTGGAACAATTTCAGTATCTTCTTCGTCTGAGCCTTCATGCACCTCGTTTGGATCAAGCGGATCTATGAATTCCGGAACTGGTATATCAATTCGCAGCGGTGGAACAATCTCGACTTTTTCCATCGGTGATATTGTCTCCGTTTTCGGTGGTACGGGTTGATAATAACAGTATCCATTCTGGAAGATTGTTCCGGGAGGACACTGAGGATTCGGAATTTCGCAAAATCCTGCCCGTAATACGTAGCCTGGGGCACAGGAACTTTCACACAGGGTTCCAGTACATACCGTCGGTTCGCAGCGACCATTCAATATGTTAAATCCAGGAGGACAGAAGTTATTCGATCGCGTACGAACATGCGATTGTCCGCTAAGTGCTGGGCTGTGTGACATAAAACAATTTCCCCGAAACTCGGCATAACCCGAACGACAAACACACTTTCCCGAATCGTCACGTGATCCATTCAGACAGAGATCGTCTTTGAATGCAGCTGTAGTTGAATTTACTGCAATAATCCCGCCTCCGAGCAATACAAAGCAAATGAATGAATGCTTCATTTCAATCGGAGAATTGTAACTGTTCGAGTATCAGGAAGCGACTGATCGGCATTCATCATGGTTGAGCGGATTCGTTTTGAAATCAACGCACCTTACGATCGCCCCAGCTTCAAGACAATCATAGCTGTGGTCTATAGCACCAGTTTGTTAACTTTCGGGAAGAGATTATAGCATCAGCATAATTCAGCATATTCAGTGATGTTCGTAAACAAAGCGGTGGAATTTGCTTATCAGTTAATTGAGTATGTACTACACAGCTGTGTTTTTGTCAATCGAACACTTCCAATTTAGCTTTAAAGAGTTGAGATATCAGCAGAATATCATCACTTTTGAGGAAAATAGAGGCGATCATATGTAAGCATGTAAGCACTTCAGTTCAATGATTGAAGAGTTCAATGATACTTTCTTTTTTTATTTATTTATTTCCTTATCTTCGGTATACACTGTACAGACACACTTTAAAACTATATATTTCTTATTAATATCTTATATCTATGCTTGGAAACGTTAAAATCATACACTGAAGAAGCTTCGTTAAATCTGCGGCAACATCTTTCTAGTGGATTATTTTGTCCATATGAAGTACGGTGTCTAGGGATCCACAACAGAGTGGGATTACGGAGAACACGAGGAGGCGTATACAAATTAACGCCCGAGAGAAGATCGGGACTGTCGATATTACCTGACAGCAAGTCGAAAACAAAAACTCTTTGCAGGAAGATACGGCGAGTCGCCAGAGTCTGCAGACCGAGTAGCATACATCTATCGGCATAAGGAGGCAACACAACTGGATCATTCCATGGAAGTTTCCTGAGGGCGAATCGCACAAAACATCTTTGTATACGCTCTAGTCGGTCAATTTGAACGGCATGGTATGGTGCCCACACTTGCACAGCATACTCCAGAACACTTCTGTTCAGGGTTACTGTACCTGTACTGTGCTTTTAGTGCGTAGAAATCATCGAAGTCAACCGTGTTCCGCTTTAAGAAGCCCAGCATTCCGAAAGCCTTAGCAGTTGTCGCGGTGATATGGTCGGAAAAGCTCAACTTCCTATCAAAGAGCACTCCCAAGTCTCGGATCGAGTCGACGCTTTCAATTGTTCTTCCTTTTAGGCTGTATGCATAACGTCCTGGAGTAAGCAAGCGTCCGAAACTGATTACTTTGCATTTATTAACGTTGACTTCCATTCCGTTAAGCGTACACCATTCTTGAATAGTACATATATCTTCTTGAAGCACTACGGCGTCAAGTGTAAAAGCGATAGTTCGGAGAGAGTTCAGGTTAGAAGTTGTTGATCGTTTTGTGACAAACCCGTGTTGATACTCCGAGATAATGTGCGATGCAGCTGCATACGTGACGTTGTAGACCAGCTTTTCGAGAACCTTGGGTAGACAGTTTAATAATGAGATACCTCTGTAATTTTCGACGTTGTGAATATTTCCAGCCTTGTGAATGGGAACGATAGCAGCTTCTTTCCAGGCGATAGGAAAATGCCTTCAGCGAGAGAGCGATTGAAAATGATGCACACCGGAAGAGACAGCAGGTGGGCGCAGCCTTTTATAAATTGGGGCGAGAGATGATCGGGGCCAGGCCCTTTCGACGAATCAACAACAGTCAGAGCCTTCAAGACGTCAGCTCGGCTTACAGTGGGACGGGGGAGATTTATGTTGTACGATGGTAATGTTTCCAAATACTCTTCCGAAGGGACGGTATAGTCGCTTCTAAACACTCCGCGAAAGAAATTAGCAAACAAATTTACTGTATCAGCTGGAGATTGCGCGCTTGCGTTTCCAAGGAAAACGTCAGTGGGAGTGCTACCAGATCGTTTTCGGCTGCTAACGAATTTCCAAAATGTTGCGGGGTGATCGCGAAGGCTATTTTGCACATGATTCAAATACTCACGAAAAGAGGAATTCCGGGCCGTTTCGTATTGCAGTTCTATCCATCGAAGAGTAACTTTGTTTTCGTCTGATTTATGGCGGAAATAACGCTTGCGTTGTTTTCGCAGTGCATTACGCAAACGGCGAATCTTAGCGTTCCACCATGGAAATTTGAAATCCACCCTCCTGTTGACTCGTTTCAGTGGAACCTTTAGGCGGAGTATGTCACATACTTTGCCATAAAACAGCGCGACTGCTTCGTCAAGCTCATTACAACACATTAAGGACATTATACATGCGAGCCACAACATAGCTGCTACGCTGCACACACCCCTCTCCCCTGCCTAACCATGTATCTGACATGAGCAAATATAAAAATACGTTTTTCAACCCACTAACCTTGCTTGTGTGCCACGAAACTGCTACTTAAGGAAGCTAGAACATTTTCCTGTACAATCCATTCGAGTTTTTGACGGAATGCCATCTGTAGCTCCTATTTTGTGCGAAAATATCAGCTCTTCACTTGGGGTTTCTTTTCGAAACACACTTATTTTTCGTCTTCTCGTTTTCATTGCACTTTTACAAATGCACTTTATTCACATACCACTGCAAAAACACTCGCGAAACTTTAATCGTTTACTAACAAAACTTCAAATTTTTTACCAATGTGCAGATGACCAAAGAAAAATGTTCGGAAACTCTCATTTGTGCGTTTGAATTTTCACTTCAGATTTCAGTTTTTCTCAATGTAAACAAGCGAGTCGATGCCTAGCAACGTGGCTACCACATATATTCACCTTAAGTCGATCCAGTCGACAGTGGCAATCAGTGCGGAGATATCGTCAAAGTTGCAACGGTTAAAGTCAAAATCAAGCTCGTCAATCGAATGAAATGAATCATCTCCAGTGTTGGTACGTACATCTAGCCGCAGGACAAACGGTTTGTGGTGAGGATCGACTTTGAGAATAGCAGTCGGAGGTTCAAGCAGCTCTACGATATCCGTGTTGTTTACGAATGCAAGATCGAGGATCCTCACGTACACATTCGTCAATGAGCAGATCTGGAACAGACCGCCTGCAACCATAGACTCCGTTACAGCTATTTCTTGTTCCGAAGCGGCATTAATAGGTAGGAAACATTTTAGATCATTATCGAGCGACCACTGAAGGCGTGGAAGATTGTAGTCTCCAAAGACGAGAACAGTATCGGTGCTGCCAGCATTGTCTAGAATTGTTTGAACGGCATTAGCGTGCGCGTGATACAAATCCGGATCACTATTTGGCCAGAGATAAACACAGCTAATATATACAGATTGATTTGGGAGGGCGATACGCACGGCGATTTGCTCCAGGCGTTCAATTCCAGACAAGCTTAGCTGCGAGCCTACGAGGTTGTTCTTTACCGTTATTAGGACGCCACCGCCTCGACGCAGATGACTGGTTGTTGAGTTGCGTTCGCAGCGATATATTACTTAATTCGACAAGAACTCAGCGTTTAATATGTCTTCGCGCAGCCAGGTTTCCGTAAGGACAATGACGTCGTAGTCACTAGAAAAAAGCGCTAGATGGAATTCTTGTGTTTTCGTTCACATTCCTCGCACGTTCTGGTAGTAAACGGAAAGAAACTGCTGTGAAAGAGGCGATGTAACTAGTTGGGAGGAGGGCGAAGAGCAGTGGAAGCAGTAATTGTTGCTGAGTCGGGCGCATTCGGTTTCCAAAAAACCTTTCTGGAATCCGACTTCTCTTCAAACTCACGATAAGCAATGCCAACTGGCCATGTAGACGTCGTCATAGCCTTTTCTTTGAGATCCGTGGGCTTGCCAACTTTGTAGGAGACAAAATTCAGCGTTCTAGGATCTCTGCCACGAGGGACCAACTTGACGACAGTGATGTTCGAATTTCCGAGTTTATCCGCAGCTAGCTTGGTGACGCTTTCATCAGGAACATCGGGCGAAATTCCTGACAGGTACAACCAAAACTTTTTATCTTCACGATTCACAGCGATGAATGGTGCAATAAACCGGCGGCATCAGTACCACGTAGCAGCTTAAAAGGATTGGAGCCTGTATCGTCGTTGTCTCTCTTTCTTTTAGCAGAATTAAAGGAAAATTGTCGCGGTCCAGGAATCGGCGTTTTTGGTACAGCGTCGATCAACGTTTTGAAGTTGGTCCGAATTTCTACCTTTAATTCCTCCAGTATGTTGTTGCGAATTGAATTTTTAAGCTCCTCGATCACCATTTGGTTTGCGGACTCAACGGACACTAATGCGTTACGAAAACGTGCTTTGTCCATGATATTTTTGCAGGTGTTACACATCCAAAATAAGTTAGACTTGTTAACAACAGCGGCAAATAATTCGTCGTTTTGTTCGCAACATTTTGTGCAAAATGACGAAAAGCAAAAACCGCCACATTTTACAGCATTACGACCATCGGAAAATTTATCAGTACAACTAGTTCTAGAGAACAAAAACAACAAATAAAAACGCTTTTAATCCACCAAACAGTGTGATGAGACATTTCTTATAACTCTTATCACTCTCTTCGGATGGTATTTCGTTTGAGAACATTTAGAACATGATGCTTCGCGATGTTTTTGATAACACATACTACATCGTCGCTGTTGTGCTATCTTATGACAAACGCCATTTTGGGGTAAACTGAGTTAGATATGCAACATTACTAATCTAAAAATTCTCTACAAAACGGCGTTTTCAGAATTTTG
Source organism: Topomyia yanbarensis (assembly GCF_030247195.1). NCBI lineage: Eukaryota > Metazoa > Arthropoda > Insecta > Diptera > Culicidae > Topomyia > Topomyia yanbarensis. The sequence goes on from NC_080671.1 coordinate 365,692,716, forward strand.
AAATTTTGCTTGGTTACTGAGTTATAGCGAAAAAAGTGATGAGAAATTGTCAGTTTTTTGCTTTAAATCACTGTATCTTGGGATTCGCTTAAGTAATGTAGAAGTTTTAGATGTTTTCATATGTAAAAATATCTGAGGAACACAATTGCATAATCATTTTTAAAATAAAAATACATGTATTGCGAGAAATATGCAGTTTTACTTTTAAATTGGGAATATTTCATGTTTGGCAACACTGTAATTAAAAATTACAATTTTTTCTAGATTGCTTGCTCAATTTCCTTCAAAATGCATCTCATCGATTGTTTCTAGGCCGAATAAAGCCGAAGATATTAATAAAAGTTAATAATTGATGCTTTTTTTCTGTGGAAAATTTTCCATGCACAATTATGACACGCCATACAAATTTTGCCATCAATACACACCTACGACACGTGTGAGTGCGACTTTTGTTTACATTTATAGTGAAAACTCGCAACATAGTCAACCGAACTTCATGATATTTGAGAGTTCATTACAGAATAGATTGAAGCATTAATTGTCTTCTTTGAATTGTTTTTACCATTTATAAGTTTCAAGATATTCAATCTCAAACTTTAAAAATCGTTTTCTCGGAATGTGCTAAATGGCGCTTGTCATAAGATAGCACAACAGCGACGACATGGGATAGTGGCAGGACTCAGAGAATCGCTCAAATCAGCATAGGACAACATCGGTGCTAGAAATCTCAAACCAAATCAATGGGAAAGCGAAAAAATGGCCCATAAAATAGACATACCAATGAATTATTGTTAATGCTCAGTTAATAAAATATCTAAATTGTGGTGGAAAAACGGAATTTTCCTAAAGGGGTTATATATTGTACTGAGCCAAAAAAATAGAATTTTTTTTGAATCGATTTGAAGTTTATACTTTACTCAAATTTCCAACGCGACTGAGAACTAAGAAATCAACGCTTTTTCTTGAAAAGGGCGATACTAGCAGTGATACCATTCAAAGAAAATCAACAGTAAATATTTCCAGACTTGGTTTTATTTCCTATTTAAGAACTATTGTGTTTTTTACATCCTAGATTACATGATTCAGTGATCGAAACCCAAAACTTCATAAAGTATTTGAAATTATTAAATTAAAATTTGTTTTTGCTATTGAAATTGACAAAATGATAGTATCACCCCTTTGGCGATTGTTTACTTTTTCGGTCCCACCTATCAGCATTGAAGTATCGCCCTTACGTTTTTTTACAATAACTACTGTTTACACCACCGATTTCGTCCGTGTTTTTTTTGTTACTATTTACAGCTGGTATCAGCTCGATAATCCTAAAAAAATACGAAAATAGCAGTTTCGCGTCTAAACTGCTAGCAAAAAAAAGTATCGCCCTGTTTGTTTGCTTGGAGCGTGGAGGGTGAAACTTTAAATAAACAAACAAAAATACAGTTTCGCCCGTTGTATTTTTTGCTGTAGTTTAAGAAAGCAATATCGTCGAATCCAAATTTTTAGGTTAATTTGTTGCATTTCAAAGCCCTCATTCGCATGTATGAAAAAAGCCTTATGTTTACATTTCTAAGTATCGCCCTTTAACAAAAAAGCGTTGAAATGAAATCGCAGCTCCTGATATCACGCTATCTCTGAAGTGCATGCGTGCATAGTTCCAAATTTTACTTCGACATCGACTTTTTCTAAAGGTAACTTCCCAGTAGTATCCTTGATTTAAATTATTATCGCTAATCCTAATGCCAAAGAACAAATAAAAACCTTTCGAAAACGAACCACTTGGGAAAATCATCATCATTACTGGATTTTTCATTTTCACGAAACTTTTCGATAACCTTCCGTCACTTGCGTTAATGCACTGGGTGCACAGTGCTCTGAAAATCTAGCGAAATCGTCTTAGGGCACCAGCGGGTCTAATTCAGAGCTATCTGCGCGGCGAGTTAAATCTGCAAAGAATACTAAAAATTAATTTCTATTCCATAATTTTCAGTTCAGCAATTCGAGAGATCGTGCTCACCGCAAGCCATGAAAAATAGACTACGTTGTGAAGTGATGGTCACTATTTATTAAAAAATCACAATTAAATAAAAATAAAGCTATTAAAAAATTTCAAATAGTTTATATTTTTTACAAACTTATTAGGAAAAATTATTTAATAAGCTTTCGTAATATTGTGTAGTAAAAAAGCTTAGAATTTCAGTATTTTCTCTATCTGCAACATATAAACCCTTAAGTATACCAATTGATTGGTATACGAATTGGAATAGGTTCGCCAAATTTTGGAAGAAGTCTTTAAAATAACCCCTTTGAAAACAACCTAAAAATTGTTGTAGTTCGATGCAATAAAAAAATCCCCAAAAATGAAATGTACCTATTAATGTGAAACACAGTGAATAAAACATACAATAAAGACCCATTTTTATCAGTCTCATGGTGTATTTTAGGCTGACAAAATGGGGACATTGACTAAATCGGGCATTTTTTTTCTTTATAATAAACTGAAGATGTTAAAATATTCTTCCCGTCCCTTCCATTTTCATGATAAGGAAAACATGCTCAAGAAAGGATTTACTCGAATTCAGACTTGTTTCGTTTGCTAGAGCCCATCAAACATATGTTCATATTTGGCTGATAAAATCGGGGTTTCAGTGTATTATAATAGATATTCAGCATTCGAAGAAGTTTCTTGTGAACGAGTGTAGAACGACTTTGTTTTTACTTACTTGAAGTTAGCGGCGTAACCAGAAATTCGGTTTGGTGGGGGTTTGGTGAAAATCGATCTTACTGTCCAAACGGCATAATTCCGAAACCGTAATTTTTGAAGTTTTAAAATTATGCAGAATTAATTTTTCAGAAAATAGTAACAGAGTTCGTGTCTTTAGCGAATTTGTTGAGACTTTATTGTAGTCATGAATATTAACCTGACAAAATTCACCATAAATTCTTCTTGGGCGATATACCGCCAAAATTATTTTATCAAATGATGCGCTGTTTAACGTTTGTAAAACTCATTGAAGATACTAAACCTCCGAAATTGGCGGTTTCAAAATGATGCTATCTTGACCTTAAATTACTGTTTTTAAACATTTGACCTATACATATAATTGGTCATACAACAAAAATCAAATGCTCATCAAAATCGATCAGGACCTGCTAGAGTCGAATGGAAATTGTCATTTTTCATTAATTTCTCTCTACATTCGGAAAGTGTTATCCTCGTTATTAATCATATTACGTTTTCGTCTCAACTCGACGCATTCCCAAAATAAAAAACTACAAGGGACAGCCCTATGGGGTTGTACGAATTGCAGACGTAGGACTGCAATACGTGAAATATTTAATTTTTTATTACATTTGGATTAATAATTAATCAAACATTTCTTTCTACAGTTCACTTCATGAATCAAACTGTCTTGCTCATCAGGTCATTACGATACAATGAGCGATCGAATCCGATTACAGAAAGCAGACAGAAAACTGCGATGGAAAACCGAACTAATATTTGGAACTGCTTTAAAATTTTAAAAAGTTTTCTATTGTGTGCCAACCAGACCGATGCTTAAAAATCATGTTTTAGACAATACAGTCAAAGTTCTTGTATAGGACAAGCTTTATAGTTTTATTTTGCCGTTATTGTAATTTTTCTAAAGTACACATAAATGTAGCGAATGCAGCGGTCTTAATCATATATCGAAGCAAAACGTATACAAGAATCGAAAATAGTTTTATGGATGTACTTAGATGCATTTTTTGCAGCGATTTTTTGAGCAACAGTGCATCCATTCATAAATAGGCTTTGTAGTACCTATGTATTGGTAGAATCAAAGTGGGATAGGTTGAGTGGAAATGAATCTCGTGGAATCAATAAATTGATGAAACGTAAATAATAAACCTTCGTTGCACTTTCTTCTATCCATTCGCGTGAATTTGTTGCTAAGAAAATTTTCGTCTCCTTAGCCTGCCATGGAGACGACAACGCAAAGAAAAACCGAAAGCTTCGCGCAACGAAAGCTCAGATTTCTATCATACACGCAACACTTGGATACACATACACATTCGCCTCAAACAATAAACCCAAGCGAACGGTGTACCGTGCTTGAATCAAAAAGCTGTCCCAGTATATCGTGTCCGTACACCAATGGAAGATACGCACCAAGCAAAATGAGTCAACGCTGGTGATGATGGGTGGTGCGAAAGAGACAACTATTACCACGACGCTAGCCTCTGCTACACTGGCTGTGGGAGCATGCAGCGCAGTGCTCTGCTCTGCCTGCTGTCCAAGAGTTAACTGAGCTTGCCCGACCAAATCTGCTCTTTAAATAGTCGATGGTGACGTCATTCATAGAAGCGTTGCGCGTTAGGTACATAAATCTGTCGTGCCGGACTAGGGAAGCGCAGCCTTCTGTGTGCAAATGCGTGGTATTTTAACTATGTTGAACATTATTTAAAATTTTAATGCCATTATATCAAAAATCTTTGGGTTTATCTATTGGAATCTATTCTTAGAAGTATTTCTGAGCGACATGCGCAAAAAAATGAAAATTCACCGTAAGATGGCTGAATTATATGCGTTTAAAATTGGACCACTTTTCGTTACATACCATTTTTGTTGAATTTGCAAAGTGCACCCCCATATCGAAAACAAAGACGTAGTCCTACGTCAAAACTGTTTTAATCCACCTAGTGGTGCAATTGTGCTTCTCTCATTTGTCTAGACTACGATTCCATGGCTGGTTATGTTCAATACAATGGTGGAAATGAATATTACATGTTCAGTACGATTTGCACATACATACAATGGATCGACAGCCACGATCTTGAGATAGTATGTGATATTGAAACATCGCTTGAAACCAGCGGCGGATCATGGAGAAAGATCCGGCTCCTGCTGAAAATTTTCAACTTGTTAAGAAATTTTAAACTAGTTTTAATTTTAAAGTAGCAAACCCTCACTGCATACTCCCTCCGGGCCGGTATGATTGACAATTTTTAGAGTGATTGCATAACCTTTCTATATGAGAAAGGCAAAAATGTACCAAAGTCCAAAAAAGTCAATTTTTGTCAAACATTTTTTTTTACGAGTTTACATCAAATCTCAATGTTTTATGCATTTTAAAGTCATTTGGCATCAAAAATACAAATTTAATTTTGAAAATTTTTCATTTCTGTTTATATGGGAATTTGCTGAGTTATTGCACTCTTCAACTCGTAACTCCGGAACTGAAAGTCCAATCAATAAAAAATTCAATAGCAGCCGATGGGAAGGTTGTACCTTCCATTTGAGACTAACTTTTTGCAAATCGGTCCAGTCATCTCTGAGAAACAGAGGTCACATTTTTTTCCACATACACAAGGGTGTCCCAAAATGACATCATGTTATAAAAGTCATCGGGCTCACTTCTAAAATGAAAGGTTAGGGTATTTGGAGCACTTTCTTCTTCGGAGTGAATTTGCTGAAATGCTCCCTACTGGTGGCGAATTTTGAATTTTTGGAAAATGGGCCGATTTTGAGAAAAATTTCAAATGCATACCTCTTGAAGTGCTCCTTTTTTATTTTCTGATGTTTCTAATGGAGAGGTTTGGATAGTTAGTTTGCACAAATTTTGAATTGTAAGAGCGGCAGAGCCATTAAAACTTAGTAAAAAGTGTTTTTTTTATGTTTTTCATTAGTTTTTCTTCAAAACTGGGTATCTACAAAATTTTAAAAGTATAGAAAACACTTTATGAAGTTGAGCCGAATACAGGGGCTTAATTTTGCAGAAGAAAGTGTATAGCTACGGCCAATGGGCTATGAGTTATTTAAGTTTTTGTTAAATAACCTTTTGATATTTTATGATATTCATAAAAAATAACACTGTTCTACAAAATAAAATAACTTAAGTGTACTTAGTCCGCATATTTTTTTTCGGAAAATAGAAGGAATATGATGAAAAATGGCGTTTTTCGCTTGTCTCTATTACATCAGAATCGTTTTTTAGCATCTGACGATTTTTTTTTAAATTATTTTGTATACTAATGGCTACCTAGAGGGTTTGAAAATCACTAAAATTAAACAAATATGTCGAGTTAAAGGCAAGTTATGGCGTATATTTGAAGGCTGAATTGCTTGGCGTATTCACATTTTGTAAATAAGGTCTTATTTCCACGTTAGGAGCTTTAAAGTGCAGAAAAATGCAGAAGAGTGAGGTGAGTGTTGAAAAATTGATATTTACTGTTTGGATCACACAATTCCGAAATAGTCAAATTTGGGGCAAATATCCACGAAAAAGTTTTACAATAGAATACAGCGCATCTTCTGACGCAACTATTTTGTTGAAGATGCCTCCTAGAAGTAATTATGGAGAATTAACTCTTCAAAAAATATTTAGAGACTTGGCGTCATTAGCAAAGTTATCATTATTTTTATAATTTAGGTTACAAAAAATCATCAGATGCTCATTAAACCCTGTCCTGACATACTAAAGACGTACAGAAAACGTAATTTTTCATCATTATCCTTCTATTTTCCGAAAAACAATGTGTGGTCAAAGCACATTTGAACTGATTTACTTTTTGGAACAGCATTATTTTTGATGAATTTGCTAAAAATGTCAAAGGTTATTTAACAAAAACTTAAGTAACTCATACCCCATTAGCCGTAACTATACACTTTTTTCTGTAAAATTACGCCCCTGTATTCGGTTCAACTATATAAAGTGTTTTCCATACTTTTAAAATTTTGTAGATACCCAGTTTTGAAGAAAAAATACTGAAAAACACCAAAAATTTCACTTTTTACTAAGTTTTAATGGCTCTACCGCTCTTATAATTCAAAATTTGTACAAACCAACTAACCAAACTTCTCCATTTGGATCTCCAGAAAAATAAAAAATGATGGAAAAAATCTAAGACAGTTCAGGACCACTTCAACAGGCATAAATTTGAAATTTTATCCAAATTCGGCCCATTTTTCAAAAAATCAATATTCGCAACCAGTAGGAAGGGTTTTAGCAAATTCACTCCGAAGAATGAAGTGATGCTAACGCCTTAACCTTTCATTTAAGAAGTGAGCCCGATGACTTTTTTAACATGAAGTCATTTTGGGACACCCTAATATACACATACATACACACACAGACATTTTCCGATCTCGACGAACTGAGTCGATTGGCATATGACACCCGGCCCTCCGGGTCGGGGTAAGATTGACGAATTTTAGAGTGAATGAGAAACGCAAAAACATTTTTAGCAAATGTTGAAAGTTATGCATTTTTTTGGTGAGCAGTTCTATGTTTCAGAGATTAAATCAATTTTAACTTCGACCCTTATTACAGTACATCTCTAAAAAATCGAGCTCAATTTGAAAAGAAATCTGAGGATTATGATTGAACTCTGGAATTTTCTATTGGAATGTTTTCAAGCAGGAATTTGATATTGATGCTATTAGACAACTGTGAAATCAAGACCAATAGATCAGTTACATATCAGGACCCCATTTCGGCAATTTATCAAAAGTCCTCATGATGTTTACAACAACAGGTTATCAATGTACGGATCAGATAATTGTTATTGTAATATTGAATAAAATCAGTCAGCATCAATAATTTTCAACTTCAATCCAATTTTTTTTTGGGGTGTGGTGGGGGGGGGTATGGTGTTAAACCCCAAAACCTTCTCTTGGCTACGCCGTTGCTTGGAGTTATTTATTTCGCTTTTCATTTTCCGATATGTTTCAGATCGATCCGATGGTTATAAGTTAGAAAAATTGCAGTCAGAAGGTTCGTACAATTGAACATTTTTGCACTGATAAGTTATCAAGTTCCTTCCAGACAACTTGGAAGTGTTAGGTGATTATTTCTAGCGGTTGTAGATATAAAAATGAAATACAAAATTCGTTTTATCGAAATAATGTTTGGCTTATTTCATTGGATTATTACTACATTGAACAATAAATAGGAGACAAAGAGTAATGCATAAACAACAAGCCATATCTTTTAAAGTATTCAAAATAGATATTTGAAGTCTTCAGTAAAGTTATTCGCAAAAGTAAGAGCTACAAATTTGCTGAAGGCAACATTTCGATATAATCACTTCCAAGAAAATTTGTGAAAATATCTTACTCATAGGGGGATTAATCAGCAAAAGCACAATACCAAAAGAAAAAGCATATTGCCTCCATTAAATTCTCCGAAGATACTATTGACCTAAAATAAGCCGTTTTGGCGTTTATAATAGATTACATGTTTTCGGTCATATTTCTGGCAATGGGAAATGATAGAAATCTTTCGTCCGCATTTAATGTTAAATATCTCTTTTAATAATAGTCCAATTACAACAATCTATAGCTTGTTCGAAAGGTATTCATATAAGCTGCCTAAAAATATATAAAGTGTTAATCTATGTTGTCTATTTCGGCAGATAATTCAAAAAATCTGCTAAAAACGCCATTTTTACACATTCAAACATTCATATCTTGGAAACTAAACATCAGAAACAAAAACAAATTAATAGCGTTCTTACTGTTTGATAGGTCTTTCATTTAAAATTGGTTTGGATAAGATCGGCTCAGCCATTGCTGAGAAACACGAATGAGAGTTTGTCCGTTACACACACACAGACATTGTCCCAAATCGTCGAGCTGAGTCGATTGGTATATAAATCTTGAAAGTTTGAGCGAATTCTATACATTTCTTTAATAAGAAATGTAAAACATTCCAAAAAATGAAAATTCCATTGATGAGATAGCTTGGTTAGCCAAAAATGTGTAAGAGGGCGGCAAATTCAACTTTTTGCCCTGGGCAGCAAAAAGTCTAGCGCTGCCACTGTTTTGCACAAAAAAATTGAAATTTTAATCGAAATGTTTGAGCGACGCTTAAGTTCAGTGTTATCCTGGCCTTGCTGTAACGCATTCCCTACCGCTAGAATCGTTCCGTTTGGTGCTCTTTGGACAGGATATGAATCCATGTGCGATTCCGAACTGCTCTGCTATCGATTGATCGATAAGAGAAATTGGGATATCGATAATACAAAGGCAATGTAAACTTTGAACTATAAACAACTTACTATTCAAATTTCTGTCATTTTTAGCAAAACTCTGGAGAGATACAAATAATCGAGATACCTTTTTTTCGAATACAGGCGTTATAATGGATTTATATCCGCGGTACTGATATATCAATTGATTTTCTTGCACTTAGACCGATGACATGCTTATGCGGAATGCGATGCGTTTGCAGTAAGCGATTCGAATGCGTTAGAGTTGTCTGTATAAACTGAACCTGTATAATGGTAATCCTGTGATAGTAAATGCGGATCGAAGCATCTGCAAACGCCGCAAAATACCATGCAAAGTGTTCAGTCGCATTCGTAGACGCTTTGCTTTCCCCATCAGCATGTCATCGGCCTGCATTGTCGAAAAACTTTTTACAATTTTTACTGCTTATCGTTGAAATGGGTGCATATTTCAACCTCTGAATATTGCCAACTTACCCTTACCGCAAACTAGCCTTGGACTCTCCTACTCTTAATCAAGGTGATAAACTTTCCGCGCTTTTTTATGAGGCATACTGTAATTTGGGTCGCTTCATCAAACACCTTGTGAGATAGGTATTTGGACACATAAAGCCGAATGCGTACCTGCAACATCCTCAACGAATAGTTGAACATGAGAAGTATCTTAGATAACACCCTGCCAATCGCGGTGGACATTTATTTTCTAAACTCGATAACAAATGATAACGCAGATAGCCTCTGCGTGACGGCCGTGTGCGTCTAAGCGCGAATTTAGTACGAAATTTTCAGCCGATCGATAAAGTTCGTCTTCCGGGATTCTATGGTGGCTGGCGTGTGCATTTCTTTTTCACTTTGTTAAGGAGTTATCGCATTTAAGGTATTGACGATGTTGATCAAACATCTGTTCAAGTGGTTTCTAGTGACAGGAACTATTTTAGTCGATGATAAGTTTAACGAGATTTACGAGTTGGTTATTTTTACTATAGCTATACTGCAATGATACGCATAACAGTCCCATTTACTATGAGCTTCCTATGCATATGGGATTGTTATGCATATCTCGACAGTTCACTGGAATTTTTCTGAATCATCTCGCCCGTTCAATTGTTAGCTGCGACCAGCTCATACCTACGATTTTATACGCCGATTCTTGAGAATTTCAGGTTATTCTTAGACGTAAGACAGGTTTACTGTTATGCAAAATGCTGAAAATTTTGAGCAATTTAATAACATCGTACAATTTTGCTAATTCCTGTACAAATATTTAAGTTAAAGTGAAGTTATAGAGAACTTTCGGAAATACTTGTCAATCAATTGCATTCTTCTCATACAGGTTGTTATCAGAATACATATAAAGTAGCAAACTTTTTTGCATTTTTATCGATAACAAACGACGGGCAGTTCGCGATATGGCTTGCGTTATCAGTAGCATTTTACTTCCTTCTCATTGGAACCATCCACAAATACAGTTGTACAAATTAAGCTACAGACAAACAACCTAACATTGCGATATTTTTACAGATGAACGTGCTTCATGCGTTCACACTTTGGACGCTGTTAGTCATTGGCATTCATGGAGCACCGGATCCCTGTGCCAACCTCGAACAGATTCGAGTCTGCAACGAAACGCAATACGAAGTCTACCGCCAGTGCGTGGAAGAAAGCAAATCCATTCGACAGAAGAGGCAGTCGCTCTGTCAGCAGAGTTTAGTTGATTTTGAGCCTATGCAAGATCAACCGCAATCCATAGAAGACAACGAATCTCTCGAATTGAATCAAACCACATCCGGAGACGTTATCATGCCATCGATTCAAGTGATCCCAGCTCTAGAAAATGTGATTTCCGTAGAGCCTGTGGAGTCGAACGATATTCCCGAATATGATCATCCCAGCGCACTCGGGAAGTCGCTGAAGCGGAAGGTGATCATTCAAGGAGACGATAAAGATGAGCAACTTGAATACCATGTCCCGACAAATGTTACCACTGTGATTCGCCTGACTAATATTGTAAACAATACCAATGTGGTTAATGTACCCACGAACGTCAACACGACAAACGTGAACAACATTCATATTTACGCCAACATAACGGAAGGCGAATCGTCCACACCGGAAGAGGAAAAATGTTGTACAGCCGTTCGGCCCAAGACTTGCCATGCATCGACGAAAGGCTTCAAATGTCAACATAGGAAGTTTCGTACATGTGGTCCACAATGCAAATCCGACGTGGTTCATGTCCAGCGAAGAAAACGATGCGATTCTTCAGGGAACTGCAAGGAAAAGATCGCGTATGTGCCACAGCCAGAAAAACCGAAATGTGTCTACGTCGAGCAGTGGCCGTTCGTCGTTTGTGGAAAACCAGCCAATATGAAAGTGATTTGTGATGGCTGTTACGATCACTATGGTTACGGATACGAGTCTCTCAATGGGCCTATAGTTGATCAATGCAGAGGCTGCTACGATGATGGATTTGACTACGGTCCGATGTATCGCCGAGGACCTGTCTTGAGACAATTTTACTACCACGAACCACCGTGTTATCTAACGGGAAATTGTCCAATGTCATATGGAGATTGCGGATACGGATGTTATGGGCATCAACTGGTCGATCCTGTCTGGGGACCTCCTTCTCCTTACGATCCGAGCATGAACGATATGAATACGGAATCACTCGAGCAGGATATTCAAATAACCAACGATACTGAAGCAGACTGGGGAGTTCCAGTACACAAGTGTACTGTAGTTTCGGAAGATAACACCATTACGGTACAGAACTGTACTAACACAGTTGACAATCAGTATGCTGCCGCGCCTCAGAATTACCCGTACTACAAACCAGTGCAACACAATCACCAGAAACACGCATATAAAGTTAAGCAGACTATACGGAAACGAAATCCAGTGGTGGAGGCTGATGACAGTGGATCCGGCGAAGGATCTTTAGTACAATCTGACATATCGTTTATCATAGATGACGATGATGGTTACGATTACAGCTTTTAGATAGGTGGATAAGTGCATCTGTGTTCATTATGACAACAGTACTCGCGGCATTCTCACAGCTTGTGTTCTGTATTCATACTTAAAACTCAGTTACTGTTTTGGGGAACTCCGAATACCGTAGTGAAATAAACTATTACAAGTATTCAAACATGAAAAATTCATTTTAAGTTTACAAAAAGAGTAATGGGCTTTGTAAACAAACTTAAGTTTAGCTGATTTCTCTTATTTTTGTAAATTTGAACTCAGTAAACATTTAGAATTGTTTCTACAAAGAGTAAATATGTGGATCGTGTACTAATTATGAAAATACACTGAAGAAAGAATGGTGAGCAAAATAAGTTTATTTAATAAAATTCCCTTAGGCCAATTTGAAGAAATAATATCGAGCATTGTCCTGAAGACAATCTACCCGAAAATGAATGTATATCGGAGGGTGTTCCAGTGACTTCAGGTTTAAAGAATGAACCATTCAACATTAACACCTGAATATAACAAGAACCGTATAGCATTCCACTGACACAAACTGTATGAGCAGATTTTTCATTTCAATAACTCATCCTTTATACAGTTTAACTAAACGTTATGGTAGTGGTATTGCTCCTGCGCCAATAGAATTTATGGAGTTTAAAGATTTTAGTTGATGTGCTTGATCCCCATCGTGATCACCAGACGTCTCTTATTTCCGATGGTTGAACACTAGCCAAAATACCAAAAAAACGATTTCCCAAGGATTCGACCGAAGCTCGTTCGTGTTCGACTGTCGCTCATTTCATGTAATTCTCAGCCGCCAATAAGTATACACGTGTAATAAATCAACGCTAGGTGTTTGAGGGTAACGAAGAGAGGTGCATAGCTGTATTTAGGAGACTGTATTTAAGGTGCCAATGACATGCATGGGAAAAAAGTGATTTTTAAAACCGGACACACCTTAAAAGCTTCCTCTAAAAAAGTCTGCTAAATTTAAGCTCAAACGGACATGATTAGGGATCAAATCGGTCAAAGTTCAAAAACCTCCAAAGAAGGGACTGCCAAATTTTAAAACTCGAATTCGTATTTTTGATGCCAAATTGAGTTCAGTTGAGATTTGAGTTTGGAAAGGCTGTTTTAAATTTTTTTTTATGTTAAACAAAGGAGACTTTCAATTAAATTTATAAACAGGAACTTTCCCATTTTAGAATTTTCCCACGACGATCTCGACGTTTTCTTCGTTTCTGAGACATTTGGCATACAAAATAAAAAGTAAAAAATGATTTTCCAAGCTCAAGTCTTACTTTAAGGGGTAACACCACTGTAGAGCACGAAAAATATGCATTTTTTTGGAAATGAAACTAAAATGATTTGCACTATGTTATATTTCTCCTTGGTGGAGAAAAATTTTGAATAAAAAACTATTTTTTCTCCACTAAGGAGAAGTGTTTTCAACCACTTTGCGAGTAAAGGATATGAAACTTATAACTAAATTAGTTATTGGAAGCGTTTCGAGTTCCTCTCATCAGAATCCGACACTAACTTAGTTAACGGACTAAGCTCGCGTCAAGCCGGCTAGGAAGCGTTTTTATATCCGAGTCGCCCCATATTCGTTCTAATGTTTACGAATTAAATATCAAAATGACAGTTTCAAGCGAATCTAGTGCAACGAAATTATCAAAGATCAAAGCCAATGCAGACCAGAGCAGGCGCTGCTCAAACTCCCTGTTTCGAATGGTTAGTGTGACAATGGAAAGTGGTTGAAAACAGAATGAGAGTCAGTATAATTTTTCTGTGGTATAATTTAAATACCAATACTACACTAGCTGCGGCTAGATTAGGCAAAATTTAACTGATCATTTGCACAGACGACTACTGGTATGTTTATCTCCGATGCAATTAGATTGTTGCCGATTCTTATCTAGCCTTCGTTTGAATTCGAGAAATTCATAACACTGGCCATTACAAATGCTATACATGTGCACGTAATCTTTTCCACGACGTTATTGGCTGTTGAGCATTATCAGAGTGCACATAAATCAAGGTTACAACCTGTAGCTTACAGATCCAGTAAATACAATATGGGTACTGTTGCGCCATCAAAGATAAACACAAGATTACTACGTCCCATACAAGCAAGTGAAAAACTATGGTTCAGCAAACGTGAACTAGAAAAACTCTAGAGTTTTTCTACCGTGAACCGGTGAACTCAGTAATAGTATGCTTTTGTTCTCCCCTCGTTAGCAGGCGTCGATCGCGCACAAGACGATACAGGTGTACACATTTTTTTTTCTGTGTGTGAGTGCGGTTGTCATTTTTCTTTGGTGCAGCCGAAAAAACAAGAGGATATGAAGAAGAAAAGCACAAACAGTTGACGTAGCGGGCCCTTCTGTTGCCATAAGTTTTGTTTCGGTTCGGTCATAGTTAATGTAATCGGTTTTTTCGAGGTAAAAAGTGTCCATAAGTGTTCTAATCGATAGATCCGAAGTGAACCTCGACCTTTTCTCCCTTTTCATCGAACGCCAAAGAATCAGGATGCTCTTTCGAATGTTGATGCTTACTTCAAGGGCCCCGGCGCCAAGCTTAATTTTGCAGGTATAATACTAATACTCTCAAAAGTGTCAAATGTTCCCACCTTTCTTTTCATCTTGGATCGCGCAGACAAAATTCCATGGATATTGCTTGTGGCACTTAAAACTGGATTCTAACCGCCCTGCGCACTTACTATTCTTTTCATACACTGGTTAGTTCGACTGGTCTGCCTATGAAAGTACCGTTTCTATCAATAGAAATATATGTGTTTTGACAGCTCACAGTTTTCAGTAGCAGTTTGATAACTCGCACTTTGAAAGTGCGGAGTCCAGGTTGGTGGAAAGTGCGCAATACACACAGCGATGCCAGATTTACAGACATGTCTGTATTTTACAAACTTTTGATGTCTTCTACCCTGTCAAAAAATGCGGACGAACATGGTCAGGCGATTTAAAAAGTTTGACGTTTGACTCAACACGCCTGTGCTAATTGCCCCTAGGAACAAATGCAATTTGCGAATGCGATTTAAAGGCAATTTCAATACTTAGACAAATTTTCTGGCGGCTGAAATGGACTTGGTTGTTTTTTTGCGTTTTTCAAACATGGCGGTTCATGTTTGGCTTAAGTTTAACATTGTTTTTTTAAACAATTGGTGTGTTCCCGCTTGTATTTTGTTTGTTTAGTGCACTTAATTTAGCCAACGAATGTGGAAAATTGTGGAATCGTGTGTAAGTATAATGGAACAAGATCTCTGAGTCTAAATGAAAGTCAGATTGTGGTAAATTTTGGTGTGCAATACGAATTTCACCATCGATTCTTCCTATAGTCTGGTGGTGATTACCTAGTGTACCGATAAATTTATGTGAGTAGATAGTAAATCCGAAAATAATAATTATTTTTAATTTTCATATCAGGCAATTAAGGGCGATTAAATGGCGCGTTCCCTGGGCGATTTAAGGGCGGGTAGAGCGGCAAAAAATGACGGCGGCAAATCGCCCAAATGTTGCATATAAAATAGCCCCCTAATTGCCAGCAAATTGCTGGCAAATTGTAGGGCAATTAGCGCATCCGAGTTGGCAAATAGCCCCCCGCTAGCCAGCAACTTGCCCTTTTTGACTGGGTACAGACGTAGCCAGAGATCTACAGACTTTTAAAAGGGTAATAATGTTTAGTAAAATTGCACTTGAATAACTATTTTCGAATACGAGTGATTCATTCACAATAGAATTCTACTTTCAATCTATTTTTAAAGTAAAATTTTAGTGTAACTAGGATTTACACAACCATCTACAGACTTTTACAGACATTTTAGTTATTCTTCTACAGACATTTCAAAAAAACATGTGGCATCGCTGAATACACATCAAACAAACGTTATGAAAATCATAATGTAGACATGTAAGTCGCTTGTAATTGGTGATTTGCTGCAAAACCAGTCATGCGACACCAATGATTCAGCTCATGAACTGGAAAAGTGACACAGTTTGCTTTTTTTCACCCGCAAGTGAATCGCTTACCACTGCCAAAATAGGAATGAAACTAGTAAGAAATTTAGTTTTATTTGCAATTATTCTGAAATTACAGCCATTTGCAACTATTTTGCTCATATATTTCTTCGAAATGTAATCGGGGTATTATTTCGGTTATTAAAAAATCGTTCCATAAATAAAGTTCCAACTCGAAACCGAGACCCAATCAGCACCATTGTCAAACTCCTTCATATTTTGGACTACGTAGGAAGACTATCAGAGAGAAGGATCGGTTGTGTATGATACAAAGCTGACACTTTCCTGGAAATATTCTTTCCTCGCGTGATCTGGAGAGTTACATGAAATTACACCATCTCATGAAGGTTTAGCCAAATACAAATTAACATATTTGTATTTGGTTTAGCTTAACTTAGGAAGAACGGGAAATGACCTTGCGGCGGCTACGGTGCCCAACAAATTATATTTCGGAACAACACACAGATAGCTCTGCGAATAATATTAGAAACCATTATGTTTTAAACCCTTTTCGCAAGATGTTTATTCATCATCTTATAAAATGATGGTTTTCCTTCATTTTCATAAACAATTATCAGCAAATTTATCGGATATTTGGTGTTTAAAAGTTATTTGTTTACAGAAAATATATGCACTATAACATATAGACACTCATAGTAATAGACCAGCGGAGGTACTTTTATCGAGCCAAACAAACTGTCAAAATTCGGAGCCAAACGAGCATGACGTCATACAATGCAAATAAGCAGAACAAGTATTGCGATTTTATATAAAAAAAAATATTTTGTTATTAACAGTAGGCTTCACTTTTCATGTTCGTGTTAGTATTTTACAATGTTATTCAGAAAGATATTTATTGTTTTCTATATAAAAGAATAAAAAACATTTTACTTATGCTCTTTTTCATCAAATTTGTGTTTTTTTAAAGAAACTGGATTTTTTTTGCTTTTCTTAATTTTTTGTTGCTCAGTATCAAACGTATAACTTCTCTTTTGATTCACATATTGAACCACTTGAAAAATTATTTTAATAAAAAAAAGGTGATCGAATACAGTCGAGCACGTTCGAGCTTGCACACTTTTGGGTGATGCCAGTTTAACGCGCTTGTTTTTCTAGTTGCCAGTTTTGCGGTTTTCACATCCGCGAGTCTATTACTATGAGTGTTTATACTATAACAGAACAGAATCAAATCAGCAACACTTTGCTGCCAGCGCTATCTGTGAGCGAATTAGAACTTATTATGCACAAATTTTTTTTCCAGCTCAGAGAACGACTAGAACTAGAGCAGGTGGGTTCCTTTTTCATATGTAAACTAGCTCGGTTAGATTCCTTAGAAGAAATTGCACGGAATTGAGTGATGATGAAAAGACGCTAATTGAACAAGCGCTATTTTTTAAGCGCGTCCGTCGAGATAAAAACAACTTTACAGGTCTTCTACATACATCAACTGAAAATCATGAAACCTTTCGATTTACTTGGCTACTTTTTTAGATCAAAAAAATTCAACTGATTATAATAATTATTGTAATTGAAAACGACGCGTATATCGACGCAGTTTGATGTTTGAAAAACCGACAACTGCAAGGGGTGAGTCGCTTAGCACAAATCAAATTGTGCTCACAAACAAACAGCGTGGTAGCTTGTGCCACAATGTGCCATGGTGTTCAGTAAAACAAAAGCAATGGTTGCTATGATTATTTAGCTTTAGTACACTTTGTTGACAGTTTTTGAGTTGTCAGCAGTGTGCCTCAATGTGCCGCACATTGTGGTAACGAGTGAAATGATCGTGTATTACTGTGAATTGTTCTAAGTGACTCACCCCTTGGTCAACTGTCACTATGACGGTGAATCCAGCCTCCTGGTAACCCTATACCAACATATGGAGTTTGACAGCGATCTACATATATGGGGCGTTATAGCTATAAAGCCCCAAAGAATTTTGTTCGGCGCTATGCACAATATTGAAGCATTCCACACGACGTTTTGCGTTTTGCGGGATGATTAGATACCATATTATTCAGAAAATCGGCACTTAGTAACCAAATACAGCTTTTAATGATTCGATCCAAAATTATTGTTTTGATTTTCACGGCAGTGATGCTGGCTGTACAGAGACGCCATTCTTGACAGGGAGCTGGGTGAATCGTTTTCATCGAGGGGTCGCATTGTATTGGTACAATGAAAATCTCTCTGACCACTCTATCTTGAGTTTATCTTTGGCGCCTTCAGGTGTAACCAACCACGCATCAGAATTATCGCGAACCGACCTTTAATGATTTTTGTCCCAGGATGCAGATACATTACGAAATAATTCGAGAATAAATTTTTTGATGTAGGACTACGTCTTTGTTTTCGATATGGGGGTGCACTCTGCAAATTCTACAAAAATGGTAGGTAACGAAAAGTGGTCCAATTTTAAACGCATATAATTCAGCCATCTCATGATAAATTTTCAAATTTTTTGAACAAATATATTATAGCATCAAAAAATTAAATAATATGCAACCTTGTCAAAATATCGCGCATTTACACACAGAAGATAGCGCTTCCCAAGCCCTGTACGACGGATTGGTGTACCTAGCGCGCAACGCTTCTATGAATGACGTCATCATCGACTATTTAAAGAACGGACTTGGCCAGACACGCTCAGTTCCCTTTTGAACGGCTGGCGAAGCAGATCACTGCGCTGTGTTTTTTACAGCCAGTGTAGCTGAGCTAGAAGTCCGTTACACTGGCTGTGGAGGGACGCTACCCTGTGTCGTCCAACAGGCGACCGCTCCAACTGCTTCCTAAATGCCGCTGTAATGTTGCCAGTAAATTTTTGGTTTAATTAGCACATGTATTTGCTATTTGCGCTTGAAATTAAGTAATGTAATTACGGAACTTGGTGAATTTGGCCCCACTTGCAACTGGTATAATCAACCTGCACAAAGTGTTGCATAACGCAGGGCTGTTTTTTGGAACAAAATGTGTTATCATTCAGCCCTTCGCTATGCAAAATCACGATATTATGACAGATGGGCTAAGCGCGACCGTTCCTTTCAATCGGGAAAGGCCGCGTGGAATTTTGGTGACATGCGCTAATAGTGTCGTGGTGGTACTAGTTGTCTCTTTCGCTCTACCCATCATCATCAGCGTTGACTCATTTTGCATTGTGCGCTTGGGTTCAATGTTTTGGGGCGAATGTGTTGGTAGGTAGGGGAACTGGCGGTAAAATGAACACGTTAAGCAAAGTCATTATTTTCTAACTAATAAGTGAATGAGATATTACAATCACCTTATGTTTATTGTTAGACATGTTTTGTACATATCTGGTAAAAATACTTCGTCATAAACACATTTTTTCAAACATAATTCTTGATTTCTAAACATGTCCAAAAATGAGACATGTTTATAGCGAGTGGGTAAAATGAACATATTGCGGTGGTAAAATGAACAGCTTCTGGTGACCTGAAAAATGTCCTGTATGTATGCAATGCGAAGCGTTGGAAAGCATTTTCCGATCAATGCTAATATCCCAACAAATCATGAGCTTTGCATACACACATTGTATTTTGCAGGCAAAAAAAATTGTCACGGAAGAAGTGAATTTTCATGACGTAATATTAACCATTTTACAATCCTGTGGCATCGAAACACATCTACAAACTTGGGGATATCCATGGGTGTTTGAACTTTTAGGATCTGTTCGAGAGCAACTAGAAAGCTTGTTCTATACATGAGATGTGATTATATTGTCTAAAATTTGACTTTTTTCTTCACCGGTCCGGGAGTTTTTTCCCACACACTAAGTACTAAGAAAATAAATATGTAAAAACATTAAGTAGTGTAGTCCTACGTCTACAGTTCGTGCAACCCCATAGGGCTGTCCCTTGTAGTTTTTTGTCGGAATGGTTATCTGAAAATACCAAACAAAAAAAAAACATGGAAACAACCATTCAGTTAAAGTTGAAAAATAAACTAAAATTTTCAGCGCTGTCAGTTTTCAAAAAAGTTTTCCAAAGTGCACTGTTACTTTGACACTGTACCTTTCCAGGTACAGGGTAGCGTAAAGCGTGTCCTCGATAAATCATCAGAGCATTCCGTATTAACATATTTGTATTTGGTTTAAGGTTTACACTATAAAATTCCGATAACATCAAAGTTGGCCTGGTATTAACAGTTAGTTTCCAAAAACTTTAACTGCATAACTGTGCTGTTACAAGGCTTGCTGGATTCAATTAATAATCGATTGAATCTTTTACTTTCTAGTTAATAATAAAACCAACGATAATAACGTTGATAAAACATTCTATATTAGGAAAACAAAACTGTTAAATTAAAGTGTGTATAGGATGCAAAAACCTTCAAAAATATTATTCCTAAGGAAATGCTTTCCAAATCAATTTGAAAAACGAACATTTGTCAACGAGACTGGAAATCGAACCCTGGCGAGCTGCGTATAATAATGCAATCGATTTGCCAACTACGAGACATACGGTAAAAATTTGTCTCGTCTAATCCGAGTAATTATGGAATGATTACGATTGGAAAGAAAATAATCTATTTAATGGAAGTTAAATTCAAATCAAAAATTTAAATCTGCTGTATTAGCACTACTGTCCATATTTGTTGGATTTGAATGCTTCCTCATTCGTTGACAAATGTCAAAACAACTCATGCACGAAATAGCTGGCAAATCAACAACTGACAAATGCTCGACACTTGGAGTAAAAAGTGGTGCAGAAAATCTACATTTAAACCTGATATTCGATATATAGCTATGGGACCATTTATAAATTACGTAACACAAAAATTGCCCAAAATTGACTCCCCCTCCCCCCATGTAACAAATTGTCACAAATTTCTTTATCCCCCCCTCCTCTATTACGTAACAAATTCCTTGAAAAAAATTTTTTCTTCGATGAAAACATGTTACGTAACGTTCTAGCTTACTCCCCCTCCCCCCTATGTCACAATATGTAACAACTTGTCGAACCCCCTCCCCCCCTAAAAGCGTTACTTAATTTATGAATGATCCCTATTGAATGTATTTTTAACATAGGCAAATTTAAAGTGCTATTATTCATTTTCAGGCCACGGAATAATCCGGATGGACCTTTTGCTGCTGTCAACCTTTTCAAATTAGGAATCTCGACGGCGAAGGAGGCTACCGAATTTACCATGCAGCTTTAAATGATGTAATGATAACAGCCTTCAATGATGTAATGTAATGTAATGTAATCAGCCCTTCAACAAAGAGCAGTCAGTGTAAGAAACTAAGTATTCTTCAAGTTGTTGCTCTATACCCTCCATATATAGCCATTCATCGTGAGGAGGACTTCTGTCATTCAATGTTTTAAAAGGAAAACTACATGTAATTGTAATGTCCCTGGTAGCAAATAGTCACCCAGTAACCTTCAGTGAGGTGTACAATTAAGCTTTGAGTTAAGAATTACTCCAACATACTTAACTTGATCTGTGACAATAATTTCAGAGTCAAAGAACTGGAACGGACAAGCTACGGCTGTAATCCTTCGCTACGTGAAATGCACCATTTATTTGATTTAACTGAAAATCCAACATTGATCAACAACACATAACGTTTCTTGCATCAAATCAAAAAGCGTGTGAATGCAAATCCCGGTGATCATTATATGATAATCATCGGCGAAACCATATGTCGGAAATCCAAGCTCATTAAGTTTCCTCGGAAAGCCATCGGCGACAAGATTCCACAGAAGTGGTGACAGCATACCACCTTGAGGACATTCGCAGACATTCAGTTTCCTTATTCCAACATAAAGGTTCCCATATATGGAAATACGCTTCTTGAACCAATACTATGGAAGCTTTTTCTTCCTGCATCAGACGGAATCGATTCACAGTTGTTGTACGTTTATGCTGAAGATTAATTTGTGCGACTCTTGTCATACTCGATCACAGAACTACATATTTAATCGTCCGCAATTGTTGTACAGCAATCAGAAGATACCAAACACGTTGGTTTAAAATTATTTATAGCGAACCCCGAAATGGGTAATAGGGACATGAACATCATTTGAATCCTACGTTTTGCGAAGAAACAAACCTCCACTGTGTCACAGATTCGCGTAAAGTACGATTCAGACGATACATCAGCTTCCGTCAACGTCAACGGAACGTCACCGTTCCGTCAGGATAAGTTTAATACTTTTCTCTTGTGCCCGTTCACACATGCCGTACGTCAAAACGTTCCGTGCCGTTGATGTTGTGTGTGAATGCCTCCATTTAACTGCATGTAACTTATCCTGACGGAACGGTGACGTTCCGTTGACGTTGACGGAAGCTGATGTATCGTCTGAATCGTACTTAACACGGCAAAAGTAAGACCCACGACACTCCGTGTGCGACTGCAAAATTTTAGTCCTAACAGCCATTCAGTCTTCGGCACGGAGAAACACCTTAAGGACGATTCAGACGATACATCAGCTTCCGTCAACGTCAACGGAACGTCACCGTTCCGTCAGGATAAGTTAAATACTTTTCTCTTGCGCCCGTTCACACGTGCCGTACGTCAAAACGTTCCGTGCCGTTGATGTTGTGTGTGAATGCCTCCATTTAAGTGCATGTAACTTATCCTGACGGAACGGTGACGTTCCGTTGACGTTGACGGAAGCTGATGTATCGTCTGAATCGTCCTTTAACTAGAGGACTCCTGTCTTCAATCGCCTCTTGCGACATGGTAGCAGAAACCCAGTGGATCAATTCTTGGTTGAGATACTTCAAACCGCCGGATACCACACGGCTTCTAAGCTGTTTTTTCCGGAGAGAGGAAACAGACTGTTATCAAACTCCCAGTGGATCACAGCCTCTTACGACGTGGGAACAATTCTTTCTAAAATATTGCGAGAAATTTCAGCAACCGGATACCATACGGCATTACACAAATACACTTTCTATTCAAAATACACATGCACTTTACTATAACATAATCGTATTTCGACCAAGCTTGTGAAAAAGGTTCCAGTAGGCATATTCGCTGTATCAGAGCTAACTGACCGTATGGTGTGGTTACAGTTTACTCAGTTTATTGCTTTGCAAACCAAGAATCCTACTTCCCGTATAAAATTGTTCGAAATTTCATCAGCGTTATCGCCAATTTCGATTGGTGAAACGGTTCAAGCTGAACTTGATATCTCGACAGATTAAGTGCTTCAGATATGACAATAGATTTTCGTATCAAGTAGCTACCAGCCAGCTCAACTGCGGTTTATTCTGTATGACGTTCTGTTCTAATAATGAAGCTATCAGTGCGCCCTTTTTATTTATTCACTATTCTATATTTCGTAAAAGATGTACTTGCTGCTGTAAAAAGTGTGATTTAGATTGATATTAGTGTAATTTGTAATTAATTTTCACCACCCTTTTTGCTGATTACAGTTATCGAGCCAGAGATGTACATCGCAAAGCTAGCGAAACGATTTGTCGAAATTTTAGAAACCCGTGCCATAACTGGAGCCGACATGCCAATCGAAGACTATACGGCTCCGATCAGGTAAGTTTGGAAATGGACATCTGTAGTTCTGCTAATGTTTGTATCATGCAGCCTCTCAGCGTCGGGAATCCATTTGGAAGGTAATGTCTCTTTCCACTCTGCCTTTGTCACACGTATTGGTTCGATTGAGCTTAACATGCAGCGCTTTCAGAATATCTTACGGGATACTGAGGCTCAAATCAATGCGGGTATAATTTGGCGAAACATTGGCGTGGCACTCGATTTTTATGCTGATCTGGTCGGCTATCAAGGACCAGGCACGCTGTTGGTGACCTATGGTCAGTTTGAGTTGCCACTGACAACGCAACGGCTCTTTGCAACTGGACAAGTTTCGGGAAGCTGTACATTCGGTTCGATCAGCAGTCAAAACGATATTGTAATTGTTGGACATCCAAATAATGCACACGTGCAGATGATTGCCCGGGCGGTGAGAACTTATTGACGGAAGTAGGTGTACTATTGGTAACGATGTGCGTTTTTACTTTTTCAGATTAATACGAATTTTGATTTTCGGGATCCGATGATTGAATCCTTTAGGCGATGGAATTTTCAAAATGTGTTGAATGTCGCATTGTCAGAAATTCCGTTTCCGGAAGTATGCTACAATTGTTAAAAATGTTTAGAAACATCAATAAGATTTGTAGAAATATCTAAACATCGATAATATATTTTACTCGTAAAAATACCATTTTTTTTATAATTCTTTCATTTGACATGATTCGACGTATAAGCTTCACAAATCGGCCATCTTTTATTCATGTGCTATATTTAGGTAAAAACTATTTTTCTTCACTAAGAAAAACATTGTTTAAAACCAACTTTGCGTGTGAAGAGCGCAAATCCAATAACTAAATTAATTATGGGATTTGCGTTTCGACTTTGTCTCAACTCAACACAATCCGATACTAACTCAGTGACAAGACTACTGACGATATCTCCAAAAAAACGAAAACACTATTTGTGTTTCTGAGTAAACCCCTAATGAAAAAGTTATATTAAAAATTTGGTTTATCATAAATTGACCCTTTGTAATATGTTTAAATTTCGCGGTTGACAATATAAAAAATATAGTTTCGTTTTCATGATAAAATATTGCACTTTACTATACTGACCATAAAAGCATAAGAGTCCCATATGGATTTTTGTCGAAAATGAGTTATCTGTTAGCAGTGGCGGATCCAGGGGGAGGGTCCTGGGGGTCCGGACCCCCTCCGAAATTATTTTACTTGCTGAGAAATTTTTAATTAGTTTCAATTTTATATTAGCTTTAAACTCAAAATTACTCCAAACCAAATTTGATTAACAAAACTGATATTCTTTTAAAAAAGTTATTACGTATTACGAATTGTATAATGTTCAATTTAAAATCGAAATTTCGGACCCCTCCCGAAATTTTTTCTGAATCCGCCTCTGTCTGTTAGATTGTATTATGTATCACCACTGAATCACAATGCACAAATAAGATTACCAGGTTTGTTTAGAAAATATCCAAAAAATACCAAAACATGGTTGTCCCATCCATAAGGCTCTTCAATATTGTTTTTCTCGGCTTACTGTTTTTCAATATGATAGGGTAAGGTGGGGCAAATCCGACCGTTGGGTAAACCCGACCCCCCTCTGTTACCAAAAATCAGAAGCACTGCGCAAACTAATATCAATGTTGTCGTGTAGAGCTTCGAAAATAATCATAATGGTGATATGACAGCATTTTATTAGTCTACATTGAGATGCTCATACGACAAAATGTGTGTTTTTATAATTTTTGATTTGACTTTTGTGCATCATTGACTACAGGATATTCCTGATCGTTAAAGTGATTGCATAATAAATGTAAATGAATTTAAATTCTTTGATTTAAGTCCTACAAAGTACATAGATGAATTTAGTTAAACCTTTTTGATATATTTGTTAATTGCATCGTAATGAAAAATGACGCGGTGGGGCAAATCCGACCTCTAAATATTAGGGTAAATCCGACCGCTTTTTTGCTAAGAAAATTTTTATTTATCAAATTGAAATATATTTTTATTGTTATTATTGATCATTTTTATGCAAAATGGTTCATTATCACAAACGAAAGACACAAAAACGTGATGATTATCGTATTCGTCGAGCAATTGCTCCGATGCAAATGGGAATATCATTATGTGCTACTGCTCGTGATTTTAGCATTCCAAGATTGATATTGACCTCCATTTTCTTCATGTTACAATTCAATAACACAACATTCATTGATTTATCATTGAAAAACCATAAAATTTGAGTAATATCTGCACTAAATCAACCAAAAACATAGGGGGTCGGGTTTACCCCACCATTTTTGAAAACAGCAAAAATGGACTTTTTTGTAAAAAACTTGTAAATCAAGATATTCCAAAGATCCAAATAAAATGCTATATACAGAAAGTTGCCCAGGAGTCTAACCTTTTATTTGGTATATAAAACGACTTGATCCGATGTAAAATGAACATTTTACAGCCAAAACCATTTACTAGGTTGGTTTTGCCCCACCTTACCCTACTCTTATGCTTTTATGGGCAGTATACTGGTTCCATTTTTTTATATCAGAAAATTAACTTTTTAATGGTTCGAGATAGAGTTTCGCTGTCTTCCAGAAAATTTTAGAAAATGAAATTTTAAAAAGCTTTGCTGAAGTCACTGGAACTCTATGTCGTGTACTTTTGGGGCCCTATTCTCACAGTCATGTCACTTAGTGATTAGAAGGAAAATTCCTTCTAGTCACTAGGTGACGTGACTATGAGAATAGGGCCCTTGATTTTTCAAGAAATTTACCGGAAAAGTTTATTTAAAAAAATGCGTCTTTTTCATATAACTTTTGCAGTTTTGATTTTTAATTAAGATCAATTTAGAAATACTTTCAGATATTTTGAAGGAGACAAATTTGTCTCAATATACCGAACCTCTAGCTTCTTTTGCGCAGAGACTAGTAAGGAAATTCCATCTTCTACGACCAAAACCGGTATACAATCATCGTATGCTAAACCACAACCAGTTAAAGCAACGACTGCGGACCAGGCAGTAAACAACACCAAACCAACTGCCATTTCAAACAGCGAAGTAACAACGATTACACCAAATACCTCTAAACCAACACCAGCAATAAAGAATCAAATACCGATGACGAAGGATTTACAACAGCGACCCGTAAGTACAAAAAACAAACAAGAACATCGGACCGTGAACATCATGAATGCAGTTTCGATGACGACATGGACGTGAACGAAAATGCAAGAGAAGACGGACCGAATGACCCCCAAAGTGTGGCAGACGGCGCACCCTATGTTTCACCACCAAAGAAGAGGATCTCAACACGCAGCAGCAAGCTGCGTCAACAAGACCCGATGGACACATGAAAGTTAATTTTAATTTTTACATATTGTAAAAATCATAAAAGACCCACGGCTCAGTTATGCTAACGCATAGAGCCTTGTCAAATAAACAAGGAGAAAATATGGAATTTCAATAATATCATCACAAAAACGGTGTTCTTACCTTTTACATGACATATTTAAATTCAATAGAGATACGAAGAGCTTAAATAACACATGTGGAATGCCTCTCTTCAAAATTTCCTTCTTCGAACATCCATATTACCCAGTTAGGTTAAATATTTTTCTAGATCGCCATGAATTTCCTTAATTATAGTGTATATAAAGGTTCTGAATTCGAGTGGAGTTGATGTAGTTTTAGATTTTTGGTATCCTGCCAACCTTAAGTTCAATGTTTCGGAGGGATACTCCTTCCATCTTGAGGGTGTGTGATAATACAAACATTTTGCAAATTTTCTCAGGACTACAAATATTTTACTTTCCAAGTAGGGTGAAATATTAAACTCGTTTTCACGAGTGGTTCTCTTCTACACTAAAATGCAAAAAACTATTTACAGGATAACGGCAGACAAAAATAGTTGTGTCTACTCAAACCTCAAACCAATTACGTCGCACACATGATTGGACATTAATAAATATTTCAGATTAGCAGAAGATCTTATACAACTTAGAAATTGATAGAGAAATAGATGTGATTCGTGACAGTTACTACGAACACGAAGAAAAAGAGACAGAGAGAGAGAGAGTGAGAGGGAGGGCGTGTGAGAAATATACTCTCCATTAATACTCTCCAACATCTACCTCACGGTTGAACGCAACGCCAAATCCAAGGCTTAATTCCTGAACTCCAGAAATTACATATACAGAAGATTAGTTTTGTGTAACTTGCACGAGGCGTATTCTATCTTCAAAAATACTTACTCTGATATTAAAATAAGATTTTACATGTTCGCTATATGACCCTTTCAAAACCACCTGGATGTTTATTGAAGTGGAATTTTTAAGCAAAGATGACGCTTGGTAAAAATATTTTGAACGCGAGGGTCTGCAATGTCTGAATGTTATTCTACATGGTTAATGGACAGCCCCCAGGTTAAAACGAATGTTGCACCCAGCTTGTAAGTAAATCATAGATTTCTTCATTCACAGCTGCTGTGACTCGCTTAAAGTGTATGGTGAACTACCATGCGGTTACATCGTTTCCACGCATGTGGGGTATATACATAGATTTTTTATTTTCAAAAAATTATATCTCCAAAACCTCTAGATCTGGTTCAAAAATATGTTTGGAGATGTTGTGTAGAACGATTATACCAAATATTGCAGAATTCTGGGAGATCCTATAACTTGTTTCAAAAAAGTTGGCGCTTCAGAACAAATTATATTTCCTTCTATTTCGTTGAAAGTCGCAGCAACGATGGGTTTTAGCTAGTATATTATAAAGGTAATTCACTAAATGTTTTAAGAATCGCATTCCTTGAATCATGTAGATCTGAGACGGGACATGCAGATAGCAAAAAATCGAACGTCAAATGCAGCCAGAAGGTACTGTCAATGCAGCCAGTCCATTCAAACTATGTGAGGCAAAAAGAGAGGCTATGCGAGACGAACGATAGAATGAACAGAAAGAAAAAATTAAAGGGTTGTGTACAGGACACGACCACGGTGACATTAAAAATATAGCTTTTATCTATCACACATATCGACACACGTTCTTGTTTACTACTTTCATATGTCACAATTTGCTATATACCCTCCCCATTAAAACATAATTTATTGCAGGTCTTTTAACGGTAATCTATTAATTAATCAAGTATCTCACTAGGTGATTGGCATTATTTGGCTGATCCATCTAGTAAAAATAGGCTGGTCTGTCCAGAAAATATATTCAAAAGAAAAGTTCCATATTGAGAGCTGTGATGAGGAAACTCACGCCCGCCAACGGAAATATACAGATTCTCCATAAAATATGAAATTTCATTTTCCATTTAAATTTTCAATAATGTACTAATGAACTTAAGTACACAATCTTAAGTGTAAGTATTTCTTGATCGATTAGTGGTGGAAAAATGAAATTATTTGATAAATTACATTGTTATGCAACGTTCGCACTACCAGTTAAAACGGGTTTTTATGCTATCTTGGTGACATTTTTCTTGTTGCTAATTATTAAAACGTGTTATAACTCTGTAGTGTAAACATTGTATTATTAAACCAATTCTGCAGCGTTTTATGTTATATAGGTGTTTTATGTGGTAATAGGACTGACATAATTATATCTTCAGTACAGCGGTTTGTTTCATAATTTAGAACAGATTTATTTTAAAATTTAAATTAGTATACCCAACCGTATTTGTTGTATACCTTAAAACGCAATTAGAACTGTGTTTTTTTATACATAGGGTAGGACAGATATTCTGACTGGTTTAACTGGGAAAACAATTTTAAGTCCAGTAACGCTTAAGACATGGCTTGAATTTGAATCGAAAAAGAACACCCGCTTCAACTGCTGCTGGGACGGTAAGTTCTGTTTTAAAATTTTCCGTTGTGTGCAGTACGAAACGAAAGTGTTTGAAATTAGAAAACAAAAAGTTCTGCTGGGAATGTGATTGTTTCCGATGCAATTACACTCAGATTTTTCACGCAGGGGATACAGGCCGTGTAAATGAAAACCGCGTAAATTTAAAAAAAAACGCGTTAATGAAAACCGCGTAAATTTCAAAATCCGCGTAAAAAACCTGAGTGTACTCTCCTATATAAAATACTACGCTGCTGAACAGTGCAATAACTACAGAAGCACGTTGTCAGATGCCTTACTGATAAAAAACATATAACCGAAATATGAAACATGAAAACCAATTGGCTCTTTACCCTACGCAGCTACAAAGCGCCGTAAACATGGATTCACAAGTTACAACGCACACGCATGCATAAAAATAAATATATTTTTTTCAAACGCAACACTCTTAAGCAGCACACACCGTATTGAATTAAATCCAAACCACCCCGCCCACCCACTTTGCAAATCATTCTGTGACACCATGCTGGTACCCGACAAATCCGCACACGGCCACCGCTGCCGAAAATTCATAGCGTCTACCGCTTATTGTAGTGCCCAGACGCTGCAGCCATGATCTTACCCGTTCGACATAAGAACAAAAACTGATTCAAACGGGTACGCGTCACCTCTATTTATAAACTAACCGTATATGGTTTAGTCACTTAGGTGCGAGTGTGTGCAAATGCCAACGTTACCGAAAATCGATAGCGCTTATTGCATCGGCCGGAGACGACGTTGCTCGTGTGGGATAAGAGCAACAACTGATTTAAACGGACATGCGTTGCTTCTATTTATGACTTTTCGTGTGTGATTGAGCCACTAACCTACCCTCTAATGACGGCTGTGTCGGAGAAATCTGCCTCACGAATGGTAATTTTCCCGTTTTTCGTGAACTTTTTAATTTTACCAATTTTTAAAAGTCTACTTTTATTGTGGAGATATTAAATTATTACCAATATTTAAGTTAGGTGTTTCTGAATCGGTTGGTGTATGAATGATTAAAATCCATCTAGTAATATCGGAGTTATAAGCGTGCAAACCTTACATAGTTTCGTTACATGGGAGATAGTTTAGATTTTAGAATGACACCTAGCCCCAGATAGTGGAGTAAGACATTTTTAATGTCAAAAAAAACGCGTTAATGAAAACCGCGTAAATTTCAAAATCCGCGTAAAAAACCTGAGTGTACTCTCCTATATAAAATACTACGCTGCTGAACAGTGCAATAACTACAGAAGCACGTTGTCAGATGCCTTACTGATAAAAAACATATAACCGAAATATGAAACATGAAAACCAATTGGCTCTTTACCCTACGCAGCTACAAAGCGCCGTAAACATGGATTCACAAGTTACAACGCACACGCATGCATAAAAATAAATATATTTTTTTTCAAACGCAACACTCTTAAGCAGCACACACCGTATTGAATTAAATCCAAACCACCCCGCCCACCCACTTTGCAAATCATTCTGTGACACCATGCTGGTACCCGACAAATCCGCACACGGCCACCGCTGCCGAAAATTCATAGCGTCTACCGCTTATTGTAGTGCCCAGACGCTGCAGCCATGATCTTACCCGTTCGACATAAGAACAAAAACTGATTCAAACGGGTACGCGTCACCTCTATTTATAAACTAACCGTATATGGTTTAGTCACTTAGGTGCGAGTGTGTGCAAATGCCAACGTTACCGAAAATCGATAGCGCTTATTGCATCGGCCGGAGACGACGTTGCTCGTGTGGGATAAGAGCAACAACTGATTTAAACGGACATGCGTTGCTTCTATTTATGACTTTTCGTGTGTGATTGAGCCACTAACCTACCCTCTAATGACGGCTGTGTCGGAGAAATCTGCCTCACGAATGGTAATTTTCCCGTTTTTCGTGAACTTTTTAATTTTACCAATTTTTAAAAGTCTACTTTTATTGTGGAGATATTAAATTATTACCAATATTTAAGTTAGGTGTTTCTGAATCGGTTGGTGTATGAATGATTAAAATCCATCTAGTAATATCGGAGTTATAAGCGTGCAAACCTTACATAGTTTCGTTACATGGGAGATAGTTTAGATTTTAGAATGACACCTAGCCCCAGATAGTGGAGTAAGACATTTTTAATGTCAAAAAAAGAAAACATCTATCGGCAAGTCCCGTCCCAGACGTAGATGTGTGCCCCGATATTCAAAATCGGTTTAGTTTAGCCTCTAAAACACACTGGTGTGCATTTTTTTTCAAATTTGATGCAAGTTTGTTATACATTCCTAGAGTAATCTGCCCTAGGGGTAGATCACTTGTGATGTATTTCTAAAAATCAGCGAAATTAAATGCATTTATTTCCATCAAAATAGAAAGTCATAATGTATTTTGCGTTGCGTGCAATGTTTTTGCGTTGCGTGCAATGTTTTTTGCGTTGCGTATCAGACGTCAAAACCCTACACGCCACCAAAAAAGTACTGAACGGTGACGTTAAAACTACCTAATAGTAAGTAAACCGTATTGTTTACATTTTTTAGGTGAATTTTACCTCTGTGATTAAGTTTTTTCTACCCAGCGAGTCAGTTCTATCCACGAACTTTAAACTTAAGGCTCAAGTTACCTCAAGGCTTGGTAGTGTGCGTAAGAAAAATTATGTTCAGCTTTGCCACCAGATTATCCATTTAAACCTTTTCAAAACTCTAAAAGAAGAATATCAGTCGATTTATTAGATAATCACGATTCAATTCATGCAAAATACCTGCTGGAAAAACCATCGGCTTAGCTAAATGGTGCTTTTGAAAAAGTGGCTGTGGTTTTTTCATTGCGCAGTTGTGTTGCGTACCCCAGCACGGTGTGGTAGTGTGACAAAAAATCACAGCCACTTTTTCAAAAGCACCATTTAGCGAAACCGATAGTTTTTCCAGCAGCTATTTTGTATGATTTGAATCGTTGTGATCTAATAAATCGGCTGATATTCTTCGTTTAGAGTTTGGAAAAGGTTTAAATGGATAATCCGGTAGCAAAGCTGAACACAATTTTTCTTACCCATACTACCCAGCGTTCAAACCTAACACATGCTCAAAAAAAGTAACTTGAACCTTAACGTTGGGTGAAAAAAAGATGTGTTTTTGTGTGATAGCTTTCAAACGAAAAACTCCAAAAATAAAGTAAGACTATTAAACTAATATACATAATTCATGATTAATATAGTTTCTGCATTTTTCTAGGTATATACATATACGTAGTTGAAGGAAAGAGGATTTTCAGAATTTTCCACGGAAGCTCCTGAAGAAAAGTTATTGAGGCCTTCTTTTATTTAGCGGAATTTACCGAGAATCGACATGGTAGGACAATACATCCGCAGGTAAATCTATTTTAGTTACTTAATAATAATCCGCACTTTACTACACCCGTAAATCTCACTGAAAAATCGTTCTTTCCGTTGAGTGATTTTCACCTAACGATTAGTTAATACACAGCAACTCAAAAATCAGTTATGCTCTTTTACTTATTTTTGACTTCCTGCATGGAAGGCCTTAGTTGGGTTGAAAGTACGTAATATTCAGTACTTTTTTGGTGACGTGTACAGAAAAACTAGCCCTACACTGAGAAAAAAATCTATAGTATATATGACCAGACTTTTATGGTTGTTTTGACTATTTGCCAAAAAAGTAGGAATGACCATGAGATCGGTAATACTAAACTTCTGTATCGTAAACAATACTAGAAAAATCGATTACCGCTCAACTATAATGTTGGTATTTATGACAATTTGATCATGGTCACTCCAACAATATTTGTAATCTTAAAACTGATAATGGAATAGTCTGAATCACTATTAAAAAAAAGTTAAAATGAAAATATGAGCATCTTATATAACCAGTGTCATTGTCACAACTACTTTTTGTGTCATTGTTCTCTGCACAATGTATTAATAAGTCCCGAAGACTTAATGTACAGTTGTTATGAAAACACAAAGGTTGAATTAACTACATTACATCGTTTATGTGGACGACACCCATGTCGTAAGCACCATTTGCGTATAGTGCTTTTCAGCTGACTATACTTTGTATTATTGTCAACTATAAACCTGGTCGATTTTTGCATTCCCAAATGTATTCCTACATGTCGCGGCCATTACAGTGAAAAACCGTATACATAACATACGGGCGTGCTTTGAAGACTTTTCGATTTTTTTTACTATTACTATAATTTTATGGTAAGGCCTTATAAACCATCGCATAATCGAGTCTTAGCCGGAAAGGGTTCTTGGTGACCAAATAGGAGTCAGCACTAGCCTTAAAGGTCTCTACACTAAGAATAGGCTCAAAAGTTTGACGAAACAGAAAATCGCAACGGAACAGTACCAGGAGTTTGCTTTACTCATTAGTATTGCACCAGGTGAGTAAATACTGAAATTTTATATGATAATGAACTGTAACGTTCTCAAACCATAAATTTTTCGATTTATTTTTTTAGCGTGACTGCAGAAAAATGAGACTAAAAAGAGCTTTTTTAAGATCATCATCGAGGATTATTAGATTAGATCGTCGTAAATTTATCGAAGCAGTCCAATGCTACAGTGAACTGTCCTACCGATCTATTGTGGAAGAGGGTGAAAGTAAGTACTAATATGTACCGTTCTTGCTTCGGCTGGTCAACAAAAATCGCGCATGCTGGCTACTCTTTTCAAAGATGAGCGCTGTCAATACCTTCCTGCGTATTCTATTTTGGAGAAAATGTATTTGGACCGTATCATTCGTCGATCAGAACAGCAGGATTTTGCAGTCTTGCTTCAGACTCACCAGAAGGCAAGCACCATTGATGGTTCTACCATCCTCGGTCGAGCGGTATTTCGGCACAATCTATTGTCTGCTGGTAAATTGCCGCTGTGATTATTATCTAAATTATTATTTTAATAAAAAAAACTAGATAAAAAATATACGGATCGCTTTATTTCACTCTTACCATCCATCTAGTTATATTAACAGGCGTCATTTTCAGAATAACAATATCTTTTCTCAAAATAACTAGTCAACAAATGTCAAAGTCCCAATGTTTTAGTTATTACAAACAGGCCTAGGTCAGGATTACTATGCTTATTGTTATACCAAGCAGCCCACTTATAATGGTCATTTTGACAACATAGTGTTCAATTTCACTATTATGATAAAACGTTAGGTCAACATAACTACGCATATTGTTACACTGAACATTCCACTCACAATAGTCATGCTTGCAATAGAATGTTCAATATTACTATTATGGTACAAAGCTCGAGTATAGTGAAAGTGAGCATGGATATAGTTAAGGTGAGCTAATGCTATAGTCGGTTAAAAACCACTATACTCGCAAAGTCTAATTAACCTCCTCATATGGTAAGTGTTACTATATAATTTTTCTTAGTGTACATTTAACAAAACGTCGAACAAAGTGGATCAGCGTAGGACGTTTGTTAAACAAACTTTTCTGCGAGGCAGTGCAAAGCTGATGCAAAAATGGAAATTAAATGCATTTTTTTCAATTTGATGCGAATTTGTTATACATTCTTAGAGTGATCTGCCCCTAGAATCTGCCCCTAGGCGCCAATGCAATGTTTTGATTTTGACGATGAAATAAAAAGAAGAAGCAGAAACGACGGCAGTCATTTTAGCTGCCAGCTTGTGACTCTCTTCACGATGTCCTTAAGGTTCAACTGAGAACGCCTCAATAAGCGGCCATCTTGGAAAACGAAAAAAGCAGTTTTTTCTCACACTGTTGAAAAAATCTTCATGAAAATAAATCACCCGAATAGAAATGTACAGTAACAAAACCTTGATTTTCACTGTGACAGTGCAGTATTTTTACAATAATTTACAGTAAGTTTTAGTGTTATGCTACAATACAAAAACAATAAACTTTAACGTTTTTATAGTAAATTTCAATGTAAAATAGACTTTTACAGTGAAAAAGGGGGGTGGTTATGTATCTTAACATTAAAAAAATCAGTTTTTCTCCATACATTTTTTTCTCGAAAACAGTAAAATTTAATGTGAATGCACTGTATCAGTTTTTTGCTGAACAGTGAAATTTATTGTTACATGAAATTTTATTGTAAATCTACTGTGAGAACTTGGCATCGAACAATGTTGAAACAGTAATAACTATAATATTTATTATTTTATGATTGTTTGTAGGGTAAATGCTATTGTAAAATTCTATCCGGGCAATGTATTCGGAGCATTGGTAGAGTATTGCTGATTGATTTTCATGAAGATTTTCCCAACAGTGTGAGAAAAAACTGCTTTTTTCGTTTTCCAAGATGGCTGCTTTTCCAAGCTTTCTCAGTTGAACCTTAAATCTCGACAAACATATGATTAAGGCTCAAAAATTAAATTTAAAATTAACTTTGAGCAGAAATTCTTCAGAAACTGTTATCACCCAATCATGTAGTTCATTGCAGTAGAATAATAGCTACTTTTTGTTTCAGTGCGTGCGCACCGTTTTGTTGACATTTATGCTGATGATTTTTGCAACGCATACGCATCTAATCTTAACACAATTGTGTTTATTTTTTCCGGTAAACAGCTGAGGGTTAATTTAGTTTAACGTTGGTTTAACCGGTTTAACGGTGTTAAAACTATTCAAAGCGACCACTACTGTTTAGGGATTCACGGATGGATTCCCCAGCTGGCCCGTCAACGTCTCGTGGAGGCCGAGGCTCAAAAGTATCACGCGGTGGAAATCGATCCTGGCGTGGACGCGGATTTTGGCGACCGTACAATTATGGTAATAACCATGGACCCCCTCGCGAAAAATCTGTTACCTATAAAATACCGCAGATGCCAATGAATAGCGGAGATGAAGTTGGTGATCGTGTTACATTTCCCAGCATCTCACAGGCAACGCAACTGCTTTCCATCATATTAGAAAACGAACCTTGCGAGTACCCAGGCTGGAAGCTGTATTTTCCACAGGAAGGTTAGAAGTTTTTTTTTCATATTGTGCGTAGCCTGATTATTTATCTTGTAGCTTATAGCGAAGGATCCAAGACACTGACTAGAACTCAGATGATGGAACGTCATTATACCAGAAACCCAACATTGTACGATGTGGATATAATATGTAAGGAATTTTGGTTTGAACTGAAAATTGCAACTGTCGAGGACGATGCTGATATTAGACGGGAATGGCCTACTTTTCGACAGGATATGGCTGATAATCCAGAGCATACACTAGCAGTTTGTGGATTAGCTATCCACCAGAATCTTACAAAATTAATTACACAGGACAATGGCACTCAGCATTCCGAAATTTCTGCCGCTAGCAATAAACTTATGTTACAACCAATTCGCCCTCGAGTCATAGGCCACGGGCCTGAGGTCCATTTGCGACACATGAAGGTCAACAGCTTTGGCAAGCTGATTGCCATTCGTGGGACTGTTATTCGAGCTGGATCCTCGCAGATAGTCAACACGTGGATGGCATTTCGTTGCTCATTATGCCAAGGACAGCAAATCATTCGGCAGACGGATGGAATTTTTACTTTACCAACTTCTTGTCGGCAAGGCTGTAAAGCTAGAAGCAACTTTGTTCCGCTGCGGTCGTCAATATTCACCCGAACAGAAGCTTTTCAATCGGTTCGCCTGCAAGAATCAATGCTTGGAGCTCGTGCAGAGCACGGTCAGGTACCCAGAAGTATTGAGGTTGAACTAACCCACGAAATGGTCGATTTGGTGTGCCCTGGTGACGACGTCACAATTACTGGCATTCTTAAAGGACGGCCACAAGAAGAAAATAGCGCCAAAGCCAGGAGCACCGCCAGTATGTATAAAATGTACATGCAAGCGGTGGCAATCAGAAGCAATAAAAATTCGATGACCAGTTGGCATAAGGCGGGAGATTTTAGTGATCTGGATATTGAAGCCATACAAACGATTCGTGCGGAACCTTGTCCATTGCGTCTGATGGTTCAATCACTGTGTCCAAGTATTTACGGACATGAAATGATCAAAGCAGGACTTTTGCTGGGACTTTTCGGTGGGTCAGCCATCGCTGGAAATCGTCGTTCGGAAATACACGTTTTGGTGATTGGTGATCCAGGAATTGGAAAAAGCCAGATACTTCAATCGTGCGCTGATGTTTCGCCGAGAGGTATTTTCGTGTGTGGAAACAGTACGTCTAATGCCGGTCTTACAGTTTCTGTTAGAATGGAAAAGGGTACTGGTGGGTCGTTGGAAGCTGGTGCACTAGTGTTAGCCGACCAGGGAGTTTGCTGTATTGATGAGTTCGATAAAATGTCCGGCAACCATCAGGTGCTACTGGAAGCCATGGAACAGCAAGTCGTGAGTGTAGCTAAAGCAGGTGTCATTTGCTCGTTACCAGCGCGAACTTCCATACTGGCGGCGGCAAATCCAGCCGGAGGGCATTATGACAAGTCCAAAACTGTCACGGAAAATCTTAAAATGAAACCTGCTCTGCTATCCCGGTTTGATTTAGTATTTATTCAACTAGATCGACATGATGCTCATTTGGATAATATTCTGGCGGCTAATATCCACCGATTGCACGGTGTACGAGGTGGTCAGGTTCCACACGGGGTTGCCTTTCAAGCAGTTCTTTCTGGTTTGAATAGTGGCAGCTCTGCTGGTACGTCAGAGGAAGCTCCATTGCAGGATAGATTAAAGCTCAGGGGTGGTGAAAAGATGGATCTCCTTCCACCAGAACTACTGCAGAAATACATTGGTAAGTGTTATGTTCTTTCGCATTTAAAGGGAGTTATAATGCTGTAACCCTTCGCAGCTTACGCCCGTAAAAATGTAAATCCGATGCTTACTGAGGAAGCTGCCGAAACGATTAGAAGCTTCTATGAAGAATTGCGTTGCGCTCAGCAGGGCATGGACAAACTTCCGGTAACCACTCGGCAGTTAGAGGCCCTTATTCGGCTTACCCAAGCTCGAGCAAGGATCAATCTGGAGCCGGTGGCAACGATCAAGCACGCCCTCGATGTTATCGCCATCCTGCGGTACAGCATGATCGATGTGTTTAGCAACGAGGTAGGTGATCTGCTACCTACACGCCAGATCAACGGCATCGGTACAAGTCAGGCCAGCTTGGTGAAGCGGTTCAATCAGATGCTGCAAGAAAAGTCGAGAGCTCAGAATAAAACCATTTTCTCACTGTCTGAGTTGAAACAAATGGTCGGAATGGGAACCGATTTTAATCGACTATTGGATTCGCTCAATTGTCAAGGAATACTGTTGAAGAAGGGTAAAGATCTGTACAAATATATGGCTGACTGAGACCAGAGTGTCTGCAGAACCTGTTGATTTTAATTTTGTGTTGCAATTAAATATTATTTCTGTTATATACGGCTGAACTAGTAGTAAGTAGTGTGTTTTTCTTCGGAAACGCCACTGCAAAATCTGATCTGGAAATGCCAATGATTTTCGCAGTTCCCTAAGCTGATCTGCTACGTTGTCGGTGTTTCATTGTTGATTCGTGTGATGGTCAGGTTAGGGAAGGGGTACAGAACTGGCATACCTTATTTAATGGATGCATATTTGATGGCAGATGGACCCAGACTCATACCTATTCTCTCGATCTGGGTGAATAGAAAGCATGGAAGAATTAAATTTTACCTGGATGCAGTCCCTCTCTGGCCATGCCTGCGCTTAATGTGGAGAATATGCTTGCTGAGATGTGTAAAGACAGACACATGGAATACCGACAGCCCCCGCGCTTCATCTCTAGACCTTCTGCGAGTTGTGTGTAAAGTTTGTCTTAAATATCGTGGGGTTGGTCAGTGGACTCTGGTAAACCTCTATAAACCATTTAAATCTGAAAGCAGCTCTGTTGAGCTGAGTCTGTACCACTTCCGCCAAGATTTTAGTAATGAGTCGAGTACAAAGCAGCCTAGCCTAACTAGAGTGTCGACCGAAAACATTAGGATCGATACCAGTAATTGTACCAATTTTGATATACTGGTGACAGAACTCGGACGTGGATAAGGATTTCATTGGAATGGTATGATGGACCGACATCCACGCTATTCCACTACCTTTGTGAGGATGGATGACACCTCTCCGAAACAGCAAGTGGGCTAATGGTAGCAGAAGTCCGTGGCAGTTCGAAAGGTGACCGGTATACTCGTTCCGTCAAGAGAGTAAAGAAAACTCCAGCTGAGAAGGAGGAACTAATGCAACCCAAGAAGGTTGGTGAAGGACAGAGTAACGGTCAACATATGGAAAGCACATGGCGTACTGCACCGTAGAAGTAAGAAGGAAAATATAAGTAGAAAGAAGACTATCGGCTGTACCAGAGGCGGTAATAGGCAGACGCTTTTGTTGTCAAAGTAAATGACGGCGTGATGTACGCTGCGACTCCTCCCTCCGCTATATAATGCTACGTCATTTATGGATGATCCCTTAGACCTTTGTCTAGCGCAGTTCCTATTTATCAGGTTGCGACACTATCAGGAAGAACTTTCGTCAGTTCGGTCATACGGAACCACCGAGGTACGTGGCCTTCGACCGTTCTAGATTCGAGGAAGTGGAAAGCGAGTTTCCGGCTATAATAGCAAATAATGTCGTATAAGAGATGTGTGAAGAAGAAAGGATGCGGAATACCGTCAGTAGAGTAGTTGAGCAGATACTAGTGAAACTGAAACAGAAATGGAGATCAACGAACTAATGAGCAGAGCTGACAGTTCAGATGAGTGTACCTTATTGGTAACCGTAGAGCAGGCTAAATTCACCGAGTAGTTCGCGTTGGTACACCGGTTGGTCAAGGCGCTGGTGTACCAGATGCCACGGTCCTCCTGGAGTCGCCGGACATTTTGACACCCTCACGCGTAACTAATGAGGCTAGTTCCACTGCCGGGGACTAGAGTGAGTAGGAAAAGTCGAACAGTCAGCGGCAGATCGTTGGACTGACAGCGAATCGGGAACCACACTGTGCCCGTAATCGCTAGACAGATCTCGGCATCTACCGACTGACCAGTTGAGTGCGCTAGTTCCACCACTAGCTCGAGTGACTCGTGACAAAGCGGGGAGCTAAATGGTCAAGAAAATGTGAATCGTTTTCGGTAAAAATCCACTGTTGGGGAACTCACAGTCAGCGTAAGATAGATTTACCGCCGCGGACTATCTGAGTATATCGTAACAAATCTGGGAGCTAAATGGCTTATGAAACTTACTTCAGTACTGAGAGAAATTATGCCACTGGGGAACTCTCAGTTGGAGTAAGGTGAGTTAAACGCGGGGGCGTATACGAGTAGATCGCAACAAAGCTCGTAGCTAAATGGCTCACTGAGACCGTAGCTATATATGGCTTGCTGTACTTTATGCTAGTGAATATTCGAGTGGAGTCCGGGGCTAAATGGCTGAATCACGCAGATGATCTAAGTGGTGTAATTGGAGAGAATGGCGGAAAGCAAAAGAAAAGTTGGGAATTTAATAGCTCAAAGGTGAAGCCATTTCTTGCATAAAGCGAGGTTCCGAGTTAACTGCGAAACACTCATGAGCGATGCGATGAAAGCACAACGAGGCCCATCTCCCCCTCCCACGAAGTAATACATTCCCAGTTAAGTTCAGCCGGAAATGAACTGGAATTCTGGCTGGTTCCAGTTTGTATTCCGGCTCCAATGACACAACCGATTCTAGTTAGAATAGGTTGTGTCACTGGAGCCAGGATACTAACTGGAACCAGCCAGAATTCCAATTCATTTCCGGCTGAACTTTACTGGGTTGATGTAGTTCCGTGGGAAAAAAGGGCAGAAGAAGGATAAAGAGTGTTTAGGCACGAAAGAGAGTTCCACATAGTGCCAACACACTACATGCTAGGTTTTTGAAGCGTTTTTGAACTTTACTATCAAAAACTTAGCTTTAATCGTATTCCTTGTGCAGTGGAAGTCTATGGCAGTGCTCTGGCGATCATAGTTGGTTCTCCTAAAAGGTAATCGTAGGAGAGAGTTATTACATAGAACTCGAGTGTGTGTTTGAAGATTCGGGCGTTCGAGGATTGTAGAACAATTCACTGTGGCAGACAATATGTAATAGTATCGAGCTGTATTAACTGACAACGGTTTTGTAACTTGGAAGCTGAATCCTGTTTCACTATGGGAGATGTCGAAGTGCAAATCACATGAATCGGCGCCAGCGTTGGACAGCCTCCATTTTGTCAACCCCGTTCTGATAGTGCGGATTGCAAACAACAGAACAATATTAGCGCATTTACTTAAAATTCCACGCGGCCTTTCCCGATTGAAAGGAACGGCCGCGCTTAGCCGATTTGTCATAATATCGCGAATTTGCATAACGAAGGGCTGAATGAGAACACATGTTGTTCCAAAAATCAGCCACGCAACATTTTTTGCAGATTGATTATACCAGGTGCAAGAGTGATGCCAAATTCACCACATTCAGTACAATTCAAAAAAATTTAAATTAAAGAATCGATAAAATTGGTTAAATGAGTTAAACCTACGGGCAGATCACTCTAAGAATGTATAACAAATTTGCATCAAATTGAAAAAAATGCATTTTATTCCCATTTTTGCATCAGTTTTGCACTGCCTCACAGAAAAGTTTGTTTAACAAACGTTCTACGCTGATCCACTTTGTTCGACGTTTTGTTAAATGTAGGGCTAGTTTTTCTGTAGGGTTTTGACGTCTTACACGCAACGCAAACAACATTGCACGCAACGCAAAATACATTATGAATTTCTATTTTGATGGAAATAAATGCATTTAATTTCGCCGATTTTTAAAAATGCATTACAAGTGATCTGCCCCTAGAGTTAAACTCAATCAAATTCAAAATTGTTCTTGCGATTAAACTAAAATGGGAAGCTTATTACCACCGCTACATAACCTAATTTCAAGTGCATATAGCAAATACCAAAGAGAATAGGGAAAGAGACGAAGAGTGAAAATCAGTCAAAACGGCAACACTCCCTTTATGATGATTTCAACACTAGAATTTTGGCAACCGCTTCTACAGGCAGCACTTTAAATGACTCCTATTATATTTTGAAAACAAACCGTATGTCGATCGATGGATTTGTTTATCAAACGATGTGCATTTCGAAACAAAGAGATGAAATAATTCTAAAGCATATTTTTACTCATACATATACTCTAGAATGCACCTTACAATCACGATTGAACTAAATTCTGACGAAAATTCAAATTTCTTTTTTGATAGAAGTACAATACTTATCTCCTCCAACTCAGGCATGAGTAATGTTTATTTACATTGCACGATTGGTCTGCTCAATAAGGTATTTTTGGCTTCACACTATTCGTCTCTTTCCCTATTCTCTTTGGTTGGTGTAGCGTGTTTCGGTGAATGTCTTATGTGGTTTTCGTTTGAAGCGAAACTGAGTCAGTTTCTAATCCCAACTGCTGTCAGCAGTATGAACTGACAGCGGTTGGGGGTTAGAACCTGACTCAGTTTCGGGTTCAAGCGAAATCGCCATTAATAATAAGCGCAGATTTTTCGGTACCCAATCGTAGAAATCCATTACTTGCCTGGTACCACGACGGGCCAGGTAAGTTGAAGTCGCCCAGGATCACAACATTATTAGACGGGGTAGCGATCGAGATGTTGAAAGAAGTGGAGAAGAGATGTTCGTCGATCAGGGCGGAATCGCGAATTCTATCAGGTGAAAAATACACGAACTCAGGAATAGATTGTGATCGGCGAGTTTCACTGATAGCCGAGCAAGTGGAGCACGGTCCCCGGTTAGCGTTGATCGCGGGATATACCATGGCGAAAAGTGATAAGCACACAACCACCCGATCTCGTGTGGCTGTTGAGGACATTATGGTCGCAGTGAGCGCATGTTGACGTCTTGATCTCGTTAGAAGGTCGCGATCGTCAACCTCACGAACAGTATCAGCACGGTTGAAGATCGCTTGGTTGGCTGTGGCGGAGGATTCAAGGTATCTCATTTCAGCTGCGTTGCACCCCAGAATACGTCAGTCGTCATTGGCCAGAGAATTGGTTGATATCTGGTCATGAAGAGCAAAATTAAAATTACTGGAAGTGAAAAATACATGGGCGTTTCAGGAGTAGATGTATATCTCCATTTGTGGCGGGTTGGAAGACGTAATATGTAATAATTTTTTAATTAAAATCAGTTTTGGTTGTCGAATCTGGTTTGGAATGATTTGGAATTTAGAACGAATTTAAAATAAAAAGTATTTTAAAATTTCTCAAGGAGATAAAAATTTTCGGGGGGTCCGGACCCCCAGGACCCTCCCCTTGGATCCGCCACTGCCCTTTCACTTTGTCCTACCAGGAGTAGACAAGGAATCTACACATGTTTAGGCTTCCATCTAAAGAACGAGGGACTAAACATCTTGTATTCGTGATGGATTTTTCGTTTATGAATGTCAGAAAAATAATGTTTACTTTAAAAATATCTCTTATTTACAAAAATATCTGAAATTACACTAGTGCAGTTATTTTATCTAAAGTACGGGTTTAGACATTTCGGTTTATTGTATACAAATATATTTACAGCCTTTACTTAATCAGTATAAACCTAATGTTAACTCGGGACCAGTTGAAATGATCGTTTCATTCACTCTACCAATGGTTCCTTCAAATTGTTGAGCTGTTCTATTAGTCTCTCATGTTTTGTTTCTTCTAACTAGGACCTGGAAATGGTCACTGGGAATTTGTTCGGTTACTTTTCTACTGAGGAATGTGAACATAACAGTTCGTGAACTTTTCTCTACAGTCAAGAGCTTTGCAGAGAAAATTATGCTTTGGAACTGCCGCAGTAGGGTTCTGAAAAATTGAACACGCCGTCAAATGCAGGAGAGGAGCTGAGGACGGAATCTAGTTTTTTTTTGTATATCTTGGCCTATGTGATACTTCACTAACCTAGCCTATGTACAGGGTTGTAAGCAAATCTAAAGCGAGAAATAAATATACAAAAAGTGCCTTGCGATGGCTCAGTTGATAAATAGATAAAATCGTCATCGTTTCCGAACTAGAACGGGCAGCTACGTGGTCGTCTCGTCGTTAGAGATCTGTAAATGATTGGCGAAAATTTAGTTAAAGAAGTTTCAGTTCGAAGGTAGTCGCATTCTTACTCATTGTCTCCTGCTGAATTTCGACTTTATAGCTAGGATTGTCATAGGAAACCTCGTTCTTGCGGGGTGGTGTAATTGTGGCACTTTGCACTCTTCTTCTGGTGAGAATTAGCAGCAATATCAGAGTAGACATGACCGCCAGTGACGCTATCACTGCAACCACCACTAGTGGTCCGTAATAGTCACCCTGAAGTGCATCGGAGCCAGCAACCGACAGTTTACCTGCGAATGGAATTTCGGTAAAGTTCTAGGCACTTTTACACTTCTAAGACATCGACTACTGACCAGGTTTACCAGGTATCGCAGGGCCACCGGGCTTGGTAATGAAGTTCACCACATTGCTCTTCTTTATACTGCCGTTCGTGAGGTACATCTCTAACCACAACCGATATCGTGTTCCGGGTTTGAGGTCCACGAT
Organism: Topomyia yanbarensis; assembly: GCF_030247195.1. Classification (NCBI taxonomy): domain Eukaryota; kingdom Metazoa; phylum Arthropoda; class Insecta; order Diptera; family Culicidae; genus Topomyia; species Topomyia yanbarensis. Next base: position 365,737,623 of record NC_080671.1, read on the forward strand.
AAGCGTTCCTGTTGTCGAATCTCGTTTGGCTACTTTGAACACACTGAAATGGAGGATAGTTAAACGAATATCGTTTGCGAGAAATATCACACCTACCTGGAATCTTCCTTGCCGCTGTCGCTTTGGTAGATTGCTCGATAGATATTGACGTACTTATCTTCCGGGTAGGGCACCCCTGACCAGCTGACTTCAACGCTACTGGCTTTTACCTTGCTGACATTGACTACGACTTCGAATCCATACATATCGATTCGTTGCGCCGTGGTAAACTGCAGCATCTCTCCAGCCCGTATCTCCTCTCCATGTCCTGGGAAGGGGATAAAGAATATTCCCATTTCGTAGCGAGTTTGCGGTTTTAGATTCTCCACCGTGTACTCGCTTAGTGCTCGATGGATCAGTGGAGTAGCATCGTATACCATTCCATCGATCTCCTTATATCGGAGCTGAATTCCGTCCACGTAGTCCAGTTCCTCGTCGTCCAGCTTACGCCAGGTGACTTTAGCCCAGGTAGCGTTCACATCATTCGCCCGCAACAGTGGATCTTGGATGATCTCTTTAAGGAAGTTCGTTGGATGACTAAGATGGGGATAGTGCAGATCTGTGTTGATCAGTGGTGGCGGAGTTATTAATCGATCGGAAGGAGTTCGAACGGTGTACACTTGACTAGACGGCTGTGAATTAACATCCCGTAAGACTAGAGTGATCTTCACTCGATACTCCGTGTTTGCGTCGAGTCCAGGCAGTTCAAATTCCAGCTGGGAGGTAGCGATCAGATCATCTGGCGGAGCAAACACCTGCGCTTGCCAGGTCGAGGTGTCGTTGTTGCGCGTACGAGTGTACCGCAGCTCGACTCGGCCGTGCAGACCGACGAAAACTTGCGGTACGATGAAGATTACGCGAACGGTGTTCGGGTCGATCGCGTCCAGTGCGAGCACTTTCAGATCTGTTTGCAGCGACGGGAAGCCGAGGTTAGGTCCTGTAAAGATGTTAGAAGATTGATTATGGAAATTATGAAATTGTTGGGAGGCTGATCGATATTGAACAGTGTTGGTGGGTTTTATTAGGTTTAGAACGGTGTTGAACCGCGAGGACATTTCAAGACATCGTGATCAATTTGAACTTAAGAGTATGCAAATCGTAACATTTAGTAAGAATTTTAATTATAATTAGGTTAGATGTACAATGGTTTCCGCTATTCCATGCATCGATTAAGTTAGTTAGATCAAGGTCTATCCAGCTTTTAACGTATTGGCGCTTATTTTAACTATACTCGTTTATGTCTTCAATACCGCCCATAATCGCAAATCAGTTGTCATGTAGATAGGAAATCTTATAGAACTTGGTAGTTACTTCTGATTATTGGTATTATACTGGTTTGCAAAAGAGTTCGGTGGTACTATCAGTGATTATTTTTTGTTGATTTAATAGATAACAATTATTGACATTATTTTAATATTAATTTTTAGAACAAAACTTATACGGTTGCCATATATGAAAAAATACTATGAATACTTTTTTGGATAAATTGATTGAAACTAGCCATTTATGCTGCGATTATTTTATTATTTTTGTCTAAAACATCATTTTCAGAGAATACATGTACAAAATTTGAGAGCAGGTTTCTGATTATTTCAGATGATATCGTTTTTCGAACGGAACGTACGACATCAGAATCATACGCTTATTTCGCGCTGTTCTCAAGTTCTATAACTTATGCAATATTACCAAAAGATAGATCTTAGACCATTTTTGAAAATGCAATGAAATATTAACAGAAAACCTAAATTTTTAGCTTGCCTAAATAAAATCAACTTTATGAAAATAAGCGTCATTTGTAACATTCGTAACCAAGCACTCGTTCGTTACATACGCGTTATTCAGTACTTCATTCCGAGTTAAGCGATATCGACGAAAGTGTTTATCCCGATAAGGGCTGGAGTATAAACATTGTATTCTATCAAGCAGTGCAGTGCAGTTTTTTCATGTTTTTTCCAAAGAAAACCATTTCTATTTTACTAACACATTCTTAAAGCAGTTGACTGTCCCTACTTGCAGCATTCGTATCCTTCGATACCTAACTTCCTCTGCGGAGGGTGTCGCGATTGCCAAGATCAATGGCGTGTTCTATTGTAGCTGATATGCCCCACCAAGGTGGCCTCTTACGTTCGTCATAGCGAGAGATTTTAACGTTTGGGCAGTGGAGTGGGGCAGCCGCTGTAAAAATAGCAGGGGCCAAGCGCTACTGGAGGCGCTTGCGAAACTCGTCGCAGTGCTAGTCAATGATGGTTCCACTAGCACATTCCGTAGGAATGGGTTCGAGTCATAGATTGACGTAACGTTTGTCAGCCCGGGTCTGGTTCCAGACATGGACTAGAGGGTAGACGAGGGATACACCCATTGTGATCACCCAGCAATAAGCTTTAGGATCAACTATGGTGTGCAGCATCCGAGGTCGGGTGAACCTGCCAGGTACGCGGGTGGAAGACCAATCACTTCGATAGCGAAGTTTTCACCGCAGCGCTGGGACTGGAGGCCAACACCGACAGTCTAAGCGGGGATGCACTAGTAGCTGTCCTATCATGCGAGTGCGACGCCACCATGCCGAGGAAAACCCTGCCAAGAAATGGCAGACGCCCGGTATATTGGTGGAGTGCCAAGATTGCAGCCCTACGATCAGCCTGCCTCAACGCTAGACGTAGGACGCAATGAGCCCGCACCGAGGAGGTAAGAACGGACCGCCGTGAAGTGTTTCGAGCTACGAAATTGGCCCTTAATAAGGCCAAGCGCGTTTCGACAACCTGTGCGAGGGTGCCAACGCGAATCTGTGGGTGGCGCCGACAGGATCGTGATGGCTAAGACCACCCCCCGAACGGTCACCGGACCAGTTGGCGAGGATTATCGAAGTACTCTTCCCGTCTCGAGCCACAAGTCTCTGGCCTCCTGCGCCGCAAGGCATTGTGATGCCTTGACGAGTGCCGTTTCCCCGATAGATGGAAAAGGCAGAAGTTGGTACTGTTGCCGAAGGCCGGGAAGCCGCCGGGCGAACCATCGGCGTACAGACCAATTTGCCTGATCGACACGACGGGCAAACTGCTTGAGAGGATTATCATCAACAGGCTAAGGAACGGACGGCCAGTCAAGCAATCAGTTTGGTTTTCGAAAGGATAAGTCCACGGTGGACGCTATTAACTCAGTAGTAAAGACCGCCGAGATAGCGATCCAACGGAAGAGGCGAGGTATTCGATACTGTGCGTTAGTGACACTTGATGTAAAGAACGCATTCAACAGCGCAAGCTGGGATGCCATCGCACTCTCGTTACGCCGGCTTAGCCTGCCGGTGGCTCTGTACCGGATGTAGTTTCCTCCTGGTGTCAAAATCTTCGGCTTCGCCGATGATGTAACATTGGAGGTCTACGGGGGGTCAATCCCCGAGGTAGAACTACCTCACACGCGATCAGCACTGTGGGGGAATGGTTGAGGGCGAGAGGCCTGGAGCTCACTCAACATAAGACGGAGGTGGTTATCGTCAACAACCGCAAGTCGGTACAACATGCAGTTATTCAAGTGGGAGAAGTCGTGATTACTTCAAAGCGGAGTCTGAAGATTCTTGGGGTCATCATAGATGACAAGCTGACCTTCGGCAGCCATGTCGACTATGCGTGCAAGTGGTGTGCGCCAGTAGACGTAAGCTACTGGCAGGCATTGCCGTATCTATCCTTAGGTACGGCGGCCCGTCCTGGTCGAGAGCACTGAGGGTAACCAGATTCGGAAACTGGAGAGCACCTACCGCTTGATGTGTCTCAGAGTAAAATCTGCCTACCGCACGATATCACACGATGCATCCTGTGTGATAGCGAGCATGATGCCAATGCTGGTCATTTTGGAAAATGAGGAGTGTTTTGAGCTACGTGGAAATAGAGAAGCCCGCGAGCGCACCAGGGTGACCTCGGTCGCCAGATGGCAGCGTGAGTGGGATAACTCCTCAAAAGGTAGGTGGACCCACCGGCTGATACCTAACATATCGAGCTGGGTGGGCAGACCCCATGGGGAAGTTCACTTCCATCTGACACAATTCCTGTCAGGCCATTGCTGCTTCCGACAGTACCTCCACAGGTTCGGGCACGCGGAGGTCCCCGCCTGACCTGACTGCCCAGGTGTAGACGAAACTGCTGAACACATACTGTTCGTATGTCCTCGTTTCGACGTCGAAGCAGAGCAATGCTTGACGTCTGTGGCTGGGACACAACCCCTGATACTCTTATTCAGCGGATGTGTCAATCGGTGGAGAAGTGGAACGCAGAGGTAGTTCCCAATGGAGTTTAGTCGGTATTACCAGTTAGGTAGTTTAGTCCTGGTCGAGCCCGACACTCCAGTACACTTCCGTGTGGTAGCTTGGCAACTACTAAGCACGTGTACTGGGACAGTGCGTAAATGAATTCTCCAATGTAAAAAAATACCTATCTTTTCAAACGAAATCACGAATCTGATAATTGTTTTACAGTAGAATTGCAGAAATAATATCTCCAAAATTGATACATTAATACATTTGCAAGATTATAATAGCTATGATGCGTTCTCCCTATGCGAAACATGGCGTACTTCTAATATTAACCTGAATTTCCACGATTTTAGAATTATTCGTCTGGACCGAGAAGACTTCTATGAAGGGGTACTAGGATGAAATAGTGCTATCCCTTCAAACAAATCAACCTCTCTTCGACGCCAGGCATTGAAGTTGTCGCTTGTCAATCCACAATAGACCTGCATCTATTCACATTCCTCCAAGGGTCATGATGGGGCACGGTAGTCTCCCTGTACGACGATAATTCAAGATATTTGCGACGACTATCATATGACAATTTTAAACACAGGAGATATGACACGGATCCCTATACCACCAATGCAAGCAAGTGCACTGGACATATCTCTCGTGGTGGAGCGAAGAGAGAGCTCAGACGTATACGTGGAGAAGGCCGCCGCGTATGAAGTCTTTCGGAACGACGGGTTAGCTGCTAGCTGTCAACAGTATACGTAGCTACTGGCGCTGGTTCTTCGACGGATTAACGAGAGAAACGTCGATGAGCACTTTTTGGGGTACATCCCGACGTATGCGAAACCGAAACAGTACTAAGGAAAGCGAGGAATATTCAACTAACTCGATTTCGCCAAGAAGATTTGTCCGGACTCCACCACAGCACAGAAGATTTATAACGGTGGAGTTCTCACTTGCTCTCCTACCATGTAACAATAAAACCCCAGACTTGAGCGATTCGTAGTAATGCTGCCTAAGCTCGACTCCTGCCAGCAGAAGACAAAAGATTAGTCCGTAAGATTTTAGACCTATTTCTAATGATCCATCCACTTCTTGTTTTCCGATCTGTATATCTCACATCCTTGCTCTCACTTGAGTACTATGCCTCTAAATGTTCATAACTTTCCTTACTCACTAATCTCTAGCTAATTGAATGTCGTTAAAAAGTAAAAAAGACAATATCACTACATATTAGTCGAAATAAAAAGGGGAAAAAATCCAGTATTTTCTTCTTTTGCTCACTCGAGAATGCACGGGACACTTTCATTTCTCGCCATCAAGGGAAAAATCGCATTTCAATCCATTACTTTGCCACTTTCAAGACAGTTTTCTTCACCTATGAAGCATTTTACTTGCTCAGAAAATGAAGTAAAGCATCTTGGCGTAGCGAGCGCATCAGAACCGAAGCTTCAACAACAAAGGAAGAAGAATCGGTTTCTTTTATGTTTCATTCCTACTCATTTCGAATGGGTCGTGGCTTGTGTAGGATTTTCATCGAACAATTCTATTTTGATATCATTTTCCCACAATACAATAAATACTTGGATAATCATTTGCGTTTGTTGGACATCCGATAATCATAGAGTAGGCTGGTGTTCACTAGGAGGTTGATATAACTATCAGGGCCTAAAATTTTCATATATATTCAAAGAACGATGAAACAAAAAAGATTCACGTTCGTCTTTCCATTGCCTTCTTCGTTACTAAATACATACAACACAAAACAATGAAGACACAGTCTCCTCCTGTCTTGATTCTACGTAAACGAGTAGCAGAAGTAGCGACTTTCGTTTTCTTACGACAATCCGTATATTCAATCTCGGTTCAATTCACACTCACCAATTTTTGATTCTCATTTTGTCATAAAATGAAATCAAAGCAATGAGCATCTTAAAATACAACTAAAAGACAGTAAACACGGAAAATATGCACACCTCTCATGCTTCAGTCTTCCAATACTATCGCTAGCTCATAAATCCACAGAATTGAGCAGCGACAAATTATTAGTATATTTTCGTTTCCCCAGCATAAAGTTCAATATCGAAGGTCCTAATATTCTTAATCTCAAAGAGAAAACGAATGTGAGGAGGAAATAATGAAAATACAATCTTTTGAATTCACCCGCATGCTTTGTTTTACACGCCAATTTTTTATATTATGTTTCAGAAAAATATTTTGCTGAAACTGTTCAGCAAAACTGGATTTTCTAAGAGTTCAGCTTTGCAATTTTTGTTTCGCTGATTTTTATTAAAGCCCATTATTTTGACGAATATCAGCAAATTTATAGAATTTGATTGCTGAAACAATCAGTGAAGAAATGGCAATTTTGCTGAGTTCGCGCAAATTAATCTAACAATTCAGCAAATTTTGACAGTTTTGAATTGCTGTAATTTCAGTGAAATATTTTTTGCTGATAGTATTGCTGATATTTCAGCAAGGCAAAATTCAGCAAAATTTTGCTGATATTCGGCAATCAAAATTTAGCGTGTAGACCGTTGTTTCATTTTCGGTTTTGCAAAGTTCGTCGGACTTTCGTCATTTTCGTCTGATTTTAGCGATTGAAAAATACATTTTTCGACTCTGATCACTAGTATTTTACTCCAGACAAAGCCCGCCTCTCTAGGGTCTTTACCGTTTGGCATGTGGTGGCAGAAGCCAAGAATTGATCCACTGGGTTCCTGTTCCCATGTCGTAAGAAGCGACGAAAACTGAATTCTTTCTTCATTTCCCGCATCTTTTTTAGAAATTTTGTGAAATAAATTAGTAATTTAATTTTTATTATTCTTCCTGTATGTTCGTAACTAACCTGCTTGCTTTTCTTTCTAGCAGTTGGAACGATAATAAACGATACGTGCGTTGAATTATAAGTATGTCTGTCATGAAAAGTAATATTTCACTTGTAGGTTATTTATATTTTGGGTCGCTCAAAATTATTTAAAATTCTTGATAAAACCGATGCTTTATTAGCTGTAGCCTCAGTTGGTTTACCATTTCTTATTATTTTTTTCGAAAACATTTGAATTAAGTACATAACTAGACATTTTCTCGCTATTCATCGTTATAATATTCCTAAAATGTATCAATAGGATATCTCCAGATGACCGGACGCCCCAAAACTCCTAAAATATTGAGTCACGCTGGAATTTCAGAATACCTATCTCTACTTTTGTACTGTGACACTTGAGTATTTGCGGCCTCTAGTTTTAACAAGTATCGGACTAACACTCCTTTCATTTTTTGAAGTAGAATACTTCTAACGTTTCAATATGGGGCTCCCGTTTCAAATTTTTTTGCGGAGATATTTTTCCAGTATTCAAATGCGAATAACTTCTGTTGTACTGATCGAAATCGCTATATTTTTGCAATATCTGATTGAAAATATGTGCACGTATATTGTATTTGAATATGTAAAATGTACGTCTACTATAAATAACGAAAATACTGTATTTTGTGAAAGTGGTATTTATTTGCGCTGATTGGTCGTACAATTCAACCAAGCAGCAAGCGTTGCTAGGACTACCCCTTTCTTATCCTAGGGCACCAGCGGCTGCTAGTACAGTGGATCATAAGCGCGACTTCCGGAGGATTTTTCAATGAACTGTGCCACGTATAAAAACGGCACATAAGAAAAAATCGTCAGCTTGCCTTCTGACCTCGTAGTAGTTGCTACATTTTGTGTCAGCTCAAACTCTTCGGTTGGAACATATTCAATGACTGCCGCCAGGCATCATTCCATCCAATGATGCACAGGCGTGCCAATTTCATGCATACAATCATCAGCACACGTCGAAATCACAGTAACGCTCTTTTTTCGGAGTTCAATAAACGGATTTCAAGTGTGTGCGTGCGAAGGGGTGGTTGGGTGCGAGAGACCCAGTTCTCTTGCTCTTAAAGTTATGTGTGGCGTGCTCAGATCAATTCATCACGGCGTGCGCTCTAGAGTGCACTGCGGTGGGTGTATATAGATGATGTTGGCTTATTGGACAGTGATATTGTAAGTTTCTGCTGATGGTTTGATACTCGGGACAAACTGGGACAACTTTTTACATATCATCGTATATGCTGTTATAAACACAGTTTTTTTTAATTGTATAACTGCTGCATGTGCATTCACATTAAGACCGGTATATTTTATGTTCGGCTAAATAATTCAACGTTCAGTTTACTTATTTTGTTTGCGAATTTCGCAGATCAACTATTGAAGTGCTCCATTAAAAATATTGTGCTGGCGCTACATTCGTTGTCAGTTATTGTCATACGTTGAAATTGCAGTGTTATTGCGAAAACTCACACTAAGAAACCTGCTTGGTAAAGGTTTCAACGGTGTCGGGCCATTAGGCCGATAGCCGTTAGGCCGAATGCTGCAAGGCCGAACGTCATTAGGCCGAATGGGTCATCAAGCCGAATGTTATTAGGCCGAATGGGTCATTTGGCCGAACGCCATTTGGCCGAATGAGCCATTAAGCCGAATGGGTCATTAGGCCGAATGGGTCATTAGGCCGAATGGGTCATTAGGCCGAATAGGTCATTAGGCCGAATGGGTCAGCAGGCCGAATGACTAATTAAGCCGTATGTACCATTGGGCTGAACGCCAGTATCGTTAGCTATCATAAAGCAAAAGTAATAATTTCACAGTTAATATTGCCACGTCTTTGGGCTATCATGGGATGATTTTCAAAGCATGATGTAATGTAGTGCTTATCACATAATTCATGTTGTTAAATGAAATCTTGAAAAAAAAATCGTGTACTTTGCCCTTTTTAAACATTGCACTGGACTGGTTTATATTAGGGTCTTAGGGTCTAAGGAAGAAGCGGTACCGATGTCAGATAACCGACTGATTCAATGGATTTTCGCATTACGCCCTGCCAATTGATGGGCTTTAGATATTCAGTCTTTCTTGTACACCCCTTGTCTACTTCAATAGATAAGATGATCTAAGTGCTTTTGTTGGATTCAATATCTATCAATGAAAATATCATAATTTTTTTCTTCCAATCAGCAAGAACTGTTCTTATTTTTTGACGTCTTTTAAATTGTTTTAAATAATAGCTCCCCTATGGCATTATTAAATTGGATTGTTAGACGGAAGTTTTCGTATATTCGACCCATAAATAAGACGAAAATAGTTATCGTATAAGTGTCGCTTGTTATAACGATATACTCCAAATAGCCATCAATAGGACAAAGAAATAATATACCATTCTATTTGACACACTATAACAAAAATTATCGAAAACGAAAGAACAAAAAATTGAGATTTTCCGCATTATACAACACGAATAACAATGTTTAGTGGGATGCACATTTTGAAACTTAAATGTAATCGGACCACAAAGAGAACTAATCTAAAATGTTTTTCTTTCGAAACATGGGGAAAGAAAAAGAATAGATCAATTAAAGACATTCCCCCTTAAGCTAAGATTTTTATACAATCATCATTTTAGTTTAGTTAGTGCTTGATAGTCACATTTCAACACTTGTTACTATACCGATGCTAGGCAACCACCATATAAATCAAATCAAAGTAGGCTAATAGAAAAAGGTTTTCACTTCTCTTCCAATTCACTTTTTGTTCAGAAGCCTCAAGATATAGACGTGTCATAATGAGCGTGACTGATTCCGGTCCGGAAATTTTGAAAAGTTCCCGTGGCGGAGATGTTCTCCTATATGCTGGTTACCTTTATCACAAAAACAAACGCGTAAGTAACCCTTGAAATATATTTCTAACAATACTGAAAAAAGAGCTTATCTATTGTATAGGTTGACGACCATTTTTATTGGGAATGCCGTGAGAGGAAACACTTCAAGAATAGCGACAAAATGTGTTCATCTCGGATTTCCACAAAAGCTACTAGAGGTAGCCACACCGTGGTCAGCGCTGTCCTGGACCACAATCATGAACCGGACCCAATGGCTGTTGAAACAGTAAAGTTGCGTGCCGCTGAAGACAGTGGACCTCCAGCTAGAATTCTCCAAAAAACGGTAAGGGACCATTGCATTGGAGTTCAGCACCGATTGAGTCAGAACGCCCAATCAGGAATCAGAATATATTGGCTCAAATGGCACATTCCCCGTATGTCGCAGAACCAGCTTCACTCGATGAATTTGAACTTCCGGAAAACTTGAAGAATACGTTGGATGGTGCTCGATTCTTCCAAGGAAAAGTGACAGCTGATAGTGGGCAAGCAATGATTCTTCTTCTTACCAAGATCTAAGAAGGCTGTCTCTCGCACGATACTGGGTGACAGATGCCACCTTTGATACGGTACCTGGGCTCTTCAGGCAGTTGTTTTCTGTCCATGCAAGTGTTGGGCCCTGTCACACAAACAATATTCCTATGGTTTATGTTTTAATGACCAACAAAACCGAGGTTCTGTATCAAAAAGTCTTATGAAAATTGGTGGAAGTGTCTAACCAGATCGAAGTAGAATTGGCCCCCGAGCTGATCCTGACGGACTTTGAAAGAGGAATGATAAACGTCTTTCATAAAGAATTTCCAGACGCTGCCCAAGTTGGGTGTTTTCTTCACTTGTCTCAGAATCTCTGGAAAAAAGTTCAACAAAGCGGACTTGTCCCATTATTTTCTAGCCCTAACAGCAAGATGTACGAAAGCTATAAAAAACTTCAAGCTCTCGCTTTCTTACCTCCTGACGAAGTAACACGTGGTTATGAGATGATTTCGGCAGATCTTTCCGAGTCAATGCTGCCAGTAATCCAGTACATGGAAGAGACGTACATCCTCGGAAAGAAAAAACACGGAAAAAAGCAACAGCGCTGTCTCCCTATGTACCCGCCATCTTTTTGGTCTGTATATGCCAATGTAGTAAATGGCCTGCCAAGAATAACAAACCAGGTCGAATCGTGGCATAGTCGGTTGTCGAAACTTGTTGGAGCGCCACATGTTGGAACATGGAGGATGATTGACCAACTTCGTTTGGAACAGAAAGCTGGTAGTGCGCGGGCGGAAGTGTTCCTTGCTGGAGGAAGAGCCGCACAGAGGAATGAATACGCTCAGAAGGATGAAAGATTCCGAAGAGTCGTTACCAATTTTAAAACCTATACCATTAAGGATTACATTACTGCTATTGCAGCAAACTTATTCAACTAAATACCCGACCGCCGTCGGAAGCGGCGGACTCTCGCAAGCAAACCTGTGATCCACTCGTTTGCCCGAATTACTCAAACATGGGGGCTTTTTTTAGTTTAAGTCCGATGAAGCGGAGCGATGTCGGACAGCACTTGACTTGAAGCGAAGTGGCGTAGCCACATTCTGCCTCCCTGTTGTTTATTTATTCCATTACAGCGGTAAATATGCAATGATAAAGGTGTCGTACACATTTAGAAAAAATGAAAATTACACATTGATGTAAACAACATTGCGACGTATTTTGCTGTCTAATAGTGGAATTTTACATGTTTTGACATCTGAAATAAAATATTGTGTAACTTTTGATGTAGAACTCGGTTGAATGGAGATGGAGAATTGTTAACAAAGTGCATTTTTATATGTTCTTGAATGTAAATTCAAGTGAATTTATGCTCCTTTTATGAGCATCTTGCGAGATGTAAATATTTTTAAGTATGTAAATATTCCACACATTATTATGCTAAGTTTAAAAAGAATAGTAAAAACTAACTCTTCATTGAAAGTTTTCAGTTCCAACCGCTCTATTTATCATTCTTTTTGGTCCATTCGGCCTAATGGCCCATTCGGCCTAATGGCCCATTCGGCTTAATGACCCATTCGGCCTAATGGCCCATTCGGCCTAATGGTCCATTTGGCCTAATGGCCCATACGGCCTAATGACCCGTTCGGCCAAATGGCCTTCGGCCTAATGACCTCTTCGGCCTAATGGCAGTCGGCCTTCGGTCGAACGACATTCGGCCTACCGGCTTTCGGCCTAACGACCCAGCATCGTTTCAACTAAAGAGACTAGAATAACAAAGAGACGCCATGTTTCGTTTGGAATTCCAATTTAACTGTCAATGTCATTCCAAACGAACAAGAGAGTTGTCAATCGTAAATGTTTAGCATTTAAAATTAAATTACTAAATATTTTAAAGATAAAAGTAATATATTCAAACCAAATTTGTTACAATACCAGCGTGTTTAGAAACGCTAAAGAGAAAATGGTTTGATTTGATGGGAGGACGAAATTTGGGTACCAGTTTAGATATGTGCATCGGCTTATTTAGCCCCAAGTTGGTGCCAGTTACTGACGAGATAAATTCGAAACGTAAAAATGGAACGTATTTTCAATTATTGTATCTCATAAGACAGGCCAAAATCGTATTCGAAGCAACTACCATAATAAAGATAAAGAAAAAAACTGGTTTGGATATTGCATTGCAATTATATTATACGGACCTCATAAGTTAGTCAGTTACATGGTATGACTTTACCATTCAAGGCATGAGATTACAAAAAAAGCAAATTAAATGCCAGTTTGCGTGTTTTTAAGGGAGTTGTGTACGCTAAAGAAGCTCCTCTACGCAGAATACCGAAAATATACAAAAGCTATGCAGTGATGGGAAATGGAGAGGAGTAACAAAAATCGGCAACACTAATTGCATGAAAATTGAAATGGTGACTTTAAGCCAGTTGTGAAAGTTCATTATCAATACGTATATGCTAAATAAACTGAAATAAGAAGTTTTTTTCCTTTTTCTGAATGCGCCCGAACTTTTTCCTAAAATGATTCGTAAATAGCTGGGTAAAGAAACCCTGGTTAAGATAGATTAGTCGTCTGATATTAGCTTTAACCGACAATCTTGATTGCAAACCAATTTTGCTGATTTTGTTAGGTTATTAAATCGTTAAATAGAATTGCATCCTTCACGGACTCAGAAAAGTTCGTTGATAGCTTCATGTGGTTATTTGGGAAGGCACATATACTAGTATTAAGAGTGAAGCAGAATACAAACAGAATAGAAGAATAGTGTGCATATGTGTGTATGAACCTGCGGGTTGCTGTGCCGAGTGTGATGGTCCAATGTCTAGCGGCTCACCGTACTGATTGTAGTTGATACCGTTGGCAGCGGCCGCTGTTTGATGGGTTGGGGGTGCGATCGGTTGATGGAAGGGATTGTTGTTGATGTTTTGACCGTGCAAAATGGGACCGGAGTTTGGGTCTTGGGCGTGGATCTGCTGAAGTAGTTGCTCGATGCGGATGTTAGGTGGAATGTTTTGCGGATTGGGTCCTAGTGCATTGATGAGTTGCTTGTCTAGCGGATGATGAGGTAGCTGACCGCCCGGTGGTAGCGGAACGGCTCCTGGTGGTCCGCTCACGTGAATGTATGGGTTGTACTCATTGTAGCCAGGCTTAATTTCCGGCCCATAATAACCAGGTGGACCAGGTCTTTGAACTCCAAGAGTGGCTGGTTTCGGGCCATCGTCGTAATTACCGTAATCATACTTATTACCACCAGATTCAGTCTGTTCATTGCCAGTGAAAATATTGTTGAAATGATCTTTCTTAGTATCATCTTTAGGATATTTCTTATGGGGTTTCTCCTGAGGTACCTTCGGAGGTTTTCCGTCGATTGTGGGATAGAATGGAACATGCTGAGGATCTTTTGGTTCTTCTGGTTCTTTCTCCTGTTTCGGTTTGTCCCCTTTCTCAGTTTTTGGAGCTTTTGTTGGAAGAAACTGGTCTGGCATAAGAAGCGGCTTCAGCACATCATTGCCTGGAAAGTGGTGATCAACATGGTTTCATGAAAATGAAGTGATTATATGCAAGGATAGCGAACGAGCTGTTATGAACTATGCATGTTACCAGGGATACGTGAAATAGATTTAGTAGAAAAGAAGTTAACCATTTCTCGAGCTGACTATGTTACACTTACCTGTTAAAGCTGGCTCTCCGGTGGAACAAACCCAATGCTTACAACAATCATCATCCGGAAGTGGCGCAAGACGTGCCATTCTTGGACTACAAGGCAAACTGGGTGGAGGTATTGCTGGAACTGGTGGACATGCCGGTCTGCATTCGACTTTTCCGGATTCACAGTAACAGTGTTGGTCACATCCGGTTAAATTACTTGGAATTTCGGACCAATTGTCAAAAGCTTGACCCTTGAAACTGCAGGTCCCGTTATCGACACACCTCATACGTTCCGGACAACAACGTGGGACAATAGCGCGAAACGTAGCTGGATCCGGTTCCCAGCGTAGACAGTGGGGATCCAAAACATCTAACCCAAAGTGTGAAGGACATTCAATTTTAGCACAATGAACGCCTGCGTCTGTACAGAGACACAGTGCGTTACAGTCGTCGTGGAACTGTTGGTTTTTCGTGTACATTTTTCCCTTGTACTCGCATTGATCAATCTCTCCAATAAAATCACCCTTACCGACACTGTCAGCCGTTGTCGATGAAGTAGGTGATGCCGTCGAGGGAGACATCATGAGCGCACTGTTCTGCTCGTGATCATCTAGAATAACGTCACAAAACTCACGATTACAACAGACATCATTTGGATCGGGAACCGTTACACAATGCTCGGAACGTGTTTCGTTCATCGCAGGACACCGTGGCACACAGTCCAGCTCACCATCGCTGTTACAGGTGCAGATCTTTTCGCAACCCATCTCCACCTTGGCGTTGACGTTGTAGGATTGATTGCGATAGATGCAGCTTGTAACGATCGCCGTCGATGTCGTGGGGATCTTATCCGTAGTTTCTGAAAAAATACAATTGCATAAACAAATAATTGTTCGAATTAGGTTTTTGCAGTTACGTAAAGCAAGGTGTATTGATGTGATCAAGTTTCTCATTCATCAGTTCAGTGTACCAATTCCATTCTTCGCTTTGATCGCATAACTTGAAAAAAACTTCTGTTTGCTTTACCTCATCTGTTGAACTTTTGCGAAAAAAAAATCAATTCTGCTTTCGCATTGATTCGTCAGCATCAGCTCATCAATACCGGGAAGCAGACGGAGAAATACATTCATTTACAATTTCAATTTTTGCCGATTTTTATGCTTTGTTGCCACAACACCGGCTAGACCCGCGATGCCGATGGTCAGGTTGTTCCGTGGTCAGAGCATCTTTACCTTCATAAATAAGGTCTTCGTTTGGTGGTGATTTATACGATTAGATAACAATCGATAGTAAATCTTTTCACCTTGCATTAGGTGGGCGGTAGATGGCAGAAAATCCCCACATATTGCGCTGTCATTGCTTCATCGACCCAGTGAGCAAATTTTCTGGCAGAGACCGCTCTGCTAGATTTCTGTAAGTCTTGGTCTTCAAACGATGTGCACAGAGGGCGAAATACACCGATGGGAGATTGAACAGAATTAACACATCAGTCGAAGATATGTTAACCAATTTGTATAGTATTTCGAGGTATAAATGAATTTTATAAAAAAAATTGATAACTAATTTCGAGAAAATCTTTCGAAAGCGACACGAAAAATCAAACCATCATTATTCAACACCACAGATAAAAGACGATTAGGCTCGATTCGAATACCCGCTACTGAAATTTAGAGTAAATTAGACATCGGAAACACGTTTGGCAAACGTTTGTAGGTGGCGCCGTGATCGATGCAGTACAGTTGAAGTGCAGCTGTCAAATATGTATAGCAAACAGATGCGTAGGTGGCATTAGTGAAACGTCGATTTCCAGCGTTCATCAATTTGAAAGTTTACACATGTTTTTGAAAAAAAATATTGTTCTAGCCCGAATCCCTAACACTATAACACCCCATAAAAATACTATGAATATGGTCTGCGCCAAATTTTAAAACCATAAAAACACCCATCAATAAACCTGGATGTCGTTTTTACATGGGACCTTCCGGACCATGGTGATGGTGTTTTCTTGAGTTGAACCCGTTTCAAACACTATCAAAACACCATGAAGTGGGCGTGAATTTGAACCATGAGCATGGGGGAATTATGGCCCTGGCGTGCCGTTTTCTCAGAAGACTTCGTAAAATCAGTTCACGCTAGATGGTTAAAGGCGATTTTCTCTGGAGACTGTACGTGCGGATTTATTTTCTGAGCAGATGATTAATTAAGGAATACAACCCACCTATATCATACATAAATTTGAGGAATTTAGTTGAATATTCGTTCATTCACCAACCGTTATATTAATTCGGTTTGGAAACACGTAAAAATGCCCGATATCCAAAAGATTCGACCGAAACTCGTTCATGTTTAACCCTCAAAAAGGCAAGGGCTCTCAGAAGCCCAGCTAGTTAAAGTTCTCTAGTTTCAATGAACTTGTATTTTGAAATACAAATGGTCGAGGGTTTTCTGGCTTTCGGTTCTCTCACTGACAAAACGACAGAAAAGAAAATTTTTCGATTTCATTGGATGTTAGGAGCGATCCTTCTTGAAGTCACAATTTTAGCTTGCCTTTTTGAGGGTCAACTGTCGGTCATTTTAATAAATTCCAGCCATACATCTATATTCATGAAATTAGTTGACGCTAGGTGTTTGATATACCAAGAGTATACTGAGGAGACAATTTTTAATATCGGTGACTGGGTGGTTAATTGTTGTGCAAATAATTAGATTTGTATTACCATGGTATTTTGCTTTTTTAGCCCCAGACTCATCTTTCAGTTTCTTATAACTCCCCCAATTTCTGTTTCGCCATTCGTATTCCTAAAGTTTTCACTTTGCGCTGGGTTCTAGGCCCGCGTATAAAAGAATTCTCCTATAAAACATCCAGCAGGTGAAATGGATGTCGAACAAGATTCGTCATCGAAGACTTCAACGCCTGTTCAAAATCATGCCCATTGAACTCGGTCGGAACTGATCTTCTTTCGGATCAAACGTGAATTCTTCGCCCAGAAAAGCTCAGCATTGTGATCTCCTGTCTAAAACAGGCAATGGATTTTATTGAAGACAAGCCTTTTATAAAGGACTACCGCGTCTACATATCAGTTCGCATAGTTGAGATTGACGGTGTGGTTACCGATCCTATTTGGTTATACGTGGGTGAATGGGGTTAACTGTTTCAAGGACCTCTTTCTCCAGTGATTGAAGATTTTGAAAGATCGCACAGGATGGGACAAAATTGTATGTCCCTTCATAGTCCGATCGTGTGACCAATACGATGACTTTGCCTAATTACATGTTCTTCGACAAGTTTCGTATGCGTGTTCGTAGCGCGCGTCATGTTTTGCACTAAACATAAGCAAACGGACCATTTTAGCAATATTATGTTGAGAAGTCGTCGTTACTAATCTGAAGCTCTCGATTAGATGTTCTTCATAGCTTCTTGCCCCTACGAGTCACGAGTGTGAATCCTCCGTCCTTGCTAGTAGCTTCTTCACTGATGGTATTGGCTGTTGAGTTTGATGTACGTACAGCTTTTGTAGTTGTCGGTATGTCCCGAATATCAACCACAAATTTGCAACCATTTATGATTGAGGTAATTGTAGTAGAAATTGATTTGTCTTTGTTTTTGAATTGCATTCCCTATATTGTATTCCCCCCTTTGAAATACCTGGAAAATTGTTCCTCTGTGTCTCGTCCGTAATTGATTCAGCTTCTCCGAAATACGAGATAAATCTTTCACTGGCCACTTTTTTAATAAGTTACCACAGTTTTCAGCTATTATGGGAAGTGAACCTTTTCGTCAGGGTCAATTTGTTGGACTTTATTAGCACTAAATGGTGACTTCCGTAAGCTTTATTTTTACTCTCAGTAAATGTTCCACATCTTAAATGCTCGGTTTTATGTGGAAAGACCAGAAGTTAATGGCCACTTTGTGTGGCCAAAGGAATCATGTTTTGTTGTTGAGACTCAGTCAGCTCGATAGATCACCATGGCAAAGAAAAAGAAGCAGTTTCCCTTCCCAAATAATGAAAACAAAATAAAAGTAACTCTTTTGTCATTCGCTTTGCGCTGGCTCGGGCAGAAGCAAAAAGCACACTGAATATATTCTGGTTGCAGTTGAAAATCGAAACATTGAATTTGCGCCTTTTGCTTTTTTCCCTATTTACAGAGTGGGCAACTAATGTGCATCTTGTGTACATGTTAGAGAATCAAGTTGCGCATCATCTACACCAGTTGCGCTTTAGTTGCGTACGCTGAAAATAGGAGAAAAACTGAAAGGCGTAAGTTCACTATTTCGATTTTCAATTGCAACCAGAATATTTATCAACTGGCAATCATCCGAGTTTGCGGCATGTTCGGATACTTTGAAGTAACTTAGCACCTTTAGAATCGCATTCGATCAATATGTCCAGCCCCAATTATGGGATGCAGCCGTAATGTTTGTTCGAAAAATTCAAATCAGGAAATATGTTCACAACACAACCCATCAACCTACCGGATCGTCCATCAACGAGTCGTTCGGACGCACTGCCACACACTAGTTTGGCACAGCACTCGTCTGTCTTGGAGGGACTCTCGTAGCAACCGGCCTCGGGTAGATCTTTGCCCCGTTTGACGAACGGCCGGGCACAGCGAGGTTCACATCGCCATTTGCCATCTTCCTCGCAGGTACAGCGTTCCTCGCATCCTCGATCAACGGTCTGATTCGTCTGTGAAATAGAAGATGGAGAAGAGTGATGATTATTGGCATTGAAGATGTTAAAGAGTTAAAAAAAATTTGAATGTCAAACGAATATTACGTCCTATTATTTAAGATAAATTATTAAGAATATTGATTGATTATTTTATGCGTAACTCAATAAAGAGCTGATACATTATTATATTTTGTGTATTTGAGTTTCGTATGTCATAAAATAACTTCTTTGTAGGATAATCGACCCAAACGCGAAAATGTAAACTAGACGAACTATCCCAAATTCGAGTAAATTTTTTCTTGAGCATATTTTTCTTATCCGGTTGATGCAAATTTCGTAAAAATATCAATTTCGATTCAAGATCCCACCTCCCTCTCCCCTCATTCGTACGGTGACTCTCGGACCGATAAGACATTCTCTCGGACCGATAAGACATTCATAATCCCTTCAGTCCAACACCATAAAGTATAGAATTTTATCCAGATCATGTCACACACACTGCCAATTTCAACGTTTGAAATAGCTCACTTAAAGCATTCACACTGGTATTGAAATGCTCTATGGCGCTGTAAAACTTATTCCGAAGACGTACAATACCGATTGTTCAGGTTCCATCATAAAAGTAATCAGACTGAACAGTTATTTTCGATTTGTTTTCCTTCACCTACGACAGGTCGAGGAAAACTAATCGGTGAACACACTACTACAGTTACAAATTGTAAAGTACTCTACTGCAAAGCTCGCTAACGCGCTTTCAAAGTTATCTCATGCGTTTTCCGCCCATTAGAGTTTTAAACATTTTTTTTTCTTTTGTGTGTGCGCGTTAATATCCGTTTTTTGGCCAGCAGTGCAGTATAGCAGCAGTGTTTCTTTACCTATATACCGTTATACAAGTTACGTAGAGTAAGATGGGGCAAAAGTGCGCACCTAACAGTTTTCGTGAAATAACTATTGGTAGAAAAGCACTAGAAAATCAGCTTGATTACAAATTATTACTCTCATCACACATCTTCAAAACGTAATACTTATCTCTTGGTTTTGCTTGTAATCCGAGAAATAGTTATTTTCTTATGAATAGTCAAATGCGCACTTTTGCCCCATGGTCGGGGCAAGAGTGCGCATAACACGGGGCAAAAGTGTGCACAGCTTAAATAGCCGATTTATTTCCGCCCATAAATTAAACTAATCAATTTTAGGATATCCATCCCCTCTTACTCTTCCTTCATAACTAAAAAGTACCCCTCCCTCTGCCTCGGTTGATGTTGTTCAGTTTTCCATTATGTTGAAAAAACTTGAATGTTTCATCTTTTAGACAATTTGGTTCATGATCAAACTGTCACCCCTGGTAACATCATTATTTGTCATAGTTGGGTAGATCACTACAAGAATTCTTGCGAATATGCTATTTATATTGGAAATACATATTTATTTACATATTCATAGTTTTTTGGTTCTTTTTTAATTACTCTGAGCTTTCAGCACTCTATATTTTTCCTTGGAACCAGTTATGCTGATGCTTTTGTTCCTAAACCGCTCATATCAGTCGTAATTTGACCGGTGAGCTCGCAGTTATTGAAGATGCTGGTCCTTTCTTTAAATCATGGAAGAATTAGTTCAATTTTTATATAAAAAGCTTCACTCGCGTGTTTTGATTTGGGGCGGATATGCTATGCGCACTTTTACCCCACTGTCAGTTTTTTAACTTATTCAATTGTTAAGAAAATTACTGATTTTTTTCATCAAATCAAATATATCTCGCAACGAACCATATGTTGAAGATTTTTAGGGTACTGTAGTTTTATAGATCCTGATTTATTCAAACAGCTAATTTATGATTCCCAAAATTCAAAAAATAATATCAAATCATCGAAAAATGGTCCTTCCCCCTTAATTTCAAGCCACTATATTCAAACCTTTTATGCTTATATGTGCGATTAGTTGACTTAATGATACACTAAATCCATACAGAGTTGCCAGGTTCTAGCGCTTGTGTGCTTCTAAAAGTCCTATGCGCACTTTTGCCCCTCGCGCACTTTTACCCCACCTTACTCTATTATATTACATTCCTCATTTTAGTTTTTCCTACCAGTTTGCTCTGGGTAAAATGCCTGTGCAAAAATGACTTTCCATGACAATGATGCATCTCAAGGTTAGTTGGATGTCGAAAAAAATCGACTCTCCGACCAAAATTGAACCCATCCCTCTCAACTGGGCCCTTTGTTACCTTTTCCGAACCAAAGACAATTTTTTTTTTAAATTTATTGTAAATTCCTCGAGTTCTGCCAAAATGATATTTGGTGGTGACAGAAATATCGCAAATTCAACCCAATAAACTTCGGCAGGTGCTAAATAGTTTGAGCCAAGCAAATTATATTGTTGGCTACGGGCCTTTTACGAAGGAGTACAGAGTGTATGTACCAGCTAATCAGGTTGAAATAAATGGGGTCGATTCCGATTCGAGTTTGTATCCCACAGATCTGCTGACACAGGGGATTGGCTATTTCAAAGACCCCATGCTTCAAGAAGTGAACTGCAAACGACCGCATTTATCATCGGTCGCAGCTGGCGGGGAAAGGCCACATGTCGACTCGAACTTTTATTGGGTGACCTTCGTCGGGTCTGCTCCACCCAACTATCTCCTCTTTGATAAGGTTAGTCTACCTGTTCACCTTTTTTGTGCCGCGGGTCATGAACTGCACAAATTGCATTCAATTGGGACGTAAAGCCACTCATTGTAGCAAAAGACACGTTGTGGGAAATGCAGTGGGAATCATGTGGATGATTCCTGTGGAAGGGATGTTGAAAAGTGTCTCTACTGTGGGGGAAACCCACATGTCATGTCTCGCGTACAAACAGCTGGAGAAGAAGCTGAAGAGTACCTATCAGGGAGACACTAAGCGATCTTTTGCAGAAATGTTAAAGAGAGTTACGTCACTAATATTTATACAAACTTTCACATTTCCTCTCCTAAGTAACTTGCTCCTGGTCTCACAAATTTGAACTCAGAAAAGGTGTTTCCGGCACTTCCTGGGACATAACAAGCCCCAAGTATTCCCATATTTCATCCGAAGAAAGAAACCCTTCCCTAGCTTGAATCTTGAATCTTTTGATAGCTAATTCATTGGACGTGATCAGGGATTTGATCACATTTCTACGGTGGAATGCAGAAGCATTATCCCGGATTCCATTAAAATTTTAATAAATAATTTGAAATGTGATGCATTTGCATTATTCGAAAAATGGCCTACTTCCGAAATAGCCCACAAATTTAACAATTTTATTACTATTCACTTGGATCGAGAAGACTCTTACATCTCCGTCGAATAAATTAACAAACACGGGACCTAAAACAAGTCCAATAAAATGAGAAAAATCAACAAAATGAATCAAATGAATAAATTAATTAAATTTGGTGCAAAATTAAAGCGAATACAAGTGATAAAATGATTCATTAAAATAAAATGGATATTATGAAAAGATTTATGAAATACACAAAATGCAAATAAGGAATTAAAAGCGCGAAATGAATGTAAAGGGCGAAAACGAAAGTATTGCGACACATTCAACAGGGCATAACTTTTTTACCATTGGGTAAAAATCAACCAAATTTTGCACACTTTCTAATTGATGTGTATTGTTTACATGCTGTCAAACTCGAAGTGTGTTTTTCGATTCAACGAAAATGGAGGTGAACCAACGCGAGTCGAGAGAACAAATTCTTTCCAAATACCTGGAATTTCCTGACCTGTCGCACCAGCAGTTGGGAAAAATGTTGAACATTCATCAATCAACCGTCTCCAGAGTGTTGAAGCGGTTCCAAGAGCGGTTGACGTTGGACCACGGCAAAGAAGCTGGAAGAAAACCGGGACCGGAGAACAAAAAGACGGAGGGAAAGGTGAAGCGGACGATTAAAGCAAATCCCAACGTCTCAAGCCGTGATTTGGCTAAAAAGATCGGCATGTCGCAGAGCTACGTCCAGAATGCAAAGAAGAGAGCTGGACTACATACATACAAGCTTTCCAAACCGCGATGAGCGGCAACAATCGACGGCTAAAACTCGGGCATGGAAGCTCTACGAGAAGATGCTGACAAAATATGGCTGCTGTGTGATGGACTACGAAACGTATATAAAAGCCGATTTTAAGCAAATTCCGGGGTTGGAGTTTTTCACGAGATCTACAAATCTGAGTGCCTCGAGAAGCGCCTTTTGCCGTTCTTGTAGCAGCACGACGAAGCTCCGCTATTTTGGCCAGATTTGGCATCATTCCACTATTCTAAAAGTGTCCTGGAGTGGTATGAGACCAATTCTGTACATTTTGTTCCAAAGGACATGAATCCGCCAAACTGTCCAGAGCTGCGCCCGGTGGAGCAGTACTGGGCAATGATGAAGCGGGAACTTCGGAAGAGCACGCAGACAGTCAAAGACGAGAAGGATATGTTAAGAAAATGGAAAAAAACTGAGAAACTGGTACCGGATGACACTGTAAAGACTTTGATGGAGGGCATCAAGCGAAAATGCCTTCAATTTTACACTCAAGGCTCCATCGATTAACTTTTCTTTTGATTTTTGAATGTGTATAGAACTACCCCAAAATTTTGGTTTGATTTTAAACATAAGAAAATTGGCATGACATTTTCGGTGTCGCAATAATTTCGTGTTCGCCCGTTAATCTTCCTAGTGAATAAAAATGAATAAAATTAATATAATTAATATATAGAGGTAAATGAATCAAACAAATACAATGAATAGAAATAATACCTTTTGTTATTTGTAACAGTAATAAATAGAATGAATTGGTAAAACAAATGAATATTTCAAAGGTTTTCTTCCATTTATTTCCACTATGTTTTTATAGTTAAACGCACTTGCACTTCAATATTTAACATATACCGGCATTTCGATTACTACTTGTAATCTTCTTCAATGTTTGTATAGACTGATACAAAAAACTATAAACTATAAAAAATCATAGTGGAATTATATGGAAAAAAACCTTTGAAATATTACGTACATTTCACTAAGACCTCCGTTCGTGTATAAATTGTGAAAACAAATGAAATTTATAAAGTAAATAAAATAAATACATGCATGAAATTAACTATTAATACAATAATAATTGTAATCAATAAAACACATAAAAAGTATTAAGTAAATAAAGTAAATGAGACAAACGAAACGAATAAAGTTAATATAATGAACAAAATGAATAAAATGATGAAAATGAAGGAGATGAAGAAAATGAATACTACTTCAAATGAATAAAATACTTCAAAATAATAAAACGAGGAAAAAAATAAAATTAATGAAATTCATTTTATAAATAAAAAGAATGAAATTAATAAAATAAATAACAATACAATTATTAGGGGGAACTGGGCCAATTCGGACTTAGTAAGGGAATATAAGCTATAGAAGTGGAATGTATCAATTAGAGTGACAAGAAAAAAATGACCCCTATCGGCCCACTGCTGAGTCGATTCCTACTCCCACCAGGAGTACTTGCTCCAAATTTGAAGCAAATCGGACACGTCTAGCTACCGGACCAACGTGCTCGAAGTTTGTATGGGATTTTTCGACAATTTACATGGAGAAAACCCACTTGAGCGCATTTTCGCCGCTAGGTGGCACTGTATGCATCGAATTATCACTGTAAGTGAAAATAAGAAAGATAATTTAATTGTCTCCAACTTTGTCGAAGACTGCTAGTCAATCCGGCTTTGTTCAAAAAAGTTATTAAACTTTTAACGAAGTGATGTCTGAGTCAGTTTTGCATGGGACCTAACAGTGCATGGTTGTGTATCGGTACTCTATTCCCACCAACTATTAATTTTCGTGAGCTAATAGTTAGATTTAGCTGAATAGTATTTTCAGAAGAATTGTAGTATGTGATACGAGTTATGTTTTGGTTAGAAAATTTTAGTTCCGCCTGTTACCGCATAGAGGGCGCCAACACTAACTTGTCAACGAAGAGAGATAGAATGTCGAGATGGTCGGAAGAATTACTGAAAAATTTCTGTTCTACAACTTTGTACAAAAAAAATCAATCATGTAATTTCTAAAATAAATGAAGTAAAGTAAATTTACAAAACAAATAAAATAAATTTGAGGGCTATTAGTTCAGAAAGTCCTGTGAATATCCTTTTATTTGACGGCCATTGTTGAGATAATTATTTAGCGTATGATTGACAACATTGCGGACATCATCGTAGTGTCTATATTTTTTTTAATTCGTGGAAAACACCACAGAAAATAGCACAGACCAATATAAACTTCTCCGATAGAAATCCATGTACATCTTGCCGTTTTCGCATATTCATAAGAATTTGGCAAGAACCCACAAAATCCTTCTTCAGATTTTCACATCATCTAAACAAGCTAAATTTCCAATGTTCAACTATATTTTTTGTTATTCTGCTCTTTAGTAATGAAACAAAAAAATTGATCCATTACAATCCATAGATTGATTGTAAACCTAGAATGCAATCAATGAAATAATCCGGCAGCTTGACTAATAGGATAAAAAGTGTAACAATCATCCAATGTACTTTTTTTTCGCTGCCGCCACATTGTTAAATTGCCGCCAGACGAATTTTAACATGTTGATCTGTGCGGACAGTCGTGCAACATTTTGTGGCTATTGTTCGAATTCACCGACGCATACCCAATTAGAGCAACCTGGCACAAAACCAGAGCACGATTGAGTACGATTTCGTTTTTTTTTTGTTCAATCAAATTAGCTCGCGGCGGGAACAGACTCGATTTGTTGTAACTTTTTGTTTTAATTGCCGGCAGAAACGGAAGCACATTTCGGGCGATAATAATAACATTTAATTAGAAATTGCCGAAATTACCAGTCGAAGCCATTCCAAAAAGGAGTGTACCGCCGCCACCGCCGCCGTTGACGTAACTCGCACTTTCAGTAGCGCAATTATCACACTGCGGTTAGGTTCCGTACCAAGCTGGATGTGAATTTCATCAAAGCATAAACCGTGTAGGTTTTAAGTTCAAGGTCGTCGCGTCGAACAAACGGTGTCTCACCCTCTTAATTACATGCATTGAAATGGATTGCATATATGGTTACAAGGAGGCCGTCGGCGTCGCGTAGGCAGACTTTGCTGGGTTGTGTGCCGACTTGGTTCGGTTGGGAAATGTTTTCTTATCAGGGCAGAGAAAACTGATTTAGCCTACTTTGCAGCCAACAATGGAAGGTAAACATGGCGATACATGTTTTGTGTTGTTTGCAGGTAGGTACGAATCATTAACGTCAGCGTAAGAGTAACAGCATCAGCTGGTAAGTTGAAACCGGTCTACCGCAATTGTTTGGTGAGAAGTGCGTCAAGAAGTGGAACAACATTTCGATTTAAATGGGTTTTGTCGTACAAGTTGGATAGAATGTCGCACTTACTTTTTTCAGCTTAGAACAATGCACTAGGGCTCAAACGAACCCCACGCGTTTGATTGTAATTTTCGCTGGTAAAAATGCAATCAAAAGAAATGTATAATATATATCATTTTCTTCGTTTTTTAATTGCAAAATTAGCTATGTAAGTGAAAGTATGATTTTTTTAAATCAATGATACATAAATTGGATTGAGCAAAAAAAGCGAATCATTGTTTTGACTATTTTCACAAAAAATTCCATAAATTTTCATAAAACTTTGACTTCCGCTTCCATGAAGGCTAAAAGCAAATTGGCTTTACCACCTTTTTCAACATTTATTATGAACTCTAAATTGAATTGTGGTTAGGGTCCCAGGTCGGTAAACGTCGAGTTCTCATCTTCACACAGCTCCAAACATGGCGTGGGGTCCATTTGTACCCCAGTGCAACATTCTAGGGGTAAGGAAATCCGAACCGTTGCGCATTTACAGTCTTTAAAAAGTTAGTCCTTAGAATGAAAGTTCAAATTTGATTTTGAGTGTCTCCAGGGTTTATTAAGTGGCCTTTTTTTTTTTCTCATCACAAGAGTAGAAATACAGTGAAGTTTTTAAGATTTATGTTTTCAAGAAAAGTATGCCCAAGAAAGAATTTACTCGAATTTGACTTGGTTTGTCTGCCAGAGCGCATTAAACATTTTTTCATATGAGTCTGACAAAATTGGGTCAAAAAGTGGACATAATCGGGCGACAAAAACGGAGGCTGAAAAAATCGGGTCTTCACTATGCAACAATAAGAAAAGTGAAAATATTAAACCAAAACAAATTAACTCGCACAGTTTAACTGACAAAGATAATGCGTACGTTACGTGCTTTTATTTTTTGCACAAGTTTAAAGGTCGAGATGGATGTTTGTTTTTCAATATTAAAATCAAGAAAGAAATTAGTTCCCTTCATGTGTACATTAATAGAAAAAGAAAGGTTTTGGCGTATGTAAACGTAGCAAATACATTTTCTTGAGCAATTTGAGCAGTAACTACATATCAATTTTAAGCCAATTTTTTCCCTTGGGAGTAACATAGCAATTTTACACTAAATTTCGTACCACAAACGGATTGAAACTCAAACTAACTTAATGGTTGAATGAGTGAAACCCCGATGGAATATGACAGAAAACAAGAAAATCAAAGAGTGCCTGTTCTCCATGTTTGGAGCGGTTCCAAATAGCGTCTGATCCGGAAAAGGTGGCGTTAAGAGAAATGCGGTGCTTTCGTGAGCCAAATCCAAGATGGTGCAAGATGTCACAGCTCTCATAAGGCGAAATATCGAATAATTAAGCATACAATCCCGGATATTAAGAGATATTAGATTATACAATTTTTCCGACTGAGAAACGAATATTTTTGTGCATCAATACAGCTAAAATTAATTTGTAAATTTCATTGTTATCTGAAGCAACAGAATGAAAGTAATTATTTTTCGCAAATTCATGCTATTATTTTTACGGTTTAATTTTACACCGTAATAAAAATTACAGCTTTTTTTAATGAAAAGCTAATATAATATAATGATATTTTAATAAAATACAAGAAATTTTCATTGACTCTTTTCAAATTTGCATTGTACAACATTTTGAATAGATCATTTATTTGTATGATTAGCATTATATATGTATTTTTATTGGTGATAATTTTGTGCGTTCTATACAAAAGAACTTCATTTTAGAAAAATGATAGGAATTTATATTTATTATAGTAACATTCATGTTAGTCATCTTTATCGTAGTCGATTAATCCTAGTATTCCGAACACGTTACAGGACCTTGAACAAAAACCAGGTGTTTTACAATAACGTTCAATTCCTATTCAGTAACGCCTACATAACGCGTTTATTGGTGGAAATATTTGTTTTTATTTTGTGAACTTCAGTAATTGTTTCCACCATGATTTTCTTTTCGTGAACTAGTTGACAACTTTATGACACTATCCATAAATCCAAATATTGATTCAAAAATTTATCCATAGAATTAGGAACAATATTCAGAGTCCAACTGTTCGACGTGAACTGATTCATGATTTATTGAATTTGGAACATAATCTGGAATTGTGGAATTACTAAAACTAGGAAATAATCACATATATATATATTTTCTCGAAATATTCTCCTAAGTTTGAAGCACAGGTACATGCTAATGCTGATTTAATTTTTGAATCGGAGTCACTCTAGGATCGCTCTGAACTGTCATTTTTATGTGATTTTGTTAATATTAGAGCGAACCTAGAGCGACTCTATAACCGAGGTCAGCATTAGTTTGGAGGAGAGTGAGTAAAGGCGCTTCAACCTAGGTTTAATGAGCCTGGGTAAGGTGTAAATACCTCTGTCCCATCCCAAAAGACCAAAGGAGTGACATTAACCTTCTTAGCAAAATCCCTCCCAACGTTTTATCCTAACCCCTTATAAACAGAAACGGTCGGTACGGTTGTCCTCGTTTCTTTCTCATTCAAGTTTCAAAACAATTCGTTGGTTGAATTGTTCATTAAATGAATAACTTAATCGCCGTATAATATTGAAACAATTTCAAACCCTGGCCTGGCCGTTTTAATATTTGCGACATATTATAATATGCTTCAAATATTAATGTTGACAAGAAAAAACACTAAAGAATAACTGCTGAGTTTTCCAGGATGCTTTTCAATACTGGCTGTGTAAGGGTTAGAATAGAATAGAATAGAAATAATCTGGTTTTCGTTGTTGTGGAGTAGTTCACAAAATCATAACATTTTTCTTGGACTATTTCACGAAACTCGAAATATTAATCACGAATCTTTACAATCATCGAGAACTATTTCACGGTTCCTAACATATTATTCACGATTTAAAATCTGGGCTCGTGAAATAGTTCACAAAATCATAAAATATTAATATATTCTTGAACTGGTTCATGAATTAAAAAATAGTATATCATTATAAAACGAAGCGAAACTACGAATATCATGATAAAACTGCTGAAATCATGAACATCACCCCATATCATTCATGACCATGAACCACATTACATACATTGAAAGTGAGCTCAAGAATAAAATATTAGTATTGGGGTGATTACGAGAATCGTAACTAAGATCCTGAAATCATGAATATAAATCCCACTACTTAAATATCACGATAAAGTGAACAGTAATTGCGGAAACTGTGACTGAGATCCTGGAATCATGAACATAAATCACATAACTCTGCCAAAAAATCCGATACGAAACTCATGAATAAAATATCACGATAACGTGAATATGAATGATGAAAATCGTGACATGAACATAAATCGCGCTACTCTGACAGAAAAATCAGTTAGTAAACTCATGAATAAAATATCACGGTAATGAAATGAGAAATCACGACAAACCTCTTGAAATTATGAGCATCGATCGCTTAAATTGCGGTTCTTTTGGATAGTATAAGTATAAGTATAAGAATCATAACAAAAACTAAACATGTCAAGGGAACAACAACAGTAGCCCACCAAACATTGGAATGCAACGCCTTGTATGTTTTAGTGCGAATTTTCTAGTTTCTTGAAACTACAAATAGTTTCGTGAATACGAGGTGTAAATTTCAGCGTTTTGGTACAAATTTCATAAATCGTTCAGCTCACGAAATCGTGATTTTTTGTTCATGAATTTATGAACTGATTTTTATTCCGTGTGGCAAAAGTTGCAAAAACAGCTGAGATACGGAAGAAAACATTAAGTGTGTTCATTTCTATTATATTATTTATTATATATTTAGTTCAGATTTTAACACAATAGAAAGTTTAGCCATCGGACATCCGTAGATTCGTTGAAAACCTCTTAATCCGCAATCGTAAACAATTTTATTCAAATTTGATTTACTCGAATTTTAAAGTCCCGGGCCCCGTGGTGGTGGAGGAACGCTACGTGGGAAGCTGAGCTGCAAGCAACCGGGGGGGTCATAGGTGGTGGATAATGCTTAATCGCGATAGCAACTAGTTGTGATTCGCGACCCGAACCAGCAGCGGGGGCTGACTGCGGGTGTGGTAGGACGAGGTAGTGGGCCCTATACGTTCTAGGCCTAAATACCACATGCCCTAAAGCAGCCCTGACAAGGCGAGCCTGCGCCGCCTTTAAATAAGCGCTTAGCCCAAAATCCTCTCCTCCCGTTATCCTTCCTTCATTCCTTCCTTCTGCGGCTGTTCGCCCATCTAAATATGGAAGCTGTTCTTCAATGTCAGCTTCTTTCGCCGAACAGCCTAGATAAGCCATGTAGTGTCGGTAGTGGTTGTTTCAACCGGCTAAGAATTACACTACGGACTACCTGTTTCAGTGGTAAAAATCTACCAAACAGGGAACCCCAATTCCATACTGTCATGCGACCCGTGCTATGGGTAAAATTGTTGAGGGGGTTTAAAACATTCTCAATGGCGAACGGAGCCTGGGAAGAGTCGGGCGAACTCCCCAGTATACTGCATTACGCAGCGGAACGTTCACTCTACACACCGATTTTTTCACCGATGATCCACTTAATTTTGCCGAATTTTTGTTGGCTGGGGGTTTGCTGAGACTCTCGGCTGATGGTAGTTCGGTGAAGTTTTGTTGAGTTTCGATTATCAAATTTCGATGTGCACAGATGAACCTGCCCAGAGGCCGTGTGGTATCCGGCCTAGAATTGAGCCACTGGAGTCCTGCTGCCATGTCGTAGGAGGCGACTGAAAGTAGGAGACCCTAAGTGAAGGTGTAGTTCCGTTCCGAGGACTTAATGACTGGAGGGTCTAAAATATGCCAGTCGCGCACGGAGCATTTTGGGTTTTGCCTTACTGTGTTATGCGAATCTCTGACACAGTGGACCATTATTTTCTTCGCAAATCGTGGGAATCAAATGATCATGTCCCATTTAAACCTGATATGGCTCGCTAAATGCGTTAACATCCCAACTCGCTTGGTGTCCTCTAGTTGTTGTGCAATTTGTGTTGGAGATGAAATGTACAGTTCTCTAATCAACAATGGTTAGAATAGCACAAGTCAATCTCCAACATAAACGTACAGCAACTATGAATTTATCTCGACTCATGCAGGAAGGTAAAGCTTCCATAGCATTGGTTCAAGAACCGTATTTCCATAAAGGAAACTTCTATTTTGGAAAGTTACTTAACACTGCCTTCATTGCTTACAACAAGACAGGCATGACTAACCCACGTGAAATGCCTCGTGCTTGCATTCTTGCAAATAAGGCTATTGACGCGTGTCTCATATCGGAGCTCACAACTCGCGATATCTGTGTTGTCACAGTTACACTGACTGTCGGAAACGTAGACAAAAAATATATATATTGTTCAGCATACCTACCGCATAACGAATCATCTCCTTCTGATGATTTCAAAAGCGTTGTAGCATATTGTAGCAGAAATGGGCTTCCGCTCATTATCGGCAGTGATGCAAATGCTCATCACATCATTTGGGGCAGCTCAGACATCAATCTGAGAGGCTCTGAACTGATGGAGCACATAAGTAGTACAAATCTCCATATTCTGAATGTAGGAAACCGACCAACTTTTGCGAGGTCTGGGAGGGAGGAGGTGTTAGACATAACCCTTTTCTCTGATAGAATTTTGCATGAACTGGGAAATTGGCAGGTTCCAAATGAAACTGAACCGTCTCTATCCGATCATAAATATATATTTTTCGATCATTTTGATGTCACCTTCAATGTGGTGACATATCGTAATCCTAAATCTACAAACTGGGACCACTTTTTGGAAACGACTAAATTTCATGAATATTTTCCAACAATTAGTCAACTAGACGACTTAGATGACGTCGTGGATACGACAAACTCATTCATGTTAGCATCCTACGAAGAAGCTTGTCCACTTCGTACTGTTAAATCGACTAGGGGAACCCCTTGGTGGTGGGCTGAGCTTGAAAGAATGAAGAAAGTTATGAGAAGAGCTTGGAACCGGCGTCAGCGTGATGACTCCAGGGCTTTCAGGTCAGCTCGTAGTGCATATAAGAAATGTCTTAGATCTGCAGAACGGGCTGGCTGGCAAAGCCTATGCATTAATGTCTCTAGTCTGAACGAGGCTAGCAGATTAAATAAAATTCTCTCCCAATCGAATGATTTTCAGATGAACTCCCTTAAAACCAGATATGGTGTTTATGTGACGGACGAAAAAGATGTTCTTAATTGTCTCTTCGACACACACACTTTCCAGGTTGTATCGATCCGGAGTTGAACAATGTTCACAGATCTCATTCTGGTGATTCGGACTCGTGGGCGTTAGCACGCACATTGGTTTCCACTGAATCGATCAAGTGGGCAGTTGTCAGCTTTGCTCCATACAAATCACCCGGAAAAGATGGAATACTTCCCGTGCTACTGCAAAAGGGATTTGATATTTTTAAACATGTCTTGAAAAAGATTTTGCTTTTTAGTCTTGCTACCGGGTATATCCCGAAAGCATGGCGAGAAATAACTGTTAGATATATTCCCAAAGGGGGGCGCTCAAGCTATGAAGAAGCCAAGAGTTTTAGGCCTATCAGCTTAAGTTCTTTTCTTCTGAAAGCTTTGGAACGGATAATCGATCATCACATCAGGAACGTTAGTTTAGTTGAATATCCACTGCACAAAATGCAACATGCATATCAGTGTGGGAAATCCACGATAACTCTGCTTCACGATGTTGTTTACAACATTGAGAAAGCCTTCTCGCTCAAGCAATCTAGCTTGGGTGTATTCCTAGATATTGAGGGTGCTTTTGACAATGTGTCCTTCCAGTCTATTCTGGAAGCTACGCACGGTCATGGGATACCTGCATGTATCTCAGGTTGGATAAACGCAATGCTTAGTAACCGCATACTTTGCTCGTCACTGCGACAGGCTGAGATACGGAAGTTGAGTATTTGCGGTTGTCCTCAGGGCGGCGTTCTGTCACCTTTGTTATGGAACTTAGTAGCTGACGGCTTGTTGAAGAAACTCAATGAGCTTGGATTTCCGACCTACGGGTTTGCTGACGATTACCAAATACTAATTACTGGATTTTGCATCGGAACAATCTTTGACTTAATGCAACAGGCATTAAGAGCTGTCGAACAGTGGTGTCGACAAGTTAAACTATCAGTTAACCCAAGCAAAACTTCAATGGTTCTTTTCACGAAGAAGCGAATAACAACCGGGGTTCGTCCCTTGCAGTTCTTTGATTCTGAGCTACTGTGCGCAGATCAAGTCAAATACGTTGGAGTCATATTGGATTCCAAACTGAATTGGTCTGCTCACATTGAGTTCAGAGTCAAGAAAGCGTGCATGGCCTTCGGGCAGTGCAGACGAACTTTTGGAAAGACCTGGGGTCTCAAACCTAAATACATCTATTGGATTTACACGACAATTGTACGTCCAATACTGTCATACGGATACCTTGTGTGGTGGCAGAGGGGAGAGGTGGTGACAGTCCAGTCAAAGCTAAACCATCTGCAAAGAATGGCGCTCATGGCGTTGACTGGTGCTTTCACCACGACTCCGACTGCTGCTCTTGAGGCACTTCTAAATATCAAACCATTACACATACACTTAAAACAAGAAGCACTATCATGTGCATACAGACTGCAGGTTACTGGGCTTTGGAACAGTAATCATGTTGATCTTGCTACCAGTCATACACGATTGTGGTCACAAATGGTTACATGGGGTGAAGATATTCTTGCTCCCAGCGATATTACACTCACTTGTAGTTTTCCTTACAGGACATTTCATGTGAAGATTCCCTCTCGAGAGGAGTGGTTGTCTGGCTTTATGGAAAGACAACAACAAACGCAAGTGGTTTGTTACACTGACGGTTCTCTGATGGAGGGACGTGCTGGTGCTGGTGTCTACTGTCGTGAAATGAGATTGGAACAATCTCACTCACTAGGTAGATACTGTACTGTATTCCAAGCAGAAATCTTTGCGATTATGTGCGGGGTGCAATCGGCCCTTCAACTGAGTTTGTCCGGCAGAGTTATAAACTTCTGCTCCGATAGTCAGGCTGCAATCAAGGCTCTTAGCTCAGAAAAAACCCCGGTCAAAGCTATTGATCGCGTGCCGAACCCAAATCGAAGAACTAAGCAGTGTCAACACTATCTACCTTGTCTGGGTGCCCGGACATTGCGGTATTACTGGAAATGAATGGGCTGACGAATTGGCCAGGGCAGGTTCAGCGATTGACTTCGTTGGTCCTGAGCCCGCGCTGCCAATTTCGACAAGTTGGATAAGGGAAAAAATACGGTCCTGGGCTTCGTCCGAGCACCGAAATTATTGGAGAAATCTACAAACGTGTCGCCAAACAAAGGCGTTTCTAGAACAACCATGCCCAGTGGTTTCGAAAAATCTCTTACATTTTTCGAAGCTCCACTGCGGCATGCTGACCAGGGCTTTAACCGGCCACTGCAAACTCAATTATCACATGGCAACTATTCAGCGCGCTGAGTCTTTTTCATGTGATCTTTGTGAATCCGACTACGGAACCTCATATCATCTGATATGCAACTGTCCAGCGGTAGCGCAATTGCGATTTCGAGTCTTCAGCCGTCCTTATATAGACGAAACCATGTTTGGTCGACTGAAACTCAGAGACATACTAAAGTTTCTTATCCAATGTGGTAAAGAGCTTTAGGCTTATTCGCAGGCAAGTTGAACTACTTGTGAGTTTAACTTACCTGTTGTTTATTTTTGTTTTGTGTTGTTATTTTTCCCACCCTTCCAATTCTACTTCCCCACACCTCCTTGTCCTTTCCTTCCGCTCAGGAAATGATGAAAACACACGGCAAGGCACAAATCCCCGACTATGTCCGGGGAACGTGCCATTTGAGCCAATATATTCTGATTCCTGATTCTGATTCTATTATATTATTTATTATATATTTAGTTCAGATCTTAACACAATAGAAAGTTTAGCCATCGGACATCCGTAGATTCGTTGAAAACCTCTTAATCCGCAATCGTAAACAATTTTATTCAAATTTGATTTACTCGAATTTTAAAGTCACGCCCGAAAATTACTAATAGAAAGAGAGGCTCTTTGAAGGCGAATGAACGGTGTTGTATATAGTGCCATGCGGTCGATTTTATGAATGAACTTTGCGATAAGCTGAGAGAGCTTCTGGTTTTTCCATCGTGAAGCATTGCATCGATACGTTTTTTTTTAAAACGACATACCTAACAATGAGTCTCGTATTGTTTACTTTCTCTTCTGTTAATTACTCGGTCACTTTGACATTTATCAATTCTTTGTATAATATTCTAGTCAAAACCGACGTCTTTCGATCTATACTGTAAAATTAGTGGCAGTGACGCCACAAAAATGGAAAGAGAAAGTAAACATAGATATCTCATTGTTAGATTGGACGTTTGAAAAAAAACCTCTTGATATAGAGATTGGAATGGTGAGATACATCCGAAGATGGATGCAGCCATATGAATTTTGAATGAATAATTTCCAAGCACCGTTTCAAAGTTTTCCTTTTAGTTACGTTACATCATACCCATACTTACTACAAGAAAGATAAGGTTAGATCCCACTACTTACGCTCAATACCATCATTTGATTACTTTTATAGTTTCACTCTTTCTACAAACTTCGATTTAAGGCTTTGTATAATAATTAAAAAGTTTCTTATTCAGCACAAGCAACAGTTTTGGCCATTTAGAGCTATTCTCCCCCTTAATGTCAGTGCTATTATCAAATTTCAAATTCGTTTCTAACGCATCGAAATTAAGCCGCACTAATTGCAGAAAACCTTCGAGTCTCCTTGATTTACCATTCAGCCACCGCCGTTTGAAGGGTATCCAACCAGCTGGGGTCATATTTCATCAACTTTGAAACATAGCCTTCCACCAATGCACAAGATCTGCGCCCAAATGATCCCACTCCAATTTAAGAGGATCATTTGCGTAAATCGTCCGTGCGCGTTGTTTACCGGTTGGTGGTTTGCACGTTAACCTTTCCGAAGCGCCATAAACTACGACATTTAAGCGTGGTTAAGCGTGAACATAGAGATCTTGTGTTCTATTGCATCACATCGGCATTGATTCGTTCATAGAGCCGCGAAAGCAGCTTACTAAACAGGCGAAGATCGAATTCAGGTGAGCAGCGTTTGCTAGAAATATACATTTTTGCGGATTTGCAGCAATGGTTTATTAAAAACCAACCAGGCAGATTTTGCTATAATGATGAAATGCAGAAACAAGTGTTGGCCATAAATTAACCATTTGTACATTTATTTCTCGTTTAATAAACGGGTATTCTTTTTCGGTTCAACAAATCTTACTTAATCATAATTCATCGATGTAATTGATTTGGAGGTAACAGGTGACGAAATAGGCTTTAAATACGGCAAACTTTAATCAAAGATAACAGCAAATGACTATTTTATACAAGAAAGACTCCCATTCCACTATTCAGTTTGCGCAAGTCGGCCAATTTCCGGAAATATTTTAATTAAAAAAAAAATGATTTTTGAGTTTTCAGAAACTTACGATTCTGATGACCAAATGTTTCCGTACATGAAACGTATCTGCACAAGTGTACACATATACACACTTTCCTCGCTACTTTTACCTCGATCAAAACTAACCGGACTGGGGTCCGCGTCATTCACGTCGTGGCAGTGACTGACTGATTCATCATCAACTTCGGTATTCCAGTTGTTTTGTTCTATTGTTGGGACCCGGTTCGGTTGGGCAACGTGTTTAGCATACAAAACCGGTATGTAAATTCATGTTGCCAACACACGGTACGTCTCTTCACACTCATCGTTTAGTTGCGTGCGTTGCACAACGAATTCATATACATATTTCGTAGCGACGCGTTCTCGCGGAAATAGTTGTCGTTGGCCTTTGCGAAATGAATTCGAATTGGTCAAATTTTGACTATAATGATTAATGAATGGTTTTGAGGAGGGGTTGAGTTACGGATACGGATCTAAGAAAAAATGTTATCATAGTGATATTTGTAGCATATTGTTCGAAGCATGGTGGTAATTTTGATATCATTTATTCAGTCGGATTTTATTCAAATTTTTAACTTGATGCTTAATCCCTACTGTAGTGCCTTATTATTTTAATATACAAATGAGTTCAAACACGCGGATTATAAAAAATAGCATCGTTGTTAAATTCAAATCTGTTTGATATAACTAATTGATATCTAAAAATTGATAATGGCTTACAAGACAAACCTGTTAGCTTAATCACTATACAGTTAAAATTAAAAACAAATTGGTAAAACATTGCTCAAAAATTGTTGAAAAAACTTTGCGACTTTTAGACTGAAGATTCTAACAGCAAAACAATCCGTGTTGTCGTCAGTTGGAGAATATTGCTAGTGTCAAAAGAGACGAACCTCCTTTACGTGATATTAAAATTGTACAATAAAGTTTTTCCAATTCTTCAAAAGT
This sequence comes from Topomyia yanbarensis, assembly GCF_030247195.1. Classification (NCBI taxonomy): domain Eukaryota; kingdom Metazoa; phylum Arthropoda; class Insecta; order Diptera; family Culicidae; genus Topomyia; species Topomyia yanbarensis. The sequence continues at coordinate 365,775,250 of NC_080671.1, forward strand.
GCCATTTTTAGTTTTATTTCGTTCTATCGTGTTCTCCAACGATTTGTGATTTAAGTAACGGTTCAATAAACTCCCGGAATGACCGACCACCAGCATGTGCTGCTGTTGAAGATAGCTACCAATATGTTACCGTATAAGTAGTACACTCCATTCGGAGCATCTGTCACTGGTTATTTTGAGTTGAGGAATATTCAGACAATTCGAGTGCGGCCTAACAGAACTGCGAAATGATTAAGAAAAGATATCAAATGTTTACTAATGATAAGAGTCAATAAATTATATGCATGCAATACCATTTAATTCCACATGTAAACAATGTGGAATTAAACAGTAGATAGCCTATGTTAAGTGACATATGCTGGCTTTGCGAACTATTTGTAATTCAATATGGTTTTCCTTAAATTTCCTCCTTTTTAAAAGCATTCGAGAATGTGTTCATCTCTACACATTTTCAGTTCAATGCTGGGTAAAAAGATGGGTGGGTAATGTCTGCGACATAACCGGAGAGATGTAGAATACATAAGGAACACGTTCTTCAAATATGTTGATATTCATTGGAATTTTCGGACAAAAGGTGATTTGGGCGAGGAATATTTCAAATTATTCTTTACAAAAATGATGGTGGTCCTGACAAGGACCGTTTTTGTTGGCGTTGTTGGCCTTGGTGGGGAGATGCGCTGGCTTCGATTTTCGTTGGATGCTTCTGACTTCTTACTATTTCCGGGCTTAGCTGTTGTCCAGGAGGTGATTCTGACATGATTGGTGTAGGTGTAGGTCGTCAACCGGTTATAATTTTTCAAGCGTTGTTTACATTTGAAATTAAACCACTGGATCAATTAAAAAAAGTATTGGTCTGTGATATGAAAAGTACGAAATATATCTTCGGGTTTCTGCATTGACGTTTTTGACAAATACAAGATCAATGCATGTGCCTGCAAGTGTAGTTGCTTGTGATGGATCAGAGATCAAACGAAGCTTGAAACATTCATTCATAAAATAAACAAATTTCAAATTCTCTTGTTTTGAAACATCTATGTTGAAGTCGCCTGAAACGACCATTGGAACATTCTGATTTCTAGACTAAATATTCTACATTAAAAGATGGGTGGGTAATGTCTGCGACATAACTGGAGTGTCGTAACTACACTTGTGACGTTAATCCAAATCTAATGATATGCAACGAAATTACGTTTGCATGTGAAATTTTCAAATGATTCGTTATAATTATGGTTAAAAATTCTAATTGGGAATTCTTTTCCATCACCAACTATTTTTCTTTTTTTCGAATCTACAGCATTCTTTGAAAATATTGTTGAAATGTTATTGATGAAAAACTGAAAATGCGTTTGGCAACACTGCTCACTAAATGGATGGTGGGAAGACGCACATTCGTTTTGATTATGCTAGTATTAGTAGCAGGAAAGAATGAAAAGGAACATAGCCCGAAAACGAGCAAGCGAGAGAGCGATAGTAATTCGTATTCGCTCTACTAAACTAAAAAAAGATGGGTGGGTAATGTCTGTGACATAACCGGAGCATCGTGACTTCACTTCGAGACGTTAATTTAAATCTAATGATTTATGCAGTTAATCAAAGGAGGCTGCCAAAAAGTTCGAATAAAAGCACGCGACTAGTGTACTTTGCACGTTCTATATTTTATCAACACTAGAGAGAATCGAAAAAATAATTCAAAGTGTAATAGCAACATGCAATTGTGGCAACACTGGCCATGGGATGGTGGGGAACACGCACATTCGTTTAATTTATGATGTATTAGCAGCAGAAAGGAATGGAAAAGCAGTGCGCGAAAACGAGCGAGGATAATTTAAATTCTCTTTCTATCCACATATCGTATTTCTAACCTACTTGCTGAAAATTGTTAAACACCTCAAATGGATATTTCAGTTTAACTCTTATTAGAACACAATTAATTGGTCCTGAAAAGAACCGTTTATTGTTTTATTGCGGGAGCATAATTCAGACGCACTCCCCGCGACACGGTGAGCCAGTTTAATATATTTGGCCTGAAAGTTATGCGTTTGGTGCAGTATTTTGCATTCTCGAACAAACCAGGCGCACTATTTTGCATTCTCGAACCAGTAGGCATCGTTGGCTTCTCGGGGCATCATTACGACTGAGGTTTGTAAGCGTAGCTCGACTTTGCAGTCCTGTACAATCTCACGAACCAGACGCTGGAACGATAGCCTACAGATTAGTTGCCCTTTAGTTGGGGCGAAATTCTTGCAGGGCGACAGTTCCGATGAGTCACCAGTAGCTGGGGCACTGTTTCCGTCCATCGCCATTGCCAACTGCTTTCCTTCGGTGGACTGGCTGCTTGCTAGTGCTTGAACGAATACGAATGATGAGAAAAACCGACTGACCAATATTCATATATAAACACACGAGAAAGCACTACTATCGCTCTCTCGCTCGTTTTCGTTCCATTCCTGCGCCTTTCCTTTCCGTTCGGCTACCAATACTAGCATAACCAAAACGAATATTCTGTCTTTCCATCGCCTTCAATGTAGTGGCCAGTGCTAGCAAACTTGCATGTTCAGTTTTTCAATAACAACATTCAAACAATATTTTCAAAGAATGTTACAGATTTGAAAAGAAGGAAGGAAAATATTTTCACAAATTTAAATTCTTTTGTGTTATTTGTTAGCGCTGATAAAGGCTATTTAGTTTGCTACTAGCAAGGAGCTGCACAAACAAATCGATTTATGCAGTTAATCAACGGAGGCTGCCAAAAAGTTCGAATAAAAGCATGCGACTAGTGTACTTTGCACGTTCTATATTTTATCAATACTAGAGAGGATCGATAAAATAATTCAAAGTGTAATAGCAACATGCAATTGTGGCAACACTGGCCATGAGATGGTGGGGGAACATGCACATTCGTTTAAGTTATGATGGTATTAGCAGCAGAAAGGAATGGAAAAGCAGTGCACGAAAACGAGCGAGAGAGGATAATTTAAATTCTCTTTCTTTCGTTCCACACATCGTATTTCTTATATAGACGCTGGAACGATAGCCTACAGATTAGTTGCCCTTTAGTTGGGGCGAAATTCTTGCAGGGCGACAGTTCCGATGAGTCACCAGTAGCTGGGGCACTTTTTCGGACCGTCGTCATTGCCAACTGCTTTACTTCGGTGGACTGGCTGCTTGCTAGTACTTGAACGAATACGAATGAGAAAAACCGACCGACAGATATTTATATAATCGCGCTAATATGCACTACTATCGCTTTCTCGCTCGTTCTCGTGCCGTGCGTGAGCCTTTCCTTTCCGTCCGGCTTCTAATGGCCTAACCAAAGGAGTATGCCGTCTTTCCCCCACTAACTGCTCTCGTCAAGCAACCAAATACGAATAATCATAAAACAAACATGTAGTGGACCTATATATAAACTTTTCATTATTTTATTGTTCGGTTGGTCCACCATTTTGACGGCTCTGTGCGGGATGGGCTGAAAATTTTCACTTTTCCGAGTCGTTTTCGAAAGATTTTTCAAAACACAATTTTTTGTTATTAGTGCATGTTATACATACTTAAAATTTTAATACAGCATAGAGGAACATATTTTCAACAAATTGACCTAAAAATCAAATCATTCTGTTAAGTATGATAAAAGTTATTAACGTTCAAAATCTGACGCGGTGCCGCAGCCGATATTTTGAAACGGGACCCCTATATTGAAAGCTTAAATGTATTCTACATTAAAACTATTCATTTTCTGACATATATAGATAAAGGCAGCTATTGGGTATGTGATGTTTTACTCAGAAAGAGAGTTTTCCCCAAGGGGTGAGTCGCTTAGCACAAATCGAATTGTGCTCACAAACAAACAGCGTAATAGCTTGTGCCGCAATGTGCCACGATGTGCCATGGTGTTCAGTAAAACAAAAGCAATGGTTGCTATGATTATTCAACTACACTTTGTTGACAGTTTTTGAGTTGCCAAAAGTGTGCCTCATTGTGCCACACATTGTGGTAACGAGTGAAATGATCGTGCATTACTGTGAATCGTAATCTTATATCGTGTTATCGTAGGTGATACAGTGTGTATGGCACATTGTTCTAAGCGACTCACCCCTTGGTTTTCCCAGTTTTGGCGAATATGGGTAATATAATATTCATTAATGAGTACTTTATTTTAACCGTGTAGATCAGAACACTTTAGCAATATTGACCTGAAAATACATGGACAGTCAAGAAAATATTAACCCTATGCCGCTAAAATGTTAGTTTTGCTTAAAAAGTTATTGTAAATTGTTTTTGTAATGAGAAAGCTGAAAAATATATTGACAGCTCATGAAAGCTACGGATTTTTCGTTTAACCCCATAAAATATCCAACATGGCCATTTTCCGAATCAAGATTTTATTCCTAATTACTTTTATTTTTGCATCGTTCACAACATAATTTCACAGCTACAGAGGAGTACTACAAGCTAGCAACTTAAAAATATTTTCTTATTTTCCTTAAAAATTAAAAAAAAAGCATGAACATTTTTTAATTAAATTACACGGTTGTACACAAAATTAATTTTTTCCGTATTCCTCAAATTTTCAATTTCATTTTGACATAGTGATTTAAAAATGCAAACAATGTATTTGTATGATTATTGGGAATGTTGTGAAGAGGTTTTTATAGTGGTGATAACATACAATCGTATTTTGAATATTCTATAGCGATTTTCCCGTAACCCGTCAAAAGGCGGGGTTGACCAGCAGAAGGTTAATAGCAGGGATGCCACATTGAAATCTGTGTTTCGGCCAAAAAAATCTTTTTACCATCTGTGATGACTAAAACAAAACAAAAAAAAATCTGTGAAAATCTGTGATAAATTTCCAAAAAATCTGTGAAAAATTACAATATTTACAAAAATCTATGAAATTCTGTGAAATTTTTATCAAAATGCCAAAAATCTGTCATCTGTGAAAAAGAATATGTGATCAAAAATAGTGAAAAAATCTGTGACATTACAGAAAAATCTGTGAATATGGTAACCCTGTTTGAGAGGCTGAGAGCAAGAGTGGGTTAAAAATTCGCTGCGAGCAAAAGCGGTATACGTTTTATTTAGAGCAAAACCGGTTTAAGTACCAGTCAGAGCAGAAATGGGACAAAAAAACCTTAGCGCAAAAGTGGGTTAAAAAGATATACCACTTTTGCCCTGAGAGGATATATATTCCATTTTTATTCTAAGAATGTTTTCAAAAATGATTTATCACCAATCAAGGAAAACCATCATCAATATGGGTATCATTTGAAAGGAGGTGGTTAGTAGATATGGGAAATCGATAATTACGCCATTTTGAATTCCAAGATGGCGACTTCCGGTTACCACAAAATAGTAAGAACCACAATCAATATGGGTGTCATTTGAAAGGGGATGGTGAGCAGACATAGAAAATTGACCACCACCGCCATTTTGAAATCCAAGATGGCGACTTCCGGTTACCACAAAATAGTGAGAACCACCATCAATATGAGTGTCATTTGAAAGGGGATGGTGAGCAGACACCGAAAATTGAGCACCACCGCCATTTTGAAATCCAAGATGGCGACTTCCGGTTACCACAAAATAGTGAGAGCCACCATCAATATGGGTATCATTTGAAAGGGGATGGTGAGCAGACATCGAAAATTGACCATTACCACCATTCTGAATTCCAAGATGGCGACTTCCGGTTACCACAAAATAGTGAGAACCACCATCAATATGGGTGTCATTTGAAAGGGGATGGTGAGCAGACACGGAAAATTGACCACCACCGCCATTTTGAAATCCAAGATGGCGACTTCCGGTTACCACAAAATAGTGAGAACCACCATCAATATGGGTGTCATTTGAAAGGAGATAGTGAGCAGACACCGAAAATTGACCATTACCGCCATTTTGAAATCCAAGATGGCGAACCACCATCAATGCGGGTGCAATTTGAAAGGGGATGGTGAGCAGACACCGAAAATTGACCATTACCGCCATTCTGAAATCCAAGATGGCGACTTCCGGTTACCACAAAATAGTGAGAACCACCATAAATATGGGTGTCATTTGAAAGGAGATGGTGAGCATACATCGAAAATTGACTTTCACCGCCATTTTGAAATCCAAGATGGCGACTTCCGGTTACCACAAAATAGTGAGAACCACCATCAATATGGGTGTCATTTGAAAGGGGATGGTGAGCAGACATAGAAAATTGACCACCACCGCCATTTTGAAATCCAAGATGGCGACTTCCGGTTACCACAAAATAGTGAGAACCACCATCAATATGAGTGTCATTTGAAAGGGGATGGTGAGCAGACACCGAAAATTGACCACCACCGCCATTTTGAAATCCAAGATGGCGACTTCCGGTTACCACAAAATAGTGAGAGCCACCATCAATATGGGTATCATTTGAAAGGGGATGGTGAGCAGACATCGAAAATTGACCATTACCACCATTCTGAATTCCAAGATGGCGACTTCCGGTTACCACAAAATAGTGAGAACCACCATCAATATGGGTGTCATTTGAAAGGGGATGGTGAGCAGACACGGAAAATTGACCACCACCGCCATTTTGAAATCCAAGATGGCGACTTCCGGTTACCACAAAATAGTGAGAACCACCATCAATATGGGTGTCATTTGAAAGGAGATGGTGAGCATACATCGAAAATTGACTTTCACCGCCATTTTGAAATCCAAGATGGCGACTTCCGGTTACCACAAAATAGTGAGAACCACCATCAATATGGGTGTCATTTGAAAGGGGATGGTGAGCAGACATCGAAAATTGACCTTCACCGCCATTTTGAAATCCAACATGGCGACTTCCGGTTACCACAAAATAGTGAGAACCACCATCAATATGGGTGTCATTTGAAAGAGGATGATCAGCAGACACCGAAAATTGATCATTACCGCCATTTTGAAATCCAAGATGGCGACTCCCGGTTACCATAATATAGTGAGAACCACCATCAATATAGGTGTCATTTTATAGGGGATGGTCAGCAAACACCAAAAATTCACCATCACCGCCATTTTAAAATCCAAGATGGCGACTTCCGGTTATCACAAAATAGTGAGAACCACCATCAATATGGGTGTCATTTGAAAGGAGGTGGTTAGCAGACACCGAATATTGATCATTACCGCCATTTTGAAATCCAAGATGGCGACTTCCGGTTACCACAATATAGTGAGAACCACCATAAATATGGGTGTCATTTGAAAAGGGGTGTCAGTAGATATCGGAAATTGATTATTAAGGAAATTTGGAATCCAAGATGGCGACTTTCAGTTACCACAAAATAGTGAGAACCACCATTAATATGGGTGTCATTAGAGGTGTGCGCCGATGCATTTTTAATCGGCGGCGGCGTAAGCGACATTTTTGGCCGGCGGCGGCGGCGTTGGCGGCGTCACGCCGTTGGACCCTATCGGCGGCGGCGCGCCGGCGTGTGTCGGCGTGACGAATATTGACGCTTATGCAACTAAAAAAAATTCTTGACAGTACAATTCCTTTCCCAAAATTTCGGTTTTTATTATAACAGACTTCACAGCACATACAAACAAACGTTACAACTTAAAGAAAATCTAAAAAAATCATCGCCCACGATGTACTAGCGACATCTATTGAACACATTGCACAAAATGTAATTCTCGCAACCACATCAATTTTTTTTCAACTGAAGCTCTAATAGTGCCCACCCTGCTTGCCAAATGCAAGATAATAAATGAAAGGTGGAACTATTTTTACAGTTGTAAAATTTGAAGAACGAAATAGAAAAATTGTCGATGTCGCATACTACGACTTCACATGAAATAACGATTGCAATGGACAAATTTGAAGAATGCAGAGTAACGACTGTATTTCAATGACTCATAATAATTATTTATTGTTCTATATCTGGGAAATTAAGCAATGGTAAAACAGTTTTTGTTTTGTTTGAGAAAATTAACTTTTAATGATCGTGTAAGGACACCTTTCAAGGTAGACACATTACTTCATTTTCCAGGCTGGTGTTTACTTTTACTTCTTGTAAGTACAAAATCCCCACGATGATAAGGAATACGATTGCCTGGCACTACATTTTCTTACAACGTACGATCTGCTTCTATCTTGAGTGCAAAGTATGCTCGATGTGCTGGAATCATACAGATCTACACACTGACGAAACCTAAATATACAGTTACTATCAATCATAATCATTCCACGACTTGACGTGTTAGCTCTAGGGGCAGATCACTTGCGATGCATTTTTAAAAATCAGCGAAATTAAATGCATTTATTTCCATCAAAATAGAAATTCATAATGTATTTTGCGTTGCGTGCAATGTTTTTGCGTTGCATGCAATGTGGTTTGCGTTGCGTGTAAGACGTCAAAACCCTACACAAAAACTAGCCCTATATTTAACAAAACGTCGAACAAAGTGGATCAGCGTAGGACGTTTGTTAAACAAACTTTTCTGCGAGGGAGTGCCAAGCTGATGCAAAAATGGAAATTTAATTGCATTTTTTCTAATTTGATGCAAATTTGTTATACATTCTTAGAGTGATCTGCCCCTAGTGTTAGCTCCTGTTAGGTTGAAACAAATCACTAAACAAGTCTGATTGAAAATGGTCTGAGCGTATCTCTAGTTTTCGTAGCACCTGCACCCCGCTGATTTCTCCAGCAGTTCCGGAGACCAACAAATTCTAATCCATTGCATACATTCGATACACCGAATCAATTAAATTACTAACATCCTGTTATGTGCTTACTCACTGATCCACAGTGGGACGAGCCCGGACTTAAGTCCATATAGGGTTAACGTGCCCTTATTCATCTCATTAGTCACGATGTCACACTATTTCGCTGAAAACTCTGCTTACAATTCTTGGATTGCGCTTAAATAGGAGCCAACATCTTTGCTTCGGTCATAAGAAGCAGATCAATAAAAAATCTGCCTTGAAAAAAGTGAAATACTCGCATTAGAGCGAAGCGAAAAGTCGAGTACAACGCACCCTTATTCATCCTACCATTTGAAATAATGCGTTGAATAGAGATAGCAGACACTGCTCTAACTAATGTGTTCAAATGGGTGGGATGAATAGGGGTGCTAAGATGAATTAGGGCGCAGTAACCCTATGAAGGTTATGCGATATTCTCACTAGTATTTCTCATATCAGCTGAGCCATCACAGACATTTTCGCGAGATTTTAGGTGATTTGAATGCAAAATGAATTTTTGACAGCTTTTTGAAGGGCATAACTCAAGTGTTTTTTGCATTATTTGACCATAGGAACTACATACGGTTATTCTCGTTTTTCAAAGAAACGGTTGATTTTATGAATTGTATTATTTCACAAAAATTATCCGTGTGATAAAATTACATCGTAAAATCGCCAAAAATAAGTCACTAGTTGGTTAAGTTAGTGTTTAGCTAACTGTTTGTCATGATTTTTTTTATTGAATTCGAACTTCTAAAGCGATAACAACAACGACGCCCGTGAATGCCCGCGATCACACTATGCTCATTCGAAAGCTTTTCATTTTCTCTTTAAAATCAGCCTATGCTAGTTTTGCGAAAACTTGCGATAAGCAGTCAAAATTTGAAAAAAAAACTGTGAATGGAGACGCATGGTAATTACTGATATTTAATTTGAATATTCACTTTATGACTAGAATAATGACACTAATTTATGCACAACTTTCAAATAGCATTTAGAGCATGATCTACAAGGGTTTTACTAGTGATCAAGAGTAAGGAGCCGAATGGGAAGTATGGTTTTTAAGTGGTAAAGGAATTAAGAATGTTTAAAATTCAGTAAATATTTTCAACCATCTGAAATGTGTCATAAAATGTTTCATGAACTATTTTTACTAACTTACGCAATAACTGTCAAATTGAGTGAACACAGTTAAGTTCTAGTCATTTGGTGAGACTATTTTTTCCGAGTTTGCATAGCGCTGATATAGCTTAAGGGTATGCGATATTATCCTAATAAAATAAGACCATTTTTAAATGAACCATATACGCGAAAAAAGGATTTTGGATTTATTTTAATTTAAGGTATGAAATAAGCAATCTAAGCAACTTAAAACACACCAGCGAAAACAAAATCTTTAATCATCTTGTTGATTGGTGAATATAAATAAATATTCCACTAAGACGCTCAAAATGTTTGTTTTGAAAATGAAAAAAATGTAGTTTTCATACCAAGCAACCCACTAATGAATTAAAGGTTCCAAAATTAGTCGATCACATCTTATTTGATCCTTAAAAATAATATAGTCATTTCTAAAGCCACATATTGAGAATCAATTCGTTTCAATACGGAAAATAAATTCCAAAATTACAATTGAAGGAAATAAAAAAAAGACAAAATATTTACTTTTGAGCCACTTTAATAAGTAGTAAAGTTAATTTCTATTTTCTACAACCAACATAGGAATTCAGCGCACAAAAATGTCTTTAAAAAATTTTTGAACCTTCGCAACAAAATAATTATTTTTTAGCCACCCTAATGTATAATGAATTTTTTTTGCAAATGTTAATATCAAAAACGATTTAGCACACGAAAATTAACATACACAAATTTTAAGAATGATTTAGAAAAAAAAAAAATTGAGACACCCTAATGAATAGTAAATGTTCATTTTTGAAATTTTTTAATATCTTAAACGAATTCAGCGTACCAAAATTACATAAAAACGTCCTATATGAACCGACAGGGTAAAGTTTGGACTTTAGTCCACCTTTTGTTCTGAGTCGTACCACTGTGCGATCGGCATTGTGTTGTAACTTAAGAAATGGTTGTGAACAACTCCCACCTTTGGCACTTCGACAAGAATGAATTTTACATTTCCGGCCCATATTGTTTGTTTTGGTTTGCATGAGATTAAAAAGACCGTAACGTTTTCGGGTGGGCGCGGAAATTAAGTAATGCATTTAGCTATGTGTCAAAATCTCTTCACCAACGCCACCGATTTGTAATTGAAATCGACCGTTTTTTCTACGAGTGATGAAAATTCATCTCGTGTTACGTCTTATTTGTCTGTGATACCGGGCTGGTGCAACTGACACTGAAAATCTTTCTTAAGTGGGGCTAGATCACACGATGAATAATTTATGAGACTAGAAATCTCACCCTCTGCATCGCCACATCTGTGCACCATCGTCGCGAAAAGTCAAGATCACTTTTCTCAACTATTCTTCGAGAAAAAAAAAATAAAATAGGTCACGATTCAATCAATTATAAATAAACCTCGTATTGAAAATAATTTTTGTGTTTTCATAAAACTAGTTCACGCAAAAAAAAAGATAACATTATACTCAAATGTTTAGTAGGTGGTTGTGTCTGAATATGTTTAATATTTTTATGATTCTAATTCATAACTCGATGAAACATTGATTTGTATTAACTTTATTGACTAAAACAGTCAAGAATTTAACGACGTGCAACGATTTTCGTAAATTCTCGTCGTGTTATCGTGATATTTTAGTCTTGAGCTTACCGTTGGATTTTTTACACAGAGTCATGCGTCTTATAGTTTTCTAAATTATTTCACGGACATGAATTGTGGCTAGGTAATGCATTTTGCTCAGCGCAGTTTCATTTAATTCCGAACATTTCTCTGAATTTTAACAAAGGAATAACAGGGTTACAGGTCCTGGTAATGTCTTTGTATCTAATGCTCGTGCCTATGAGACTGGTTGCTAGCAGTTGTACAGAATAGCTCACATAGAAATTTTTAAAACCAAAAAGCAGAGCGAATAATCCATGAACACTAAGGCAAAATGCATAGCGAATTTCATAAGATTCATCTTATGATGACAAGAAAAGTAATAAAATTATGTTTTCATAAGATTAATATGAAAAGCATACGACTTGTATAATTACCTTAACATTTTATAAGTTATTGCATATGCCAGTCGTTCGAGTTTCATACGAGCATCTTATGTTTCTCATAAACATAAGAGAAATGTATAATATTGTCTTATGATAATTCAAAGATGCCTTATGGAACATGAAATCATAGCAAACCGACTTGACCAAATAAATGCTGTTTCATAAGATAATCTTATGATTTACATACGTGCTACTTGTGGCTAAAAATTATACGATATTCCTATGAAATTCGCTGTATTTTTTGCCTGAGTGAATAATAGTCTGAGTTCCTTGTAATTGTTTACGTAAGTATAATAAGATTATGTGGAAAATTAATTACTTCATGAATTACATCATGAACAGTTTCACGAGCTCGACTGGTGAATCGTGTGTAGCATATTAGGAATTAAGAATCGGTTAAAAAATCAATGAATAATACACTGCGTTCCAGTGAATCCAGTTGATTACGTGCAAAGATTAGAATTAGGTACATAATCGTAAATTTCAGGCACATATATCTTGAAAGTGGAAGTTTTTTTTAATTTGTGGACCATTTCACGCACACGAATGGTTAATTGAAACTTATATGCTCACAATCATAACCAGTTGATGAAGCAAGAATGGATCTTTGAATTATATAACGAGTGTCGTGTAATGGTTTTCGAGAAAATATCAAGATTATTTTAATTTTGTAATCCAATTGACGACCACTAATACCAAATAATGATCAAGATGTGATAAATCATGAATCAGTTAACGTCGTATATTCGGTCCATAGACAATGTTCCTAGATTTGTGGATAAAATTATGAGTCAACAATTTTAGAGTTCGCGAATTTTCGGCGCGGGAAAAATGCATCGGCGGCGCGCCGCCGGTCTACCGTTCGGCGTCGGCGTACGTTAAAAATTACCGGCGGCGGCGGCGTGGCGCGGCGGCGCACAGGTCTAGGTGTCATTTAAAAAGGATCAGTAGACATCGGAAATCGATTGTTACGCCATTTTGAAATCCAAGATGGCGACTTCCGGTAACCACAAAGTAGAGAGAACCATCATCAATATGGGTATAATTTGAAAGCGAGTGTCAGTAAATATCGGAAATTGATTATTACTTTTTTTTCCTTTTTTATTTCGACTATGTTAGTCACATTTTCTTTTTTACGTTTTAACGACATTCAATTAGCTAGAGATTACTGGGTAGGGAAAGTTATGAAACTTAGAGCCATAGTACTCAAGTGAGAGCAAGGATGTGAAGTAAACAGATCGGAAAACTAGAAGTGGCAGGGTCATTAGAACAGGCTTAATATCGTGCGGGCTTAATTTTTGCCTTCTGATAATGAGGGTCGAGCTTAGGCAGAATAACTACGAATCACCCGAGTTCACTATCATGTGTCCTTGATAAAGGTAGACGTATCTATCTTTACCGTGACAACCGGCCGTGACAGCCGGTTGTCACGGTAAAGATAGATACGTCTACCTTTATCAAGGACACATGATAGTGAACTCGGGTGATTCGTAGTTATTCTGCCTAAGCTCGACCCTCATTATCAGAAGGCAAAAATTAAGCCCGCACGATATTAAGCCTGTTCTAATGACCCTGCCACTTCTAGTTTTCCGATCTGTTTACTTCACATCCTTGCTCTCACTTGAGTACTATGGCTCTAAGTTTCATAACTTTCCCTACCCAGTAATCTCTAGCTAATTGAATGTCGTTAAAACGTAAAAAATTGATTATTACGTCATTTTGAAATCCAAGATGGCGATTTCCGGTTACCACAAAATAGTGAGAACCACCATCAATATGGGTGTCATTTGAAAGGGGTGGTCAGTAGACATCGGAAATCGACAATTAGGCTATTTTGAAATCCAATATGGTCACTTCCGGTTACCAGAATATAGTGAGAACCATCATAAACATGGGTAACGTTTGAAAGGGGGTGTTCAGTAGTAGCCGTTTTAGATCCGATTTTCTTTCACTGTAAACATTACATTGCAACAACATGGTTTTATGCCTAAATGATCGACAACGACCAACCTGCTCTCGTTTACAACATATGTACTCGATGGATTTACTGACGGATTGCGAACCGATGCTATTCACATGGATCGGTTCGGCCTTCGACAAAATCAACCATGATGTCGCAATAGCGAAGCTGGGCAAACTCGGTATTCATGGACAACTTCTGCGTTGGTTCCTCGATGGAAGGCAATTCCAAATCAGCATTAAGGACTGCCTATCTGCACCATTCTTCACTACATCCGGCATCTCAATAGGTAGCCATCTCGGTCCATTAATTTTCCTCCTCTACTTTAATGACATCAATATTAAATTACAAGGACCCCGCCCTGCTTTCGCCCATGATATGAAATTTTTTCGACAAATACGGGATAAAACCGATTCAGAGTTTCTTCAGAGTGAACTGGAGAGCTTTAGTACGTGGTGTGACCTAAACAGAATGGTTTTACATCCGAGTAAATGCTCAATCGTTACGTTCACTCGGAAACGCTATCCGATTCAGTTTAACTACCATTTATTCGACTCGAGCATTCCAAGACACTCTCACGTCAAGGGTGGTGGAGTCATCATGGATGCAGCACCACACACTTCATACTTCGTGGATGAGGCATGAAGACACTAAAGATAAAACAACCCAATGCAAGAGCATGGGAGGTATGACCCTAGAAGCGCAAGAGCATGGGAGGTATGAGCCTAGAAGCGACTGGGCCCACTATATGTTGGATACTGTCAACATCTGTACATCAACATACGGATGCCACCCCCTGGATAAGAATGATCGACCCGCGCGAAATTAAAATTTTGTGATAGTTACTCGCATCAACAAAAAATATTATATATGCCATTCCGTATTAATTTTAGTGGTTTTAAAATAGGTTATATGAGGAAAAAAGCGAAAAAATGCTAATTTTCAATAAAATTGCTTTTGGTTCACTTCAATCCATTTTTGGGTTTATTAATATTCCTTGGATCTTCAAATTTTAAAGGTGAATGAAATGACACCCATACTGATGGTGGTTCTCACTATTTTGTGGTAACCGGAAGTCGCCATCTTGGAATTCAAAATGGCGGTAATGGTCAATTTTCGGTGTCTGCTGATCATCCTCTTTCAAATGACACCCATATTGATGGTGGTTCTCACTATTTTATGGTAACCGAAAGTCGCCATCTTGGATTTCAAAATGGCGGTGAAGGTCAATTTTCGATGTCTGCTCACCATCCTCTTTCAAATGACACCCATATTGATGGTGGTTCTCACTATTTTGTGGTAACCGGAAGTCGCCATCTTGGATTTCAAAATGGCGGTGAAAGTCAATTTTCGATGTCTGCTCACCATACCCTTTCAAATGACACCCATATTGATGGTGGCTCTCACTATTTTGTGGTAACCGGAAGTCGCCATCTTGGATTTCAAAATGGCGGTGAAAGTCAATTTTAGATGTCTGCTCACCATTCCCTTTCAAATGACACCCATATTGATGGTAGTTCTCACTATTTTGTGGTAACCGGAAGTCGCCATCTTGGAATTCAAAATGGCGGTAATAGTCAATTTTCGGTGTCTGCTGATCATCCTCTTTCAAATGACACCCATATTAATGGTGGTTCTCACTATTTTGTGGTAACCGGAAGTCGCCATCTTAGATTTCAAAATGGCGGTGGTGGTCAATTTTCGGTGTCTGCTCACCATCCCCTTTCAAATGACACCCATATTGATGGTGGTTCTCACTATTTTGTGGTAACCGGAAGTCGCCATCTTAGATTTCAAAATGGCGGTGGTGGTCAATTTTCGGTGTCTGCTCACCATCCCCTTTCAAACGACACCCATATTGATGGTGGTTCTCACTATTTTGTGGTAACCGAAAGTCACCATCTTGAATTTCAAAATGGCGGAAATGGTCAATTTTCGGTGTCTGCTGATCATCCCCTTTCAAATGACACCCTTATTGATGGTGGTTCTCACTATTTTGTGGTAATCGGAAGTCGCCATCTTGGATTTCAAAATGGCGGTGAAGGTCAATTTTCGATGTCTGCTCACCATCCCCTTTCAAATGACACCCATATTGATGGTGGTTCTCACTACTTTGTGGGCACCGGAAGTCGCCATCTTGGATTTCAAAATGGCGGTGAAAGTCAATTTTCGATGTCTGCTCACCATTCCCTTTCAAATGACACCCATATTGATGGTGGCTCTCACTATTTTGTGGTAACCGGAAGTCGCCATCTTGGATTTCAAAATGGCGGTGAAAGTCAATTTTAGATGTCTGCTCACCATTTCCTTTCAAATGACACCCATATTGATGGTGGTTCTCACTATTTTGTGGTAACCGGAAGTCGCCATCTTGGATTTCAAAATGGCGGTGGTGGTCAATTTTCGGTGTCTGCTCACCATCCCCTTTCAAATGACACCCATATTGATGGTGGTTCTCACTATTTTGTGGTAACCGAAAGTCGCCATCTTGAATTTCAAAATGGCGGAAATGGTCAATTTTCGGTGTCTGCTCACCATCCCCTTTCAAATGACACCCATATTGATGGTGGTTCTCACTATTTTGTGGTAACCGGAAGTCGCCATCTTGGATTTCAAAATGGCGGTGGTGGTCAATTTTTGGTGTCTGCTCACCATCCCCTTTCAAATGACACCCATATTGATGGTGGTTCTCACTATTTTGTGGTAACCGGAAGTCGCCATCTTGGATTTCAAAATGGCGGAAATGGTCAATTTTCGGTGTCTGCTGATCATCCTCTTTCAAATGACACCCATATTGATGGTGGTTCTCACTATTTTGTGGTAACCGGAAGTCGCCATCTTGGATTTCAAAATGGCGGTGAAGGTCAATTTTCGATGTCTGCTCACCATCCCCTTTCAAATGACACCCATATTAATGGTGGTTCTCACTACTTTGTTGGCACCGGAAGTCGCCATCTTGGATTTCAAAATGGCGGCAATCGTCAATTTCCGATGCCTATTGACCTATACGGATCCTATATTACACGATTTCTAAGGCATCGAAAAATTTAATAAAATTTCATTTCCCACAAGTCCGAATAAGAAAATTCTGATTCTTTTCTTAGCGCAAAAATGGGTTAATATTCTATACCAGTCTTGCCCTGAAAATTTTGTCGAACCATTTTTGCGCGAATTAATATTTGATCCACTTTTGCCTGAGGTGTGATGACTATACCATTTCTGATCTAACAGAATATTTTAACCCACTTTTGCTCTGAACAAAATTTTAATCCACTCTTACTCTCAGCCTCTCGTTTAATAGTCATGCCATACTTATTCGACGCAAATTTCACACCGTGCACGTGGCCATAGTCGAGTTTAGCGAGCCAAAGCCCTCCCCACTTTTTTACAAATACAAATTTACCAAAATTTGATCTGCGGCAACTTTTACCAAATTTGTAGTTTGATTAGTTTGAACAAATTATTGAGAAGTTGAAGAAGATTTCTATTTTCAACCACCAAAGACAATATTCACGAAACTCAGGGCGCTTTATGCTTCTGCCCGAGAGAGCGCAAAGCGAACGACAAAAATTTTATTCGATGTGCCTTGTCTGAAGATTAAAAGAAACTGTTACTAAAATTCTTGCCGCAGTAATCTGTCGAGAAGAGTGAGTCGAAGAATCAAGAAGTGGTTCTCCTGCCAAATACGGTGATTATTAATGACTCGCATAAGACCGCGTATTCGTTATGGGGAGCATTTTCTGAAGGCGAAAATGGAGGGTAAACTTACGGAAGTCACCTTCATCGAGTTCCACCATGTCAGGCATTCAACACTTATAGCGTTTAACAAATTGGCCCAGGAAAAACCATTCATTTTAAATAACTTAAAACATATGGTTGTGTGTGACAATACTAAAATAAATGGACTATAAGAAAACCAATGTTCGACTACAAGATCGAACACCGCTTACTTGCAGATTGATGTCACATTTGGGAGAAATGGAATCCTTTTCAAATGACCAGGGGCGGATCAAGAAAAAAATTTCGGGAGGGGATCGAGATTCCGATTTTAAAATGAACATTGTACCACACGTAATACGTAAAAACCTCATTCAATGAAAATCGGTATTGGTGGTCAAATTTGGTTTGAGAAGATTTTGAGTTTGAATCTAATATAAAGTTCAAACTAATTTAAAATTTCTCAACAAGTTGAAAATTTTCGGGAGGGGTCCGGACCACCTGGACCCGTCACTGCGAATGATACATGCAGGAACTACTTCCCGGTATTTCAAGTAGTGTTTTTGTGGTGAGAGTGATGGTGGGTCGAACCATTTCCTCCTATGTGGCCCTGTATTATTAAACATAATACTACCATAATATTATATAACCGTTACATAGAAAACTATTGGACATAGGGTTACTGCTCCCTAATTCATCTTAGTTCCTCTATTCATCCCACCTATTTGAACACATTAGTTAGAGCAGTATCTGCTATCTCTATTTAACGTATTAGCTCTAATGATTCGATGAATAATGGTACGTTGTACTCGACTTTTCGCTTCGCTCAAACGCGAGCATTTTACATTTTCCAGGTAAATTTTTTAACTGTACTGCTTCTTACGAACGAAGTAAAGATGATGATACCTATTTAAGCGCAATTTCGTCGCCCTAAGTCGAGTTATCAACGAAACAGTATGACCTCATGACTAATGAGTTGAATAAAGGCTCGTCTACCCTATCAAGGACACACTACTTCGTACCAGTTCTGTGAATAAATGGCACATTACTGTCCTCACTGCTCAGAAATCGCTGATCGCAAACAATTACAAAATTTGTGGAGGCTGGAGAGGTAATACTTTTTTATTTCGATTATAGAGGTTGTAACTTTAAGGTCATTCGCCTCTTCGGGTTACAAAACTCTGTTAAGAAAAATCTCTAACCCTATGTGCGGGATTGGGATTCGAACCCAGGTGAGCTGCGTTCAAGGCAATCGATTTACCCACCCCCTGAGGTAATATTGACAACGCAAAAGCTGCGCCAAGTATCTCAAAATCTACAGCCAGTACCATCGTTGAAGAAATGCACACTCGTAAGGGCAAGAAGGAAAAAAGAAATCAGATATTCGCGAACATAAAAGGCGGCAACCACGATGATGATACGGAAGTGTGCAATAGCGAGATAGAAATGATCGACCCCAAGACGTAGTTGGTGAGAAAAAAAATTTCTCACCTCGTAAACAGGCATCCACGTGTAATGACTAAGCGATTGCGCGAGATCTACTGGACAACCACCAAAACTCGTTTTAATATTTTTGTCGTTTACGTATTGGGAATATGTAAAAGACCCATGACTCCTATTGTTTAAAGCATTGAACCAAGTCAAATGAACGAATTACATAATAAAGAGTACTGCCGTTCTACGCATAATTGTCCCATGTATATAGGGAATCCCATAGAACATGGGACAATTAAGCTTATAACGGCAGAGTAGAAGAAGTTTTATAGAAGACTAAGTAATAAAACTTTCCAAAAATGAACACCTCATCGCTAGTGATCGACTTCTTTTTTATCCGCTTAGTCGTTAATATTGAACCTCTAGAATAGCCTCCCGCAATCTCGGTGGCCACAATTTTAGAAAAAAAAAAACTGACAATGATAAAAATACAGTGAAAAGAATACACTTTAAACTACTTCTACCCAAATTTTCAGAAGAAAATGCCTAATGGGTTATTTTCTACAGCAATTTTTCCGTGATGTAATTTGATGTGGGAAACCCTTTAGTAGCATTTTTCTCGAAACCGCGTTTTTGAAATTGGCGAACGCGATAACTCAAAAACTAATCAACGAATTGACTTGATTTTTTATGAGAATTCACAATATGTGTAATCTGTCGATAAACCACAGAAAACTGAAAAAAAATTAAAATTTAAAAGCGAATTTTAGAGTAACATATGAGATTTTTCGGTTTTCATGAAGCCAGTTTCCGAAACTCGGAAATTTTCTATTTTGTTTTTTGATTCATCGAGTAACTACAGGCCTAACATTTACAAATCTTATTGAATTTCCTGTGTCAGACAATTTTATCAAGAGTTATCGTGTTCGCCGCCGCTAGTACGTTATGTAATTTACGAATGGTCCCTTGTACTTACAGAGATGTCACACATACTACATCATACGAGTAATTTAGTATTAATAAGTTTAATTTCTTGGCAAAGGCAGAAAGTTTCGTAGCGAAGAACAACATGCAACAAAACGTCGAATATGAAAACGTTAAAACCAAAATCCCCGTGTGTATGGACAATGATCTTTGGCACCTCGTACTAGCACGGATTATATTAAAAGATTCATGTCGAAGTATGGAATCTGTAACAAACGACACTGGGAGGAACTTGTTGCCTGGAATTATCAACGGGGTTCGGGTCGTGCGAATGTTGAACCAATCAATACCTTCTTGTTTGACTTTCGAGGGCAGATCATCTCACATTCGCATTCTAGTTGTGAAAATATATGATTCATGTTACTTCATGAATTTTATTTGAAACATCACAAAATATTTACTGAGCAATACACGATATAATAAAAGTGTAATTTGACTGATAGCAGATAGATTAAAACGGCTCTCATTGATTTGTTACTTAGCACCAGACATAATTTGACCAAATCAATACGATCATTAGAAGAACTTTTAGAGACAGTAGGATCATGTCATTAGCTTTACAATAGTTCAACGTTAATAACTGGCTGCGTAATTTGTTGAAACAGATAATCTAAATTCTGCAACCGGATAGTAGTATCAAAGGTTTGCTTTTTTAATAAGATAATACATCAAAATATTATTAATAAGCTGATTATTCTGTGAACATGTTCATCAGAAAATTCTGGTCACAAAGTTGGCTGAAGATATCACATGGCAGAACCACAACGTTTAAGGGGGGAGTATCGTATAAACTGTCAAAAAAATTCTTCCATGTTAAAGGCTTAAACTTTTTTCCTTGAATTTGAAGACTTTATTATAGGTATGAATTTTTTGTTAAAATAAATTTGTTCATTTGGAAGATATTAACACGCAAAGTCGATATGTTGTTCCTGTTGGCATCGCGGATTGCAAGAGAACGACTTGATCGATTTTCATGACATTTATGACAAATGCAATCAATCCAAAATAGAAAAACCTGTTTTGGTCCACCTAGTGGTGCAATTGTGCCTTTCTGATTTCTTCAAACTATGACTCCATGGCCGATTATAATCCATACAATTGTGGAAATTACATTCTTAATACACTTTGCACCTACACACGCTCGCCACCCACGAACCTAATGAGCTATGTGTCGACTGACAAACATGAAACAAATAACTATCATACTTAATTACCCTAATCAGCATTAGTTCAATGTTCTCTTCCTGCTAACAAATTTTGTCTTGCGGGGTGGGTGTGTGATGTGTGGAGGGTGAAAAACCCACGAATGAACCATTCGCCAGCTTAATTTGGTGTGCCTCGTGGTATAGTGGTGGTATAAAGATGATGGGGTTGAGTGTGGGGGAGGGTATGAGGGATGATGGGGTGGTGGTCTGAGAGGGGTGTAATGAGAGATGGATGACGTGGTGATCTAAGGGGGGAAGGGGCTACAATGTGGTATGATCTAAAGGGAGTTTGATTGGGACGGGGGGGTTAAAAAGGGGAGGGTCCTCCTCTGCACCCCTAGCTACGCCCCTGTAAAATGCATAAACCCTATGAAAAAAAATAGCCGGGATTTGGCTGACGATTTTCAGAGTGATTGCATAACCTTTCCATATGAGAAAGATAGAAATGTTCCAAAATCCAAAAAAAGTTAATCTTTGTCAATTTTTGTTCGAGATTTCGTCAAATTTCGACGTTTTATACATTTTAAAGACATCAAAAATAAAAAGTCGACGAACCGTCGTAGACGGCCAATGTCAAAGCGACTTTTGGGTGTCATTAGTGATCTAGACTGACAAATCCAAATAACCTTTCCTTTCATTTGAGACTAGTTCACGCCAACAAATATATGGCGTTACGCTAAAATGTTTGGTAGAGCTACTCTGTTTGTTCCTGAATATGTTTAGTTTTTTTATGGTTCATAATTTGAGGGATGTTTTGTGCATGGGTTTACCCCTGTTTTTTGCACGGAATAACGTGACAATATGAACTAGATGAAAGCGTGACTGATCGGCGATATCTCATGGTTTTATGAACTTCTTGAGGAATACGATTTGTTGCTCTATAGAGGATGTTTGACGCTCAGCGCTATTTGTATGTTAATTTCCGACAACGCACTTAACCTTATCAAATGAATAACGAAGTTCAAGATCCGACTAGTTTTCTTATATCAACTGCTCGTACCTATGACTGGTCGCTAGCAGCTGGACGCAATCATGTTATATTTCATGAAACACTTCACGGAACAAAACATAATACATGAATAATATCCGAAATTTTGCGAAATCCTTAATCCTCTTCGCACATGAAACTTTCAAGACGATATGCTGAGATGCATGAAAGGAAAAATGATTAGCGATATCCTGGATATTTCACAAGTACATAAGATAAATCGTGAACAACATACTATCAATCAAGATTTAGTTTACGAATCCATGAATGATACTGTATGGTTTTGTAAACTACTTCACGAGCATGAATGTTGTCAGTTTACGAATGATAATTTATTTTATATTTATTTCTAATCTTCGGTATACACCGTACAGACACATTTTAAAACTATATACTTCTTATTAATAACTTATATCTATGCTTGGAAACGTTAAAATCATACACTGAAGAAGCTTCGTTAAATCTGCGGCAACATCTTTCCAGTGGATTATTTTGTCCATATGAAGTACGGTGTCTAGGGATCCACAACAGAGTGGGGTTACGAAGAACACGAGGAGGCGCATACAAATTAACGCCCGAGAGAAGATCGGGATTGCCGATATTACCTGACAGCAAGTCAGGTAATATCGAAAACAAAAACTCTTTGCAGGAAGATATGTCGAGTCGCCAGAGTCTGCAGACCGAGTAGCATACATCTTTCGGCATAAGGAGGCAACACAACTGGATCATTCCATGGAAGTTTCCTGAGGGCGAATCGTACAAAACATCTTTGTATACGTTCTAGTCGGTCAATTTGAACGGCATGGTATGGTGCCCACACTTGCACAGCATACTCCAGAACACTTCTGATCAGGGCACAGTAAAGTGCTTTTAGTGCGTAGAAATCATCGAAGTCCGCCGTGTTCCGCTTTAAGAAGCCAGGCATTCCGAATGCCTTAGCAGTTGTCGCGGTGATATGGTCGGAAAAGCTCAACTTCCTTTCGAAGAGTCACGGATCGAGTCGACGCTTTCAATTGTTCTTCCATTTAGGCTGTATTCATAACGTTCTGGAGTAAGCAAGCATACTCCAGAACACTTCTGATCAGGGCACAGTAAAGTGCTTTTAGTGCGTAGAAATCATCGAAGTCCGCCGTGTTCCGCTTTAAGAAGCCAGGCATTCCGAATGCCTTAGCAGTTGTCGCGGTGATATGGTCGGAAAAGCTCAACTTCCTTTCGAAGAGTCACGGATCGAGTCGACACTTTCAATTGTTCTTCCATTTAGGCTGTATTCATAACGTTCTGGAGTAAGCAAGCCTCCGAAGCTGATTACTTTGCATTTATTAACGTTGACTTCCATTCCGTTAAGCGTACACCATTCTTGAATAGTACAGATATCTTCTTGAAGCACTACGGCGTCAAGTGCAGAAGCGATAGTTCGGAAGAATTTTAGATCGTCCGCGTATAGCAGTTTCCCAGACTTGATCCGACTACAGATATTGTTAATAAACAAAATAAAAATAAGCGGGCCCAGATGACTGCCTTGCGGGACACCTGTGGGCGTTCTGAATGTGCTTGAGCGCGTGTTTTTTATACTCACGAATGGCGAGCGATCGAAAAGATACGACTGCAACCAGTTAGTCAGCCAGGTAGGAAATCCCAAACGCTTTAATTTCAGAATTGCGATGTTGTGCGGTACTTTGTCGAAAGCTTTTGAGAAATCGAAGTAAATTGCGTCCACCTGATGACACTTCTCGACGGTGGGAAACAACTTAGAAGTGTAAGCTATCAGGTTAGAAATTGTTGTTCGTTTCATGACAAACCCGTGTTGATACTCCGAGATAATGTGGGATGCAGATGCATACGTGACGTTGTAGACCAGCTTTACGAGAACTTTGGAGAGGCAGTTTAATAATGAGATACCTCTGTAATTTTCGACGTTGTGAATATTTCCAGTCTTATGGATGGGAACGCTAGCAGCTTCTTTCCAGGCGATAGGAAAAATGCCTTCAGCGAGATAGCGATTGAAAATGATGCACACTGGAAGAGACAGCACGTGGGCGCAGCTTTTTATAAATTGGGGCGAGAGATGATTGGGGCCAGGCGCTTTCGACGAATCAACAGCAGTCAGAGCCTTCAAGACGTCAGCTCGACTTACAGTGGGACGGGGGAGATTTATGTTGTACGATGGTAATGTTTCCAAATACTCTTCCGAATGGACTGTATAGTCGCTTCTAAACACTCCGCGAAAGAAATCAGCAAACAAATTTACGGTATCAGCTGGAGATTGCGCGCTTGCGTTTCCAAGGAAAACGTCAGTGGATTTTGATTTTGTTTAACTACATCACTGGCACGAATCATGAGGAGTACTGAATATGCAAGGAATCATGAACCTGTTCACGAAGACATGAATGATATTCCGAGTTTTGTGAATTTCAGGTAAACATATTTAGATCATGCACAAAATTGCATATTTTATGAAGATGAATATTCCGGATATCGTGAAATAATTCACGAGAAGCTATCAGGACTTCCTTGATTTTTTGAATTATTTCACAACCTCGAATATCTTGATCATGATTTATTTTTTCTAGGTGTTTGTTTTAACCCCTTCATGCCCATGTTGTTTGTGAGTAACAACTTTTTTAAGCAGCTATAACTTCTGATTGAGGCAAGATATGCTCACAAAGATAAGTAAGACTAACAAATGTGACTATTGCCTTTCATTTGAGTATCAACAGTTATAAGGATCGGCTCTAGAACTGAAGTTATTGCAATTAGTCTGATTGGACTCCTATGGAGCAGTGGACAATGAATTTTTCATATATCTTCGTTATGTTGTAATATTATTGAAAACTGATAAAACTTATCAATTTAGACTGTCTTTAGTTACGTTTTCCACGCAATTGGACTATTGCAAATATTCTAGGAGAAATTTATTGAGCATTGGAAGGTAAAAATTGGGCAGCTTCTAGCACTGCGAGGGAAGCACCTGTCTTAATGAAAAAAGGCTTTTCGTCTTTCTTGAGGCCACCGTTTTCAAGGAAAAGTAGTTTTGAAACCTTACATGCACTAGTAAAAAGTTGGGCATGAAAGGGTTAACATATTTTGTTCAAGGGGAGCACATTATTTACAACTATACAAAAAATCGATTTCTTCCTTTAATTGATATAGTATAATTTCCGAAAATATAATACTGAAGTTTGAAAGTCGCACTGAGAATATTTTTGGAGTATTCGTACAAGAAACGGCGTGCGCGGAGCCACGCCAAGTGGTTGCGACGCGTCTTTTGTGCAGTAACTGGAACAATCTTTAGAGCGCGTTTTCTCGAAACCACTTTTTTCAATCGTTGTCGTAATCACGATAACAACCAAAACACTACACGTATAAAGCTTAACATATATAACTCAACGCTTGTGCTTAAAATTCTGATATTGGTAAAAATTAATTGTTCAAACAGTTTTTCAGTCACTAATAACAAAAAAGAAAAGGATGAAAATCCGACCTCTTTATTGCTACATGAAATCGTTAATAAACTTCAATGTTCAATAACATTTGCAAGTTTTAAGCACACAACACAATCCTTACCTATAAAAGAAAAATGTTTAATGTGTTTCAGATATTTGGTCTGGGCTGTGGCGTGAAAAATAATATATTCAAAATCACAAAGTAAAGCTCAGACTCTTAATAAACACAAATTACCACTTTGCTATCGCTTTGTTTTCTTGTTCAATTTTTTTCCAAAAATGACCATTTTTGATGGCATAAAAATAGAGTGCCTCCTTAAACAAACATAGTTTTAGTTAAAATAAACAAATCAAATAATTTAATCAAAAATTTCGTTGACGAAGTATGAAATATCGTTTGTTCATTTTAAAATTGTTTTATTTCGACAATCAAAAACATCTAATCACGAAATGCTGAGACATCAACGAAGAAATTTCAATGAACAATTTCGAAGCTTAGCAAAGCCCTGGTACTACATTCCGTAGCGGAGGACTTGACCTTTTTTCTCGACAGACTTCGCAGCCGATTCTTATTGTACAGGACATTACGTAGCTAGTGTTGCCATCCTCCTGACACTAAGAATCCTTCCTAGTTAGAATTCGAACATACGACGACTGGTTTATGAGAACAGTGTAGAACCCTCTGAACCGCCAAACTAGGACTAACATTTATTTGAATTACGCTGTAATGCGTATTTATACAATTCGACGATTTTTATTGGCCTCTTTAACGTTTTCGTATTTTACAATGCTACCATCTATCAAAACAAATAGTTTTAGCTAATCAATTTAGTATTTGTTTCGATTCTGCGAACATGATCTGCAAATATCTGAAACCAGAATTCCACTTAATATGCTTAAGAATCTCACTTCACCTTGAAACTTGGGCTGTATGTATGTGTATTTGATTGATTCTCTGATCATCAACCCCATAGTAAAGTCGCCATCTAAACCACTAATCACACGATTGTTGTCGTCTCGCAGGTAATCAAATGAGAGCAACCTGTATCACTTTAAAGTGGCTATTAATAACGTTCCCCTCAAACGACCAACCATCAGCTGCAATGGTAGTAGCAGCAGCAGTAGCGTGAAATTGAAGACATACAGTGCTGTACTCTACTAGCCTACATCTAGCCCACCTAGATGTGGGTGCATACAGCTATGCGCCAGGTATGAGGGGCATTTAAAAACAATTTAAAAGATAATTACCTTGTACTCGACGCCATTGTAGATGCACTCACCGACGACCATCGCCACCAGATCCCGTCCGGCTGAGTGCTGTGGCATGTGATTCATGGTCGCATTATGCGCGCCTTCTATCTCACCTCCCTCGTTGCTTTCTTCAACGTCCTCTTCCTCATCCATGCTGATGTCGGAGAGGTCACCCAGTTCCGAATGCGATTTCTTCTCGTGACCCATCGTGGTACCGGGCGTCTCAGTCGTAGAACTTTTGGTAGCCACTGTTGTGGCTAGGTCTGGCGCAGTGACGAAATTAATGGGCCCATCGGAGCCAAAGCTGATCGCGCGTCCCCTGGGGAGGATCATTTCGTCCGATGATCTTATGTCGCTCATTTTCAGCAGTTCCTCTGACGAGCTTTCTCCCATCGGAACAAAGTGGTCCAATATGGAGGGTGGATTTGCCGGATCGTCATCGTTGGTAGCTTCTTCGGCGGTCTTGACATGGAGCAAAACCGGTTTCTCTGTTGAGTGTTCCTCGATCGAGGTCACGCTCGAAGATGACTCGTTGGCACTCGATTTGGCAACATCTGACTCGGTGCTCACCTCATTCGAGATGGAATCGGACGAGGTCAGGGGGGATGTTGATTCGAACGTCGATGGGGAACTGTTGCTGTCAGACACTGCAGGATCTTTGGTTGACGTTTCATTTTGGTTACTGGTGGGTTGGTTCAAAGGAAGAACCGCTAATTGCGTTACCATCGAGGAAGAGCTTGATTCATCGATCACCTCGGTGGGTGTTGTGCTCGCTTCAGCTGTGCTTGTTGAAATGTCTGGAAGGTAGAAAATAAAAACATTCCGTTAGAGCTTACGAATAAGTAAAACTGTCGGTTACGTGCACATCGAGCAATGTTCGATGAGAATTTAGATGTTCGGAACGTATGGAACTCAGCAAATGCTATTTGGAATTTACGCAAAAAAATAGAATTTTGGTAGCAATCGATCGAGGCTAGATTGTTCTGAAATTATTTTTTTTCTAAAGTCGCAAGTTTGCATCAGATTTTTTCCTTTCTCCTATAGAAAGGCTATGGAACAACTCTGAAAATTGATATTTTAACCGATGTCCGGAGGCTCTCTGATACCATTCGACTCACTTCGTCGAGTTCGGCTAATGTCTGTGTGTGTGCGCGCGCGTGTGTGCGTGTTTATGTATGTGGCCAACAAATGCACATCGGTTACTTGGAGATGTCCGAACCGATTTGATCATACTTAGTCTCAAATGAAAGGCACAACGATCCCATAAGCTGTTATTGAATTTCATTCAATTGCGACTTCTGGTTCCGGAATCACGGGTTTTAGTAGTTTCATTGTACTAATCGAAATTCGCACCACTTTCACTAATCAGTCGAAAAGATGTGAAGCAATTTTGTGTTAAATTTTGAAATATGCAAGATTTCTAAAAATGAAGTAAAAACTGATTTTCCGAAAATCTTTTGAAAGCGATGTAGAAAAAAACGCCTTGCGCCTAAGAGACCCAATAGAATACTGGGAGGTTAAATGTATATCCCGCGTGTCCGTTTTGTACCATTCGCTGCTTTGGTATTGAACGTGCAACATGGGGACTGAAACACTCGGACGGTTCAGAAAAATAATTTCTGCAGTGTTTGCATAAATCCTACACACTTTAACCAAGTACATATTTCTTCTTTCCCTATTCGATGCTTGGAAAATCCTTTCAAATGACAAAAATTACGACTTTGTAATAGATACCTTGAGGATTTATTAAGTACTTCGGGTAAAAGGAATTTCATTACATCGAACAGCATTTTATTGAGAAAATCGGAAACAGAAACTCCCACATCGTCCCGACAAAAACAAAAATTTCAAAACGATTAGTTTGTAAAAAATCTTTATTTTGTGATTTCGTGTAATGAAAAGCGCCAGTAAGAAATTGTTGTTCATTGTACGATCGGTATTAAAAGTACCTGTTAGAAAAAAATACGAAAGGCATAGAAAAATATTATGTCAGCTATTGCGAACTACTGGCCCTCACATTGATCTTTAACTTATTTACTAATGTTTTCTTTGTTTTTGAGTTTGACGTTAAGCCTGCTGCTAACGGGGAAACCGACCAAAAATGAACAAGGGTTTTAGTAGAAACTAAAACCCCCAAATATGATTTTACGCTGCACTGGCTGGGATTTGAACCATCCTTAGCGACCATGGTGTTATTGCCCTAAGTTGCAGTATAGCTCCGTATAGATGAATTTCGCGCCAACTCGAACAAATGTTGGCAGCACCCTCTCAGATTGTAATGAAACTTTCTGTACATGAAAAGTGATCCAGACAGTCTTTTGATAAGGGTCAAACTTTTTTCACAATTTTTTTTTCAAATGGCTATAGTCTAAAAATGACAAATCCTATAAAAAATATTGTGGGAGTGATTTTCACAAAATTAGTCAAATTTTTGAATAAGAATATTGAAACAAATCTTCATCGACTCCTACACTAAAAAAAATGATTTTGAAAATTTAAAGTCGTTTTTCTAAAAAAAACCCATCTTTTATTTGGATGAAATTTTGTTCCAAGATAGGCAATTATATTTCCTAATTCCCGTCAAAAATTCACTTTCAAAGAAAAAAGGTAATTTAGAAAAAACTTTTCCTTGTCCATACGGATTTTTTTTTCAGTGCATTTGTATCGAAAACTAAACCAATGAAAGTCATAATCATCTTTGAATCTAATTTCCCAACCGCTAGTTGCCTGATACATGCAAAAAGTATCAGTAACGAATTTGGTATATCTTCATAACAAACTAGAATGTAAACTTTCAAATGAGTACAATAATTTATCAACACTAATATGCTTCTACTTTTACATTTTTTTTAAATAATTAGCGCGATGACGAAGTCGACCGATAAATCGACACACAATTACCTCCACTGCGAGCCGTGTCCAACAACCCCGCCGTTAAGCCGTGGAATAATGTTTGCAAACACGGCCAACAGCAAAAATCAATTCACATCGTTGTTTGAGCAGGTGCGGAGTATGAAAAAAAATTCCACGCATAAAAAAGGTCCATAAGCTCTCTGGGTCTCCTTGATGGATTATTATCGAGGCGATTGAAGGATTCCATCAGAAACCGGGCGACCACAAAATATGACCATCTTCGATTCGAACGGAACTTTGAAGTTGTGTTCGGTTTTTGAATCTCCATAATTTTCTCTGACAATTGAAATATTTCGATACTAGAGCAATTTTTCAACAGGGCGTGAACATTTCTACGTGCATCAATTTCAAAATTTTTTTGTTCGATTACTGTATTTTATACAGCAAAACTTTCTGAGAATGAGTTTCAGGGAATACATATTTATGTACGAAAAAAATATTCACTGAAAAAAATGTTGTGTCATTTTTCACAAAAACAAAAATTTGTGTTAAAAATTTAAATTGCAAAAAACCGATTTTTTCTAATTTTTTATATTTTGTCAACGAAAATTTAAAGAGAAAAGAAACATTTTGAATGTGATTGTATGATGGAGAACTTATCAGTAAAAAAGTTTTTCTAACAATAACTTTATACATGTTTTAAAATTTCATACTAATTAACATACAAAACTGTAATTTTCTAAATATCGTTCTAAATCAAAATGCATTTAACAAAAATCCTCCAAAATGCGATAGTTTTCGAGATATTTGGAATTTTGTTCCAACAAAAAAGTTAATTCGTGTGATTATGCCCTTTTTAAAAGTTATTCGCGTTACCCTATCATAAAATGTCAAAAATCAAATGTCTATCGTTTTAAAGACGTAAAAGAAACTTTGTCAGTGTAATTGGGTCATGAAGAAGCTTTCAATAAATAAGTTTTCCTAACAACAACTTTTGACATATTTTTATAATTTTTACTATTTGCAGTCGAAAATATAATTTGCTTTTTGAATATGATTCTAAACGCTATTTTAAATCAAAATGCTCATAACAAAAATTTTCTGAAATGTGGTAGTTCGCGAGATATTTCAAATTTGGTTTTAGCAACACAATTATTTTGTTTTATTACGACCTTTTCAGAAGTTATTCACTTTTCTCCATCAACAATAATAAGTTTTTCAAAAGGCACATAATATTTCCTGTAACTTTCTTTTTGACATCAAGGTGATATAACCATTTGAAAGCTATAAGAAAAATAAAAACAAAGTATGCAAATACGATTTAGCGCAAAATTCGTCTATTTGTAATGTTTCCATCTACACAGAAAAAAATATTTTGTAATTTTAAATTTATTTTCATGCACATATTTGGAGCATGAATATAAATGTAAAATTAAATTCCAGCACAAATACACACAACGTGTCATGCTTTTTTCAGCGATATTTATCGTAATTTTACACGTTGATTGGAAATTACAGTTTCGAACGGCAAACCAATGCTCTTGAATGTATTTTTAATCCCATATTGCTGTAAAATAAATGACATGTAATATTTCAGGAACAAAAGTGTAAAATCACATGCTTTCTGATGCTCTCATTGAGTGCATCGAATTCTACTTAATTTTCAATCAAATTTTTGATTAAAGTTTTGCATAGTTACATTCGTATTGATTTACATGTCGTTTAATTTTCATTATTCTTTTGTATGTATTGCTGGCTTTGCTATTCTTTGTGTGTATTTTTAAGATTTTTATTTATTATTATTATTATTTAGACACATAATAACACCAGTAAACATAAAAACGGACTTTAACAGAACGATACCAGATGAATTTTGAATATTCTGCAAACAACCAGGGTCCGTCAAGAAAATTTCCATCCCGGGAAGATACTTGAAGAAATCGAGAATTGAACCCAATGTCCTCCATTAATACACTGTAAGACTTCTGCCGTCTGATCAAACTATCGGTACTATCACCTGGAACGGTAGAAAGTTGCGTATCTGGTGGCAATTCAGAGCCCAATCGAGTTTTATCATCCACTTCAGATCCCTTTATTGAAGAGTGCATAACACCAACCTAAGGCAATCTAGGGATATCCAATCCGAGAACATCCTAGATTGAATGGGAATTGAAAGTCAACACAACTCTTTCATCAATTCCAGACCCTGATCATTATCGAAGTCTAAATGCTAAGATTTAATCCGACAAGCTCTTAGTCCTGGTCATCAAGTTCGATTTTAGATAATCTGATTAACTTAGACTCAGACTTCTGTAAACTTTTATTATTTCTTTAAAGCTTTAAGGGAAAGTTCTCATTAAACTTTTTCGAAAAATTGATTTTCGTCTTTGCATTTTTTGAAAGGTGTCTACTACATTGGTTTCGATCCGCGCATCAAAAAAGTTTCTACTGGCTAATGTTCGAAGTGGCCTCCTGGCCGCCACCGGGGACGCTCTCGGCTCGAGATGCGCGCCTCAGGTAAACACATTTTCATGGCATTATGCACTTTCACAGAATGCTTCGCATTGCCCTGTACATGTGTACAGGTCTCGAAAGCGTATTTCACGGCTTGATCTGTAGAGACATCACAGACTAATCGTAAGCTATTACATATTCACAGAAAACGGCGAAAAACGAAAAATTTTTGGTCGAAATTGTAAAAATCATATTTTAGTTCACCACATCGGAATTGCCATTTTTTATATTTAGATTTTGATAAATCTTAACACAAATTCGCGTTTATAAATCACAAATTCTTTTTTTCTCGATTTATGATAAAATAACACTTAGTTTGTAACACTTAGTTTGTTACCAGTATGAATCCAAACACGAGAAACTCGTACCGAAATGACTCAACTCTATTTTCGATGCAGCAAAAAACGAGAACTACACAAAGTATTTCCCCAGTGCCGGTCGCTGTCGGCAGTTCTGAAAGTAATCGTGTAGTAGTCTCGACAGCGGCTGGCACTGTGGGGCTAGACGTTCTACAGGTCAGTCCTA
Organism: Topomyia yanbarensis; assembly: GCF_030247195.1. Classification (NCBI taxonomy): domain Eukaryota; kingdom Metazoa; phylum Arthropoda; class Insecta; order Diptera; family Culicidae; genus Topomyia; species Topomyia yanbarensis. The sequence continues at coordinate 365,808,020 of NC_080671.1, forward strand.
TTCTACCTCGCTAACGAACGGATTCTGTTGCGGTTTATCCCGTTACAGATCGTCGCTGTTGTGCTATCTTATGACAAACGCCATTTTGGGGTAAATTGAGTTAGATATGCCACACTACTCGTCTAAAAAATCTCTACAAAGTGGCGGTTACAGAATTTTGACATTCAGCTTAGTTACTGAGATATAGCGAGAAACGTGCTGAGAAATTTGCATTTTTTTGCTTCAAATGAATGTGTCTGGCGATTGGCTCAAATTATCTTGATATATAAGATGTTTTTATATGTAAAACTATCTGAGAAACACAATGGCATAATCATTTTCAAAACAAAAATGCTCGAATTGCGAGAAAAATGCAATTTTAGTTTTAAACTGGAAATATAGCATATTTGGCAACACTGTAACCAAAAATAACTATTTTTTCTAGACTCATTTTCCTCAAAATGCATCTCACCGTTTGTTTATAGACCAAATAAGGCCAAAGATATGAATAAAAGTTAATAATTGATGATTTTTTTCTATGGAAAATTTTCCATGCGCGGTTATGACACGCCATACAAATTTTGTCATCAATACACAACTATGACACGTGTGAGTGCGACTTTTGTTTACATTCATAGTAAAAACTCACAACATAGTCAACCGATCTTCGAAATATTTGAGATATTAATACAGAATAGATAAAAGCATCAATTGTCTTCTTTGAATTGTTTATTCCATTTATAAGATTCAAGATATTCAATCTCAAACTTTAAAAATCGTTTTTCTCGAAATGTGCAAAATGGCGCTTGTCATAAGATAGCACAACAGCGACGAGATGTGACCAACACGCATCGAACGAGTACCCGGTTTGGGGAAGAAGAGAAGAAAGTAGCTTCCCCACTTCATGATGAAGGGATCGACCGGGGACTGTCCCTACCTCCCGGATATACAGTCCTCGCAATTCTCCTCCTGCCTTTCCGCCGGTGAAGGATCATCACGCGCCAATACCCAACCACCGACGCGCCGAACATCAATCACATCATCGTCAACACAGTCCATCACAAATGGTCGTTCCAACGGATGTTTCGCACTGCATGGAACCTGCGCGGTCTAAGAGCGAACATCAGCGAGCTGAAGCTGCTTATCTCCGAGCACGAGACTTGCGTAATACAGCTGAAAGAAACGAAAGTCAACCAAAGCGTGGTGGAATCTAATTTTGTCGGCAGGAACTATACGCTGCTACTGAAATCAAAGTCCCAACACTATTGGCAACATGATGTAGGACTTGCGATCCGAGAGGGCATGCCCTTTGAACGCGTGCAACTGAACACTAGCTTACAGGTCGTCGCCGCACGATTCTTGCTGCTAGTACAGGCAACAGTTGTGTCTATCTACATCCCACCTTCCACTCAGCAATGGCAGACAGCATTGAGCGACCTGCTCGATGAACTGGGGGATCTAAGTTATCGAACGCGCTTGGTCGCTTCATCGCAGAAACTACTTTGAGTAGAAAGCTCGTGATTCTGAACGACTATTCTCCAACTCGCATCGACCCCGCAACGGGCAATACTTCAGCTATTGATATTTCCTTCTGCTCGGAAAACCTGGCTCGAAAGTTCATCTGGCGAACCCTTCCGGACACACATAACAGCGATCACATCCCGATAACGATCTCCATCCCTAGTTGGTCGAATGTACAAAAAACTTGACAAAAATGGCTCTATGATCGAGCAGGCTGGCCTTTGTATGAGCGCATCACGGCTGAGTCCATCAACGCTACAGATGAATGGGACATTGATAAGTTCGCGGATACAATCTTGGCGGCCGCAATCAAATGCATACCACGAAGTAGTGGCCGCACTGAACCAAAAGCTGTACCATGGTGGTTCCCTGAAGTGAAGGAAGCTGTTAGGCAGCGTAGAAAGCATCTCCGTGCCCTTCGACGTCAGGATATATAGGATCCAGTGCTCAGACGATTCCAGGAATCACGAGCTGCAGCACGAAAAGCGGTTAAGCTAGCGAAACAACTGTCATGGAAAGATTTCGTGGCTAAGATGTCGCCGAGTAGAACAACAACTGAGCTGTGGCGTACAGTGAATACTTTGCGTGGTAACCGGCAGCGAAGCACTGTAGCTTTCAAACGATCGGACGACTTTACGAACAACCCCGAAGAAGTAGCGGAAGAGCTAGCAAATCACTACAGTGAAAGATCGGCGACATCGAGCTACTCTGCATCATTTCAAGCGACGAAGGCGCGAGCCGAGCAACGGCGCGTAAATTACGCGCCCGATAGCAATGATGTGTAAAACACTGGCCTTACCCTGAATGAACTGATGTGGGCTTTGGACAAAGGTATCTCGACAGGACCTGACATAATAGGCTATCCGCTTCTTCGCCGACTCCCGTTATCCGTGAAGGTAACACTTCTCGAGATCTTCAACATTGTTTGGCGCAGCGGTGTTTTTCCCGCTGGCTGGCGAAATGCTATAGTTATCCCTATCAAATTGCAACGACTCTGGACCAGTTGCTTTTCGCCCGATTTCGCTCACTAGCTTTCTGGTAAAGCTGTTTGAGCGTATCGTAAATCGCAGACTCATCACCGCACTGGAGTCAAGTGGGCGACTCGATAAACGGCAACATGCTTTTCGTTCAGGACGAGGCGTCGATACATACTTTGCTGAGCTAGAGAGATCGCTCCCAACAACCGACGAGGCATACATACAACATGGCGGCATGGTATACTTCGCACACTAAAGTCTAGGAGAATACGAGGTCGAATGATCAACATGCTACAAAGCTTTCTCTCCGAAAGGAAGTTCCAGGTTTGCATAGGAAATCAGCTGTCAGAAATATATGAACTGGAAAATGGAGTACAACAAGGCTCCGTTTTATCAGTGACACTGTTCCTCGTCGCGATGCAACCGATCTTCAAAGTAATCCCAGCTTGCGTGGAAATACTATTGTATGCGGATGACATACTGCTTGTGGTGCGAGGTCGCAAAACAGAAGGTCTACATCGAAAACTGCAGGCCGCGGTTAAGGCTGTCGAAAAATGGACGAAGAATGTTGGCATCGCTATTTCTGCTACAAAGTCGAACATCTTTTACTGCAGTCACAACGCACGTCGATACCCAGTGCGTATCATCACCATCGACCGTGTAGTTGTCCCGAAAACAAACCAATTGAGGATCCTCGGTGTAACGTTGGACCGGACTTTGCATTTTAAAGCGCATTACAAGATGGTGAAGAAGTCCTGCGAATCCAGACATCGGATTCTTAAAATGATAGGTGCCAAACTTCCGCGTGGTAAACGATCGACATTACTTCAAGTGGGATCGGCGATGACCACTTCGAAGCTAATTTATGGGATTGGCCTAGTGAGCAGAGGAGGCCAAATATCGCTGCAGACACTCGCACCTGCTTACAACAAAATGATTCGTTTCGCTTCTGGTGCATTTGTTACCAGCCCAATTCCTTCGATTATGGCCGAAGCAGGCACACTTCCCTTCGAACTACTAGCGGTACAGTCGATTGCGCGGATTACTTTACGAGTGCTGGAGAAAGACCGTAACAACTGTGACCTCCCACTGATCCGACGATCGTCGGAGCTTACGCAGCAATTCACCGGAGCAACGTTGCCCATAATAGGCACGCTTTCCAGAAGAAGGGATCAAGAGTGGCACGCAGCGAAACCGACGATTGTTTAGGATGTGAAGAAAGTTGTACGGGCCGGAGACCCACCCGGCAAAGTTCGACCAATAGTCGAAGAACTGTTGAAAAACCGATTCCAGCATTCGACTGTATAATACACCGAGGGCTCCAAATGTGATGATACAGTCGGAGCCGGACTCTATGGTGTTGGTATAGCGGGAACACACAGTCTTCCGCAACACTGTAGCGCATTGTCTGCGGAAGCGTATGCAATTAAGATGGTTTTGTCAATACCAAAAATCCAGAACAAACTGGTCATCCTTACAGACTCTGCGAGGTGCCTGTTGGCCTTAGAAGGCGGCAAATCGAAGCATCCGTGGATCCAAGAGGCTGAAGCATTGGCACAGAGCAAACCTGTTCGATTCGTCTGGATCCCAGAGCATAGTGGCATAACAGGTAACGACGAGGCAGATCGACTTGCGAACGATGCAAGAGCATAGCCGGCCATTGATGTACCAATCCCAGCTGAAGATGCTTGGAGAGTAATAAAAAACGCGATACGGCGACATTGGGACATGCGATGGTTTGGTTCCCGAGAGGCAATGCTGCGAGAAATCAAATGCGATACACAGCGATGGACGGGGCGAAATAGTGCTGCCGACCAACGCACACTGACTCGGTTAAGAATCGGCCACACAAGACTGACCCATACATTCCTTCTAAAGAGAGAAGCACCACCGAATTGTGAATGCTGTGGAGTAGTAGTAGATGTACGGCACGTGATACAATATTGTAGGAAATACACGAACGATAGACAACAGCATGGTATCAATACAACTAGTTTGTGAGATGCACTGGATAGCGAGGAGAGCAGCGAAATGAAGATACTAAACTTTATCAAACTTGATGATCGAAACGAATGATATGTAAACCATACACTACTTCCTTGACACGAATGCACCACCCAAAGGTGTAAAGTGTCATAAATAAACAACAAACTTAGTGTTTTAGTGAGGATCCCCCATACTGGATCGACAATTTTGAATTTCGAAAAAACTTACTTCAGATTCGCATACAGCGATGTCTTAAACCCATAATTCCATGTAATAGTTACAAATATTGACATTCTACCACGAATAATTTATCGAAAGTGTTCTCGTAACTATTGGCGCGTTTACCTCAAAACATGTCAAAACATGATCTTTCGAAACTGCGTGTGATCTCATTTGAAAACGGTTCAATTTAAAGGCTTCATCTTTTGACCTCTTGAAAAAAAACCTATGGAGGTATGACCTATCAAATCTACAAATTCTTTGTATTCTAAAACCTTCTATGTTTTTTGGCCGATAAAAAATCGAAATTCTGCTTACTTTATGGTCATTTGAATGAGAACCTCCCCTTAATAAACAAGTAACAAAAATCCATCATCCTCAAAGAGAATATGACTTGGTTTACTTAATTGTAAACAATCGAGGAGAACAAAATACGATGTCTATTGTATTACACAGTTATTCAAATAACATACAATTGCAATGTTTTCATTCATTACAAGGCAACAAGAAGACTATTAAATGTGCCTTTTGATTTTGGTTGTTTTAGCTATAGACACTGAACCTTTAATTCCTTCTACTGCATGCTATCGCACCACCAATCCGAGGTTCCCCTGTCGGTCGGGTCAGCAAGTCTGTTGTTCAATAAAGCTTTCCTAAGGTTTATGGTAAGCAGAAGTTGTCATATCAGATTTAAAAAATGGCGTTAATCGTCAATTCCCGTCATCTCCTGACCACCACCATTCAAATTATACCCTTTCTGATACTGATTTTCAGTGTACTGTAGTAACCGGAAGCCGCCATCTTGGATTTCGAAATGGTCTCAGTCATCAATTTCCGTTATCTGCTGACCAGCCTTTTCAAATGATACCCAAGCTGACGGTGGTTTTCACCATTTTATAGTTACTACACCTCTGGGCCACACCTCTGTCCAACTAACGAATTTAATTCGTTAGTTGGACCGACTGACAAATGTCAAAAACTCTCCAAGGGTTAGTTAGTTGTATAATTGCAACTATTCACTCTAATAATTATCAGATTGATTTTCAAAGTAAATTTGACATAAAATTTTGGCATTCAGATGCTTTTTAGTTGGACAATGGTCCAACTAGCGGAGATCCAACCAAAAAGCGGTCCAGTTAAAAAGTGTCCAACCAGCGAATCACGACTGTGTCAGGATGCCGCCATCTTAAATTTCAAAATAGCTTTGACTGTCATTTGACTAGTGTTCACTAGGTCGTGAACTGCTCTCATTTGAAAGCGACCGTAAATGAAGAGCCATAGACTGAATCAGTTCATTATCAATGTGTCAAATGAATATGAATGTTCCTATAGTCGACTGGTTGGCTGCGTTTATTCAGTTTCGATTGAATGAACTGAAATTTTACTGCACTGAATAGAAAAAATACATATGACTGACGAAATAAATCAATATGAAATAAGTCCTATCTACAAGAAAGACTATAAACTTGAGGGTAATAATTATCAAGATATAATAATCGTTTGTACCGCGCAGAAGCTTCTCTCCCGTATTCTGTTTATCAGTCTGATTTCTTGCAGGTGAATTCAGAAGCGGGTTTCGAAAGAGACGTTTCAGTTGTTTTCCCAACTATAAAATCTGAATAAATTTTATCATCTCTATGTGAATTTCAAGGCAATGAAAGGTTTGGTGAAATGAATCGAACTGTGGTACACAGAAAAAAATATTTTGTAATTTTAAGTTTATTTTCATGCACATATTTGGAGCATGAATATAAATGTAAAATTAAGTTCCACCACAAACACACACGACTTGTCGTGCTTACTTCAACAAATTTTATTATAATTTTACACGTGGATTGAAAATTACAGTTTCTTTAAACGGAAAACCAATGCGCTTCTTATGTATTTTTACTCGAGTACTGCTGTAAAATGAATGACATGTAATATTACACGAACGAAAGTGTAAAATTGTATGCTGTTTGATGCTCCAATTGATTTTAACGTAATTTTCAATCAAATTTTTGATTCAATCGTTGTATGTTTACATTCGTATTGATTTACATGTTGTTTAAATTTCATTATTTTTTGGTGTGTATATAACATTTAAACAGGGTAAAGCTGATTCCTATGATAACGCGTCGAATTTTTTTGATTTGTTGTTCAACGTAGGTGCGGTTCTCGCCTCTGCCACATATCGAGCATTCTTACGGTGTTCATACAGCTTTGTAAACCATATGCCATTCAGTTGAAAAATGATTTTGCCAGTTCTTCCGATTGATTACTAAATCCATCGATCCAGTCAGAGCATCTCTACTAACAGTCACTTAAACGTCACTCGAAAAAAATGTCTGATGTCTGTATGACGTCCTATACAAGAATACAAGAGGTGTTCCAATCAGAACGCATTGGTGCAAAAACCGTGTCACGTGCAGATACTGGAGCTTATTGAAGCGATTGAAAGAAACCGACGTCGCGACGGTGAAGTAATCAACCTAACGATCCTTACCGGCACTAGCTGAGGATGCCGAGTCATGCATGAAAATCGATTCCAATAAACTATTTGATGTGTTTATTATGGGGCGTAGCGAAAAACAAAAAAAAAATGCAGACGATAATGTGTTGTTTGTTTGCAGATTTATGTAGACGCGGTTTCGTTATGAGTGAGTTACCCTACATAAGGATGAGGAAGGAGAAGTAATGAAAAACAGGTTCCTGCCTTTCAGACGCGTTGAAATCTGCAGATCATGTGTTCCGTCTGTGGTTTTTTTTCTTTCGCTGAACGCCTGGAATTCTGTTTGTAGTATAAGCTATACATCACCTTCGCATTGCTGTCCGTAAACTGCTGTAATAAATTCATTGAGAGCTTAAGATTTCAACATAAGCATTGATTTTGGAGCAAGTGCAAATGAGAAAATTGCATTGCAATGCATCCAACCTATTTTATTTGAATGAATTATCAAGTTCATTAATGCATCAGTAAACTGCTAGGTCTTCCACGGATACCATTTAACAGATTCCTATTTTATAATCTGCAAAAATGTTATCGCAACTTTCGATTTAAATAATTACATGATCATACCTTCGCCACTGCTCTGCGCTGCGCACACTGCAATCATGAGGCACTGTGCACCAATCAGCCACAACAACCGATGGTTGGACTTTCCCATTTTTTCACTTCAATTTATTATTTATCTATTTTCTCCAATCACAATGATCACTCTGTGACCGCCGCGGTTGAACCACTCAAAACGGAGTTGCTATTCGTTTTTCTTTCCGCCACGCACAAGATCACCGGACCACCGAAACACCAATGGTTCCTTCCGATATCTCACAAATTGCACTCACGTTTCGCTTTTCAATTTCAATTTCGGCCAGACTTTGGTTTCGTTTGGCCGCCGGAATATCAGATGCACAACACAACGACAGCCGATTGCAGCAGTGAAAGCACTTGTTGCTGATTTTGTTGTATCTCCCGATGGTGATGTTGATGGCTACGGTTACGCAACACCGATTGGATCGCATTAAACATTTTCTGCCTTTGATATGACTTGTTTTCTGAACTTTTTGCTCTTCTTTCGAATGCCACAGCGGATCATATTTTTTTTAATTCACTTTATGACACTGGTTTTTGCTACAATTTTCAACACTTTTTATGCTGCCTTTCAGAGCACTGATAAAAATTATTGCCACTATTTTACTGCTTTTAGATTTGAACTATTGTAAGATGGCTTCATTTCAATCAATCCCAACTGCAGTTAGGAGCGCGATTGCCAGCTGTCTCCAGGTTGTTTGCTGAAAAGACAATAAAAGTGAACACAGATTAGAGATATGACTGAAGCAACTGAATCAACTTAAATTGTGTTGCGCCATACAATGGTTAATGAATGTAGTAACAATCAAAATAGCTGAACCATTATCTGATTTTTGATCTTGATTGGTCGCATGTTAATTTGAATTCATGGCAGCTATAACAAAACTTGCAGTATTCGAAGTGGATGTATTTAAAGCAAATAAAAAGAGGATATACAAAATTCCGCAAAAAGAAACGTCAACGAATAGCAATTACTGCCTATCGGCGTGATACAGCGTCGAGACCGGACTGCTTCTGTTATTCCACGTAAAGCCAATGACGGTATATGTATAAGATCTTCGTCTGTTTCCCCAGGTAAAGCCAATGCATCTCATCAAAAAAAAAATCCCGTTTCCAGTGCAGTATATACTACCAGAATGCAAGAGAACTACACAAAAAGATCGATGAGTTGTTCGCAACTGTATCTGACGCAAAGCAGAAGCATATTGTCTCCACACAATGTCGATTCTCTTGAACCAAAAGCCATTTCGAGTTCTAGCATAGCTCTACTAGACGGCATGTCTCTACTGAACATGCTGCAATTGTGTACGATAACTACCAGACGGGTTCGCACGTTGGACCTTCTGTTCATATATGAACTGTTATGTGTATTAGGCAGAAGAGCCGCTCGTTCAAATAGATTCATATCATATCCCTCTCTTAGTTGAGCAGACTTGTCCTCAACAACGACTCGGTGGACCACGCTTGTCGTACGCGGATGACCTCAAAATCTTCAATCACATCAAGACTTTGGCAGACGCACTCGTCTTGCAGAAACAATTCGATGTCTTCAGGGAATAGTGTATCGATATGCGTATGATCCTAAATCCTGCAAAGTGTTCTGCAATCACCTTCTGTGGGAAAAGAGACAATTTCGACTTTAATCTTGCAGCATTGCTTATTCCTCGGGAGTGTTCAGTGAAAGATTTAGGAGTAATAATAGATTCTAACCTCAATTTCAAGCAATACGTCACATATGTTATTGGTCGTGCAATGCGAAACCTTGGATTTATCTTTCGTATTGCCAAGTCATTCACGGATATATACTGCTTGAAATGTTTGTACTGCTCCCTAGTCCGGTCATCTTTGGAGTATTGTTCGACGATTTAGAATCTGCACTACCTGAACGGTAGTGATCCAATTGAAGACATTCAACGAAAATTTATACGAACTGCTTTGAGTCGGCTTCCTTGGCGCGATCCTTTTTGGCTACTTAGCTACGAAAGCTGCTGTTAAACTTATTCAACTCAACACACTCCAACAACGCAGAAATGCAGCAAGAGCCCTTGTTGTTGCAGATTTGCTGTCAGCACGCATCGATTCTCCAGCCCTAATAGAACGAGTTAATGTCCAAGCGAGAACTAGGAGGTTGCGCAGTAACATTCTCCTGAGAGTATCTCCTCGAGTACAGCGAATGCGGCAATCATAACAACGCATTTTTAATCAAGTGACACGTTTGTTCGGCTTTCTTTTGTTTCCTAATGTGAACAGGTATAGCTTCATGAATTTTTTAAGAGTGTTTAGATTAAGATATCATTATGGCGGCCGCTTGCGGACTGTTAATGATTTTCGTTCGTTTGTCAATAAATAAATAAATAAATAAATAAATAAATAAATAAATAAATGAATAAATAAATAAACAAATAAACAAATAAATAAATAAATAAATAAATAAATAAATAAATAAATAAATAAAAAAATAAATAGATAAATTGTTTTTGATGAGATACTTGCAGGTTTTTCGTTCAACTTTTCAAAAGCTAATTTTACTAGACATAACAGGGCACTGCGAACTGTTGATTGGACGACCTCGCTCGATAGCGCAACGGATGTAAGTTACACAGTAGAAGTTTTATGTATATTATTTGTTTATTTATTTACTTAAAAACACTTGACTCTCGACCTGCTCTCTTTTATGTTCAAGTACTAAGGTAAGAAGTGCGCCAGATTATTCGCAATGGTAAAAAAAGATCAAAGCATAACGAAAATTATCTAAAAATATAATAATTCCCTTATTAAAATAATACATTAGTTTACATAATAAAAATAAAAGTCTGAACTTCAACATTCGAACACCATTTCTGATGTAAAATTGTGTGCTGTATCCGAAAATGAAGTCCAAAAAATTAAGAGTAGAACAGTTTTCGAGTTACTAGTCTAGTCTAGTCTACACATACACAGCCAATATATGTAGGGATCCTGAAAATTGCAGACGCCCGTCCACAATTTTTCTTGTCATTATTAACGTTTGTGGCACATGTGGAATACGACACAAGCGTTAAAGCGGCCAGGCCAACTGTGCAGCGTTCAAAATGAAGATGATTCAAAATTATGCGGCAATCAAACTATTCATTTAATGAAGAATTTAATCAACGAATTATTTTGAACCGTGAATAAGGAAGAAATGTGGACAACCATACACAACCGTTTCAATTTGATAGGGGTTTGATAAATCGTTGGGAGTGACTTGACTAAGAGGGTTAATATCACTCCTTTGGTCCGACGTTCCTGGGATGGGGCAGAGGTTATTAGCCCTGTCCTAGCTTATGAGCCAAGGTTATAGCGGCTTTACTCGCTCTCTGAAATAATGATAGATACAGTTGTCGAAATCGGTTACTTAGTATTAAACATAAAAACCAAAAACCCCAAAGAGCTCCTAGCACAGAAAAAAATAAAAATCCCACGAAAACGCTTCTATAAAAACAAAATTTCAATGATTTTCCTGTTTAGTGCATGTGTGTGCGCCGAATATTGTTTGAATACATGAATACTTGCATGTTTAAGCTGGACGATAACTGAGAAGGTTAAAAAACTTGGGAGACAAATTATTGTCCTCGCCACACTTCATTTCAACAAACCTACTTTTGATAAAGCACTCCGGACTGAAAACGATATCACAAACAAATCAAAACCGAAACCGATTAGTCGCCACAAGCAGAGCCCATTCCGAACATCTCTTATTATCACATTGCACAGTGGTCGCAATGGTACCAAAATGTGCGTTTAATTAATTGTGCTCTAGGAGTTGATTTTAGCGATTTGGTGTGTTAGGAATATTTTTTTGGAATGTAAGCCTCCTTTTTTGGTGTATACTGAATTGTGATTAATCCACCTAACAGTGAGATAGGAAATTTATTTCTATCTAAATATTTTTTTCATTATAACTTTTTTCTGAGATTTTTTCAATTCTTGAAATGTTCTAAGAAGTTGAAATTGAGAAACTAAAGAAAGTTGTCGAAGATGTCAACATTTTTTATTTGAGAACTTAAGAGTTATTGAATAAAGTACTTTAAAAATACCGCCAATTTGAAATTTAATTACTAGGAGATGTGAAAATATGTGGAAGACATTTTGATTCCATGAGAAAGACAGTGAAAAGTACTATAAGAAAAATACTAGTCACAACGGGCATCAACTGGCCTGTTTGTAAAAATTACTTTCCAGCAATGCATGTTTTGTATTTTTAACAAAATAAGTAAGAATATTTCAACATATCTTTTTTTGGTGATTTTTTCTATTCATACCATGAAGGCAGCACTTATTCCCCGAATGCCTCTGGATGGCTCGAACGTTCTGCGGGGCATCGAAGTCATTCGGTGTTCTTGATGAAGAGACCTTCCCTTCAAGAACATCCGCAAAGCTTCGAACAGTGGAACCGTCTTTTTGCTTGATCACTGCTTGAATGCTTCCGTGGCGACACCAGTATAAAGCCAATACACTACACTATCTTGACGAAAACCATCCAAAATTCGCGAATAAGCTCTTTCAATTGATTTTCCCAACAAAAACGGGAGCTAAAAACATGACACCAATTTTTTTTCGACTGTTTGTTACCACAGCTTACTACGATCTCTCCCAGTAGAACATTTTTCGAGTTACAGTAAAAAAGTGAATTTTACTTTCAAAATAAAAAGTACATTCAGTAAAATCTAAATATCTTCTATTGTAGTGCATCGATATGAAATATTATGTTGAATTAAAGATAATTGAATGCACTTTCGGTCGTTTGAACATTTTGTTTTAGTGCGACTACTGGTTCTGACGTTATTTATGAGTTTATTGAACTTTTTCTTAACTTTTCCTCATTTTTAAAGAAAAATGAGCGATTGGTGAAGATTTTGAGCAACATAAAGCAATCTTAGAAATTATATTTTTATTGGAAATTAAAACCTGCTAATAAGCAATGAAAATAAGCTTTTATTAATTTAAATAGGATGAAAATTGTGAAAGTTATTCAATTTTTCAACTTATTGAACCGTCTCGATCTAAATTTTTCTTGGGCTTGTTTGACAATATATGAGGCATTCTCTGTTAGAACTCTGTTCAACAAATAAAATAAATACTTTTGAGAGAATTTAATCCGGGGTAATATTAGACCTCGTTAAGTCAAATGATTCTCGACTTCTGATAACAATAATTTCAGGCCCAATGAAGTTATGAGTCATTGAATGATTGGTATACAGTACCGCGTGTAATATTTACAAGTGTATTACATAAACTAATAATCTTATGATAGAAAATTCGTTGTAAACTAAATTCACCTGTCATAAAATTCGCATTTTGAAGCGTTAGCTGCTCAACTGTGTTTTGTACAATATTAATATAAACGATACGAATCCGTAGATGTATGTTATACTACATACGTTAAGTATTATAAAATAATAATTTGTAAAACTATTACTTTATCTTGCTTTCTAGAACATCTAGCAGTTCGTGTCTTGAAATTGTGTAGGATATCGAACAAGACTTAGTTTAGGTTTAATATCTCAAAATCTGAATTTCCGAATGATTTGAAGAACGTAGAATATTTTATAATTGCATTAATTGTTAGTAGAACAAACCGTGACGAAATAGGTGTATAACTCATCATTCGTGAAGCTATTTTGCGCCGTCCTAAGTTTCCGATATGTGTATCAAGGCGTTGTGGAGCGTTTAGTTTACAATATATTTTGTACATATACGACTCTGTACGACATATGTAAATATTATGCAAATTTTTAATACCAATTTATAATACCAATTTTTTGATGACACCACTCCACTGATCCTGAAAGTATTGTTATCAGAAGTATTGAATCATTTGGATAAACAATTTCGAATACTACCCCGGATTAAATTCTTTCAAAATTCTTCATTGAATCTTCAATTTTTTAACAGAATTCTGACAGAGAAACTCACATATATTATGAAACAAGCCTTAGAAACAAAATTAGTATTGAGACGCTTCAATAGATTGACCCAGAGAAATTTAAAAATTCCCATTCTACAAAAAATTTAATAACTCACAATTTTCGTCTGATGTAAACTAATAAGAGCTCATTTTCATTGGTTGTTAGCTCGCTTTAATTTCCAATAAAAATGTAATTTTTAAGATTGCTCTATCTTGATCAAAATCTTGACCAAATTCTTATTTTTCTTTAAAAAATGAGGAAAAATTAAGAAAAAAATTCAACAAACTCGTAAATAACGCCAGAACAGCAGTAGTTGCACTAAAACAAAATGTTCAAATGACCGAAAGTGCATTCAATTACCTTTAATTCAACACAATATTATTTCATATCGATTGCGATCAAGTTAAAAATGGCAAATAACGGAAAATACGTTCGAGCACCTGCGTGTGAGGACAGTGCTGAGGAATGTACTCAGGAAGTTACGAGTGACCAGCTTCCTGACGAAGTTTCTGAAGCGGAAAACAGTTTTTCGTGCGATGAGGTTGGCGACAGTAGCCACCAACGGGAGCAGGATGAATCCATCAGCGGTGTCATCTCGATCAATGAACTAGTGAGTTCTTGCCAAGCGACCAGTAGCAATAGCAACGAAGCCCCCGTCGACACTGTAAGCAGCCCTAAACCGATCAGCACCGATGAACGTCTTCAGAGAATGGAAAATCTACTGGCTGATATCTCGAAAGCAATGAATTTCTTTCAAACCTCAACCTCGACCTCGACAAAGGACGCCGACCAGAGTTGGGGTGCTCCAACCGCCTTCACCCACACCTCCGACGCCGTCTCGCCAAGCATCCGCTGGGATAATATAAAACCTTTCCCAAATGGTGTGGCAGCTAACAAAATGTGGGAGGCGTGGAACCGTCATATTGAGAATTTCGAGATTGCTGCTACTCTCAATAACGTCCGAAGGTCACAACTCTTATTCTTTCTGTTGGCAAAGAATTACAAGAGAGCATCAGAGCAGCGAACTTAAAACCAAGTCTAACCGATGCAAATTGTTACAATACCTTCGTAAACAACATCAAGAACTATCTTCAGTCGACGACTGATTCAGCAGCCGAGCACGAGGCATTCTTAAACATGAGGCAGGAAAAGTCTGAGTCGGCAATTGCTTTTTATGCTCGTCTAATGGGAAAAGTCCGCTTGTGCGAGTACAGCCCAGCAGATCAAGAAAGGTTCGTTCGAGCACAGCTCTTGAAAGGCCTGAGGAACAAGGAGTTAGGCCGATGACATGCTTACGCGATTTGCGATGCGGTAGCGGTAAGCGAAGCGAATGCGTTTGACCTATCTCTTTGCCGTGTGCATGTAGAACGCGTAATACTGTCATAGTAAAAGCGGGGCGAACGCGGCAAAACACTATGGACGCGTCCGCAAACGCTTCGCTTTCCGCTTCAGCTTGTCATCGGCCTTAGTGAAAGCCGCTCGTACATACGGGTACGAAACGAAATACATCGTACAGGCTGCGACTCGTGACGAAGCATACCAAGCCGAAGTGGCGATCACGGATTCGACAGGAGTGTGTACAGTATACCGTGGCCGCCAACAATCGCAAAACCAACGCGACAACAAGAAACAGACATGGACCAATAATCGGAATAATCGAAATTCCGAACTGGAGCTGGGCTTTTGTAAATGGGGAACGTGAGAAGAGCGGACTTACTTCTAGCATAACTTTAGCAAGCGGAAGTACTCGCATGAGCCGTGGCACTTGCAATCTGTTTGCAAAACATTTTTCAAGTGTATTTGAAACAGTTCCGACTACTTCGGAACAGATCGAAATTGGACTACGCGATGTTCCCAGCGACGTGATAAGCCTTGGTAACATCCGATTTTTTTTCTAGTACTAAAAGATGAAATCGTCGAGATCACCTGGTCCGAACGGAATCCCAGCATTTTTTCTGAAAATTGTCCTAGTGAACTTTCTACTCCCTTGCAGCTCCAAAGAAGTTTAGATAGTGAGAGTTACCATAGACCATAAATAAGAAATATAATAATAAAAATAAATAGGTATCGTTTAGATACGAGAAAAGTTGATTAAGAACAAATGAAAAAATAATAAATAATAAGTAAATTGGTTGAGCAGGCGATCTTGATCACGGAAAAACCTTTTTGGAAAAAACGACTCTCGAGTATAAAAATACGAGTTTCCACTGCTCTCGCTAGACAAAGCGAGCTTCAAAACGCTGTAAATTTCGATCTATCGGATCGGATCTCTATGAATATGTAGAGATATTCATCTGTCGATTGGAATATTTTGACCATATGCAGTTCGGTGATCCATAATATGGTGGGGTTACGAAGAGCACGGGGAGGACCAGGACAGCAAGTCGAATACTAAAATTCTCTGCAGAAAGATGCGTCGGGCCTCTGCAAATCAAGGAACATAAATCTGTCTGCGTATAGAGGTAATCTAACGGGATCGTTCCATGGAAGTTTGCTGAGAGTGAATCACACGAAACATCTGTGTGCACTAGACTGCCCAGAAAAATAATGAATTTTTGAAAACCCAATCGGCCCACCCCTGATTCGATTACTAGTCCCACCAGGAGTACTTGCACCAAATTTGAAGCTAATCGGACAAGTCTAGCTACCGGACCAACGTGCCTGAAGTTTGTATGGGATTTCAGTTTTCTATGGGGCCTAGTTGTGCATGGTTGTGTATCAGTACTCGATTCCCACGAACTATACATTTTTGTGAAATAATAGTTAGATTTAGATCAATAGTATGTTCAGAAGAATTGGTCGGTGTTAAGTCAGACCGGACTAAGTGACAAAATATTGATTTTGAGAAAAACGAGTTTAAAGTTTGAATCGTAGCATCCTTTACATTATAATGCAAAATTAATTTTTGTCATAATTCTTGATTATTGTTACATATTCCAAATCTAGCAAAAGTCGAATGTAGCTTACGAAATTCCTTATCCAGTGACATCATTATCTCATTTTTTGATGTTTTGTGACTTAGTCCGGTCTGACTTAACACCGACCAATTGTAGTAAATAATACGAGTCATGTTTTGGTTGAAAAATTTTAGTTCCAACTGTGACCGAATAGATGGCGCCAGTACTAACTTTTCATAGAAGAGAGATAGAATATCGAAATGTTCGAAAGAATTATCGAAAAATGCCTGCTCTACACCTTTGTAGAAGACACCTAATATCTATCTCTTTCCGTTGAAAAGTTAGTGTTGGCGCCCTCTATGCTGTACAATGTAGAACTAAAATTTTCTAACCAAAATATGACTCGTATTATTTACTACAACTCTTCTGAACATACTATTGAGCTAAATCTAACGGTTATTTCACAAAGAAATTTAGTTCGTGGGAATCGAGTACTGATACACAACCATGCACTGCTAGGCCCCATGGAAAACTGACTCAGACATCACTTCGTTAAAAGTTTAATAACTTCTTTTAACAAAGCCGGAGTGACAAGCAGTCTTCGACAAAGCTGTAGACAATTAAATTATCTTTCTTATTTTCACATACAGTGATAATACGATGCATACAGTGCCACCTAGAAGCAAAAAGGTGAGTTAGTGGGTTTTCTCCATGTAAATTGTCGAAAAATCTCATACAAACTTCAGACACGTTGGTCCGGTAGCTAGACTTGTCCGATTCGCTTCAAATTTCAATCAAGTATTCCTGGTGGGACTAGAAATCGACTCAGGGGTGGGTCGATAGGAGTAATTTTTTCCTGTCACTCTAGTGTACACACTAATCAGTCACTTTGAACGGCATGATATGGCTCCCACACTTCTACAGCGTACTCCAGAACACTTCTAATCAGTGCACAGCAAAGAGACTTTAGAGCAAAGAAATCGTCGAAATCCGCAGTGTTCCGTTTTAAAAAGACTAACATTTCTTAACGTTAATTTCCATGTCGTTAAGAAGTTAAGTTTCTTCTTGAAGCACTATAGAGTCGAGTTCCTTAGTTATCGTACGGAACATTTTAGATCTTCAACGAAAATCAGTTTTCCAGACTTGCTACGGCTGCAGAGATCATTGTAATTGTAATTGTTTATTAATGGATTTAACCAAATGGTCATTCGCCCGTATGAAAAGATCATTAATGAATATGATAAAAATGTGAGGGCCTTGATGACTGCCTTGCGGGATGCCGCTTGGTACATTGAACCATTGTTTGAAATTTGAAATTATTTTTTGTATTAGTACTAAGGAGAATATTCAGAGGAGGATTTCAGATCGGCATAAAAAATTGTTCAGACTAAAAATTGCAGAAAGAAATATTTTTAAAGACTAGAAACACAATTTGTAATTTTTTAACAAGAATTATTATTTGAATAACAATTGAAACAAAGAGAAACACTATTAGGTTTTTTATAAGGAAGTCAAAAGACATTCGCAAGAGTGACTGATTCCAACAACAGAGTAACAGAGACCGTATCATGGAAAGTGTAGAGAGGCTGGACAACAATGTCACGGTAAAGAAGCAATTAAACTTGAAGCTTTTCTGGCAAACGGAAGATCACTGTCAGTACATCATGAGCCGAATCGCCAATAGGTCTCCTTAAATTCGCTTGGAACTCTATGGGGACCATATTTCCAGGTGGTATCAACCAAAAGAGAAGAGATAATTAAATTTGGATATTTATTGTATTTAAAAAATATTTATAGGAGATACATATATGGGAGATCGAGGATAGCCAGCATATCTCGGACTGGAACGAGGCCGAAGGGATTTGTTTAACGGAGAACTGGTGCTAGAGCACTAAGTGCACGACCAGACAACATGTTTAATGTCGCGGTAACCGTTACCGTAAGCGCAGAGACAACTCTCCCCGACCCCAATACGCCGAAGGTGGGCATTCAACGTATAATGATTGTACATGACCAGAGATATTACCCAAATGAAGTCACGACCCTCATCCATCCCCTTATACCAAGGTTTGTGTTACCTCTGGGATTCCTAAACTTCCATTGTTCCACGAAATTTGTCATTTTTTGCGAGTCTTCTGACAAAAAATACTGAAAAGTTCGTTGAAGCTACGCGATCTTTCACAAATATGACCTTCTAATGCCTACAGTGACCGCCGGCGTCAGCGGTAAAACATGATGATGAGTTATGTTCTACCATAGACCATGCGGTAGACTTGGGTGAAACGCCCAACTTCTACTCTGCAGA
Source organism: Topomyia yanbarensis (assembly GCF_030247195.1). Lineage (NCBI taxonomy): Eukaryota > Metazoa > Arthropoda > Insecta > Diptera > Culicidae > Topomyia > Topomyia yanbarensis. The sequence goes on from NC_080671.1 coordinate 365,826,904, forward strand.
AGGCGAAGAATTCTTCACATTTCCGTTCTAAGTTTATAACTGATTCGCTCTAGAATACCTATCCGTCTTTCATTTTCATTGCTTTCGTTTCTCTTAGTCTCAAATTTGCCGAAAATAGCCAACAAAATCGATACAGTAGAACCTTGCGGCAATTAAAACATAGTAACATTTATCTGAATTGTAGTTTGATTCGCCTTCCTACCTGCTTTCCAGTGAAGGGAAGGCACAAAAAGTGGCTTTTCAAGGTGACTCTTTGAACGAAATTGTGCAGCTCTTGGTGCACAGATCTTTCTCTTTTTCGTTTTCAAGTTTCTCTTTGTGCGGTCGTTCTGCACATCGCAGTGTTTTTGTGCTGCTCTATTTTTCATCGGTGTATTTCACTCTTTGTGGCACATTGTGTGAGCAAATAACAGGCCTGGTAATCAGTTATTTTTTTCCAGATAAAGTGCTCAGGAACTATCAAGTTTTCAACATGAAATGTTAAGGTGGAATCGAACACATAACGAAGGCTCTAGTCACCAGCCGAAACATTGTTTCTCTCGTTAATCCGTCGACGAACCGGTGCCAATACTCGCGTTTTCAGCTTTCATCAAATTTTTCATTTGCGTTTCTAGCGTCGCGCATTATCGAAAAAATCAGGCGATCCGACGTTCTAAAAGCTCTTATAAAACCTTTTCGTGTACAATTCCAAGCAATCTCTACTCACCACGGAGTGGGAGACTGTTTACGGTTGTCTGATTTAATCGCATGGCAAATGCAATGTGCAAAACCTGCAAAAAACAATTAGGGGCTGCAATGTAGGGATACTAGAGGTTTGTGATGTCCCATGTGGAAATTCTTGTTAGTTTCTAAGATTTCCGAGACCAGGAACCGTTTTGTTACAGCACCCTCCAAGGGACACTCTTAGGCCTTTATGAGGAAGCTTAGGATAGAAAATGATTTTGATCCTTCGAAAATTTATAGGCACCTCAGAAGATGTTCCCACAATAGGATGATCAGACTATCGCTCTTTAGTGAACAAGGAAGCGTAGACATTAGTCGTGGCCGGTAGTGTAGCCCCATTTAGCAAGAGCGCTTCAATTTTCCCCACATATTAAAATTTGCGGGGTATGTCAAGAGATCATGCCGAGTCTCTCCACAGTAAGAAGACTTTTCATGTTTATCTCCGCATTTTCCACACCGTGTCTTGTTTCTACAATAGGTAGCTGTAGGCCCAATTGTTTGCAACGACGGCAATTTATGCCCCGCGACACAAAAAATCGTTCACTAACCCCGTTCAAAAGAACAAAATTTGTAAGAGTAGATCCGGCGACACGCTCCAAATGAGGCTGATTGAGAATACGCTTTTTACTTATACTCTTCGATTTTTGCTGAACGCAATTGCTTGCAAAGCAGAATTTTCAGTGACCACACCAACGGGTTCTTGGTGGAGCAAATCCCATACGTCGCAATTAAGGCCCCTGGTGGAGACTAAACCATCAATCTCTACTTCGTGGGTGGGTACGTAGACTAGTGAATTCTTCGAATACGGTCGAGTGTTATGTAGTTATATTACTAATAGATTGATGATGTTGAATGGCTTATCTTTGGTCCGAAATGGATCATCCAAGGGACGATTGGATTGAAATTGAAATTGATATAAATTGTCTTCGAATAAGTAATTTTCGTACAGACTAAAACACTATACTAACTTAAACCTATTTTCAATTTGAAGATTTCTCTACTAAAATTAAAGTCAAAATAGTGAAAAAAGCTATTGAAGAGGCCATACTGTGTGCAATGAGTAGAGTATCGAAAGAAGTCTATTATCCGCAGAAACCTACCAGGAAAGTTGAAGTCCAGCCTAGTGAGAAGCAGAGGGTAGTTAATGTATTCAGCGAGAAAATTGAACACAAAAAGTATATGCAGACTCTCCTATTTCGTAGCGTAGTAGGTTGTTACATTGTGGTTCTAATAGTCAAATTTGACAATTGCAAAAACTTTGTCCCGTACTTCAAAATCAACGAAAGGCCACGAATGCAACCTCGTGATCCGTAATTTCGCATAAGTGCAAGTAGCCCTTAAGCAGTAGTTGGCGAGAAAACAAATATTTCCTCACCGCGTAAAAGATTTTCCAACCCGTGCTCGGGTCCGAGCGATAACAACTGTAATCCTTTTTTTGTTTTTTATCTTTATTTCTTATATCTTGTAAATATCTAAATGACCCACGGCTTCGTTAAACAAACGCATTGAGCTGTGTCAAATAAACAAATTGGTACAAATAACAAACAAACAAGCCCATTACAGAAAAAATTCAATAATTCTGTAATGGTTCAGATTTGATTGTATGTGTTTTTTTTCCTCGAACACGATCTTTTGACACCTCTCTAGACATGTTTCACCATGAAGCAATTTTTCTGTCTTTCAGAAATAGTTTTAAACACCGAACCTTCTACGAACAAACTGTACCTCCAAAAATGAATGGCTCATATGGAGTGTTTAACTTGTTTTTCGTGGAAACCGGGTACTGCTTAGTTCCAATATCAGAATATATGCAAAAATTGTTAGTAAAATGAGTTGAGTAGATATTAATCTGTAAAAAGTAAACGTAGCACAAAATGGCATTGCCACAGCGCGCTGAGTTCAGAAGAAAATTCAGATTGACTAACTAGAACCTTAGCAATAAGCTTACCACAGTATTTCGGAGAAGAAAAAAAAACAAACTAAACTAATTATCACTCCACGCAGACCAAATCGTAACCAAGCTATCCCGTTTGTGATCTTTTGCAGCTAAATCGATTCAACGGATAACAATTTTTTTCACCACAAATTATCGTACCGACCGATCACTGTCCTACCTAGCCTACCTTGTTTCGAACGCGCGCTGCTTGCTTGGGTAAACGTTTCGATCTGCTTGAACGCGAGTGTGCTACTAAAAGCCTTTTAGCACTTCGGATTCGTAAGAGTCTTGAATCGGCTCAATAAATAAAATGCGTTTCACAAACACCGTAACTAGGTATTTGAAGGACCCCTTCGCTCATGCTTATGGTTTGGCCGTTGCTGATCTCCCTGTCCCTCCGAGGTTCGTGCGAGCACATGCAGATTCAACATTTTGATGAATGAATCATTGCGCGTTGCAATGCGTGATACCGCACGAACTGGGTCATGACGTCACCTGAGTAAGCTTTTCGTGAAGGTTGGAGCTAGATAGCTCTCAATTCGAATTGATGAGATCTAAGGTCGTCCATTAACCCTCGCTGACATATGACTTAATTTTCGGGGTGAGTTCTCAGACCTAATTGTATCTACCACTATTTAAACCATTTGTCGCAGCTTTAATCCTTTCCCGGTGTGACACTAAAAAGATCAAGAAAACCCTGGGCCACCCAAACGGAATCGGTTGCCATCGCCTTGGGAAAATCCACATCGTTGACATTGCCGTAGCTATTTACAGGCGGAAGTCTCGCTTCCACAGAAGGAACAACCAACGACATGATTGCTTGTATTGACTGAGTCTGACTGTTTTGATTTAGGCGAGCTTTAAACAGCGTCACCACCGTGAGTTCAGTTTTGTGCGCGGTGTCAACGCATGCATGTGGCCAATTAATTGCATAACTGCCGCGTGGAGCCAGTTTACCTTGCAATTATTCCGCGCAAGCTGATGAGTAAGATTAACGAGCTGTTGCCAGAGGCGGTAATATGGAAGTGATTAATTAATTGGAATTCAATACACGAGTCAGTGCAGTAGCAAAGTGGGCAGCTCGAAGATATGTCACTGGTATGGGAATTGTAATCCTTTGGCTGCTTTGATGATTAAGGACTCGTGAAGGGTTTTTCTCGAAATCAAAGGTCCGTTTGTCAGACACGTGATTACTAGAGTGGGACATGGTTATATGAAAAAAATAAAATTTGGCTCCGAGTAACTTTTTGGGTCCCATTTAGCACCCAGAACAACTCTGCAAATTTTTAACTCGATCTGTGAAACTATATTTTCGCGCCCACGGTTTAAAGTTTACATGGGATTTCGTATGGGAAAATTGTCTTTTGCAAATTAATTCTTCCAAGAGTCGCCCGTTATCTCCTAAAAATAAACAGATGTCTGATTTTTATAGGAAATTTGTCAAGGAAACAAAGTCTAGAAGACTGCAAAACGATCTGATGCTTGTGGAAAAAGTTACTAAACAAACACCGATTGATGCCCTGAAGATTGATGAAAATTTCACTTTTCATAGCATCACTGCTTCTGACGGTTTTATTATATACAAATTTTTTAACTTTCTCTTATTATGTACAAAAGAAGCCTCAATTTATCCCTCAAAACCTTGCGAAGTGGCCAAATAGTATAGATAAACGATTTGGATACGTAACAGAGAATTAAAACAAAATTGCGTATAATTGGACAACCACCAGCAGTGGTGCTAGAAAAAATGAATATTTTATCAATCGCCAGAGCATCAATCGGTTTCTGCTTAATAACTATTTTCGCAAGCATCAGATCGTTTCGTGGTTTTCGAGACTTTTTTTCTTTGTTAAATTTCCTATACAAGCCACATAACGATTTATTTTTAGGAAGTAATGGGCGACTCCTGGAGGAATTATTTTGTAAAAATTAACTTTCCCATACAAAATCCCATGTAAACTTCAAACAGTGGGCGCAAAAATATAGTTTCACCGATCGAGCTAAGAATTTGAACAGTTGTTCTAGGACCCAAATGGTGCCTAAAAAGTTGCTCGGAGCTGGAATCTATTTTTTGTCCCACCCTAGTGATTACCCTTAATGATAGTAACTGATTATGGTCTGATCATTTAAATTAAATTTTGTCTATTCACTAAGTATTTATAATATTTGTTTCATTTCATTATCCTTTCAAATTGAATATCTTTCAAACAAATTTGGTTTGATCTAATTGAATTCGACCGTTTTAAGCTTCAGTCTCGTAAAAAAGGAATAACTCTCAATCATGAAGATTTGGATCAGAGATAATTCACAAGTTACTTGTGTAGGTACCGCAAAGAAGGTGGAAAAGACGGAGGTAAAAACCCGACCCATCAAGCCACACCGGCCGAGTGTGAGAAATAAAATGTCCGGTTCGAGCCGACGACACAAAGGCTCACGGCAGATGGACATTCCACGCGCTTGGTAACGCTTTGACATTTGGGTTCCAGATTAAAATGTGGCAAATAAAATTAGTAACAAAACAATACCTTGCGATGGGAATTACAATGATGACTCCGATGGACATTCAGTCGATTGTGTTGCTACGTTGATTCGCGGTTTCCTAATGGCAATTCCCGGCGATTCGCTCGAAGTAGCTACAACCGTAAGTTGGAAGATTTATTTCTTTGCGCCGAATGGCAATACAATCGATGCAGCTTCTCGCTAGGATCGGAGAACTGTTCAGATTATTAATGAGTTTTTGCTCGAAGGAGAATGTCTATGGAATTAGTGTGGATATCAAGGTTTGTGCAAGTAACTGTAGATTCTTTTGACATCAACACAAACACATATACTAATTAACAGAACGGTTTGACCTATAGTTTCACCGAATACATGTAGAAACTTCCTAATGGAATCCATAATCTGCAATCTTTGGTTGTGGCCGAGGACAGCTAGCGAAGATGAGCTTGTTCCCCATCATAAATATTGAACGGCGTTAGCTCGACATCGTGGGTACTACTAGCAATGCGCGATGAGTGAAATCATGAAATGCCTCTGGCTGCACTCGAATTGCGGGAGCCGACTGGGTGCCCTTCGGCATATAACCAGACAAACGGCATCAATCGGTTCGGTTGTTTACATGCCGCGGTTAACTACAGTCTATAGCTTAGAGTGAAAAAAAAGTCAATCGTGCCTGAGCTGAGCTTTATGGTCATGTTGATGATGATGGCATAAGCCTTATGGAAAAGCATCGAAGTTACTGGTTCGGAAGATGCGCGGCGGTTGCCGTGCTGGAAAAAGAAAACGGAATTTCAAATGTTTGAGGTTTGCATGTTGTAATGGAACCCGGTATGGAAAGAACAGCCCAAACAAGCCGACAAAAACCTATTCATGTTTGCTCTGGCGTTATGTGTTTGGAATGGACTCTAGAAAACTTTCCTTTTAAATCTGGCTAGATTAGGTAAACCATTCGTGAGTTTATCTTGACTTTGGTTTAGGAATTGTATGTTTAAAGCGTTTCGACCCTCCACGACTTCAAGGGAATATTAGAATAGTGAGTTACTTAACATCACACTCCTGCCAAGCGTATTGGTTCTAACGGTGCAGTGAAAGTTTGGACAACCAATTAGCACAATCTGTTGCTTCAAGCCTTTCCCATTTTATATTTGAGCGAGCCATTCTTGTAAAATAAAATAAAAATATTCATTCGTCACTTCTCTTGAAACTTGAGGTTCGATTTATCAACAAAGCACTGATTGTGATCTGATATAGTTCAATACGGTTCCAGTCTAGGTGAATTGGCCGAATGCCATAAAGTAACAACAAATAAGAGACTTCTGAGACAATTTGAAGAGGTTTGATACTCATATTGCTAGGACATTAATAAAATTTACAAATCATACCCTAGTACTGGAACATTACTCCGGAAAATCCGGATGACCAAGAACCAGATCCATTCATCCGGTTCAAATTTACAGAATCAAAAATTGAACGAGTTCCTTAATCCAAACCCTCTAAAAGTGTCCAAATCGGTTGAAGGAAGCCATAGTTATGCGAATTTCAATTTGTGGGTACCCGGGTACCGTCAGCCTGTTTTTGTTGGACACACAACGGTTAAGTTGGTGGTGGTCGATTAATGTCCTAGTCTGTACGACGAACATGAAGTTCGAATCTTAGGATTTCACTCAACCACCAACAGCAAGGACCAGCTTGAGGAATGGGATATGATATTTTACTCGGAGAAATATTCTGAAGAATACTTAGAGAAACTTGGATATTCACGTTCTCATAGAATAATGATTTCAACAATGACCTTCGAAGGACCGAACTGTGATGATAAATTTAGCGCAGTATTGTGCAACGTCACCGGTTCCAAATGTTACACACAGGTAACTGAACCATGTAAGAATTCAACAAACGAAGAATGACATGTTGGAGATAACCAGAGGGCAAATAATGTTGAGGATGTGGGTTGTGTTTCCTTTCTCAAAGTCGAAAGCGCCTGACTAAATTGAAGCAGATTGAACTGAAAACAAGTATCGGGACTAGTCAAATGGGTTCAAGAAACGTCACATACTTGCTGGCAGAATTGTGGCGTATCGCTTCTAAATAAAGTCGACGGAGTATGCATAGTTCAGCAAACTGCGCTCGTTTGCTTCCAACAAAAACGATCGAGGATGGACCAGATATTTAAGGAAAGATCCGTTATTTATCAACAAGGGGACTGATCATCTACATGTGTATTCCAACAATGCGTACGATTCCGTGAAACAAAACAAGAAGCGTTTATTGTGTATTTCAATAACTGAACTGTGATGATGTATTGTACGTTCATACGGGAAATAGATTTATCGTTCAGAGAACCCGGAAGAGCCCAAATACGTTGCAATATAATCACCATCAGCGAATCACAAAAGCTTAACCTTGGACAGGCCAATAACTTCAGTTCGACGGACTGTGAAGAAATAAATATCTATTTCCAAAGAGATTCGCTTACAAGAAAAAGGGCAAAGCCCATAATACCCCTACCGTGGCTTAAATTTTTTAACTCAACCTCGGTCTTCGGCACGTAGAGATACCTCAAATCAATTACGCCTCCTGTTGTTAGTCTCCTCTTAGGGCATAGTAGCCAGCGGGTCTATTATTTGTTCAAATACTTCGAGAGATTTTAGTTTGGATATTTCTGTGTAATCGGCCTGGTGAGACTTGACCTAGTGAATTTAAAATATCAGATATATTGGCGTAAAACAAATTCCACAAAAATGAGGGTCTTAAAAATATAGTTTTTTAATGAAATTTTTTTGACTGATTTTGTGTCAAAAAAGGCAAAAAAATATATCTCTGCGGTTCACATAGAACAATTTTTTATGCCTTTCAAAATAACTGCTATACGAAGAAAATTAGTTCACTAGTTTTTTCCTAATCCCCTATGCCAAATTAAAAAAACACAGATTTGAAAAAAAAAACGCCATTTAAAGTGGCCAATAAAAAAGAAACTTACTGCAGTCACAATTCCAAGAACTGGCTTTTGAGTATAATGGAAAATATTCTCATGGCTCAATGCTATCGAATAAAACAAAAACAAAAAAAATCGATTTTTCGACATGTCTTGAGGGAGGCTAAACAAATCTTTATTGAGCATGCAAATCACATTCGCTCTAAGAAGCGATCGGTAATACTGCAAACTAAGGCTGATTAACAAAAATAATTTGCACATTTGGGCGACGAAAATTCAGATTGCCTTCATCTAACTGCACCGTCTGACAGATTATCCACATGCTTCTCATTCGACTAGCGAACGATGAATGAAGCACTTAGCACACAAATGCATGCGGAACTTCTTCAACTTTCCAATATTTCATTAGGTCTTTCAGGTGTGCCATATTGACGGCTCTGTCTGAAATCAACTATCATATTTCGGGTTTTACGCACCATTTTCGAAAGTTTTTGCGTTATTCATAGAATTCGAAATTCAATACAAAATTTGTCAACAGTTTTCCAACTGATTAATGCAAACATAGTGTAATTCCTATGTTACTATGTTCCAACTGCTGCAAGGTTCTACTGAATCGATTTTGATTCTTTTGGGCAAATTTAAGACCAAGAGAAACGAAAGTAATAAAATTGAAAGACGGATAGGTATTCTAGAGTGAATCAGTTATAAACTTAGAACTAACTATTTCTTCCGAAATTTTTAAAGCAGCCTCTGTATTGAAAGGTAAGTCGTAGTCATCAGAATATAAAATGAGAAACTTGGATCAGATATCCCAAAAGCTACTAGTAATGATTGAAATCTTTAAAATAAAAGCATGTTCTTGTGAACTCAGCTGATTATAACTGCTTTGATTGCGCATGGAATCTATACACTTAGTACACATCTTCAACTTTACCCAGATTGCGCCTAGAGTGGTTTAGATGAACAGCGCAGGCTCCAGCAAGAGCAGTCAAATGAAGAATTGGTGGAATCCATAGGCCAACACCGTGACTAAAGGAAATGTGCACAGAATGAAGAGCGACATCTACAGAAAAGTGTGAGCATTCCTTTGAAATAACGATAAATTATATGTTTCAGATGTTGTTGCAAAATAAAAATTCAATACCTTTGTTTCATCCTTGGAAAATTATTCGATTGAAAGAAAGGGTAAGCCAATACACGCATTTGAAAGTGGCACATTTCTAAAGAATCGATCCTTTATTGTTGGTTGCAGAGTTCAAAATTTTCTCTTTCGTGAACAGACATGTTCATATACCTACTATGGAAGAAAATATGTGCGAGAAAACGGCTTGTGAACACGAGCTCTTATATCAATCTCTGGTTGGTTGCCATGAAAATCGAAGTCTTCCGGTAGCATCTGCAGATTCCCTGCCAGATTAAAAACTTACCGGTAAAGTTATCCACAAAAAACAAATTTATTTTTCTTAGTAACATCTCAGCGACTCCGGGCAACATAAATCTTCTGTCTCGGAAGCTGTTTGAGATCCAATTTGACACACGTTTTATTCATCATAAGGATGCATCTGTTTGATTTATTCAGCACCTGAGGTTTCTAGTACCTCTAAAACCTATCTGAATGCACATATGTCGAACTGTACAGCACAGAGTTTGTCACAACAAGGTACGACACCAAAAATTATAACTGGAACCATCTACTGGTACTACTGAAAGTACCGTACTCCAGCATCTATTGAACAAATTTGGTTAAATAGAGCAGTTTCAGCTCTGCACATTATTTTTAGTACTATAGGATCAGGTAGGCATTGTTATGCAAAATGATTGATTTCGCCTGGGTAAATTTGTTGAACATTATCAGCATAAAGGTGACTTCTGTACAGAGTTACAAATAATCGAAGCTCTATTTTGACGACTGAAAATGAACTTGATGCGACTCGCGGTGAATAGCAAAAATATTCATTCAAATATCCATGTTATTCATTCAGTTGAATATCGTACAATATATTCATTTCACTAATTATCAAGGAAAATGTTTTCAAATGCCGGTAAAGCATATGAAACAACAATCATCATCGCTTACATTGTGCCAGGACCTACTTTGATGCGTTTGATTCGTTGTTGCACGGCCGCTTCGTGTAATAATCGGAGACGAATGAAAATTTGAATGGATGAATGGGCGGTTTGTTCGTTTGACGTTTTCAGCTGCGTCACTGAATATTGAAAATGAATGTGGCTGAATATGATCAATTTTCATTCAATGAATTTGAATATTTTTAACTCTGCTTCTGTAAGCTTAAATTCCATTTTCACCTTAATGAAATTTGGGTTTTTCTTTCCGACAAGATCGGAGTACCATTTCTCGCTTATGAGACTCACTCATATCGTCACATCACCACGGCAAGAATTAAAGTTTTTTTCTTCTAAATTGTTTTTGTTGTTCGCTTCACGCTGGCTCTGGTGGAAGCAGAAAGCACACTTAATATCGACACTGTTGTCTTTGGTAGTGAGAAACAATATTCCTCAACATTTTTCTATCAATTTGTTTAAATCAAATAAGATACAAATTTGTAAGAGTCGTTGAAATACAGGTTTGTCGTGCTTGGACTACGTGTGATGTGATGCGCAAGTCAAGGGAGCAACAAATTACTCCCAAAATTTACAACGTCATTTGGTACCACTAAAGAGGAATTCTACGAAGATCCATCGGAAAATCTTTAAAATCGTGACCAACCATCTTAGATTCCAATGAAACTTTACACATTTTACCGGCGTAGAAGACAAAACATTTTCCACTATCAGTAAGATTATTTTGACTTAAGAGCAATTTTTTAAAAGGGCGTAGACATTACGTGCATTAATTTCAAAATTTTTTTGTTCTATTACGATTCGATATCCAGCAAAACATTCCGAGAACAAGTTATAAAGAATGATTATTTCTGTGCGAAAAAAAATGTTGTGTACACTGTACACTGGAAAAAAAATTTGTGTCATTTTTCATAAAAAAACTGAAATTTGTGTTAAAAATTTAAATTGCAAAAAAACCATTTTTTTCTAATTTTTTATACTATGTTATTAAAAACGCGAAGAGAAAAGGAACACTTTGAAAATAATTGTATGATTCTCCATCATATCGGTACAAAAGTTTTTCTAACAATAACTTTGTACATGTTTTTAAATTTCATACTGATTGACAAACAAAACTGTAATTTTATTACAGAATATAATTCTAAGTAACGTTTAAAATCAAAATGAATTTTACAACAATCTTCCAAATGCGATAGCTTTCGAGATATTTGGAATTTTGTTCCAACACAAATAGATAATTCGTGTGATTATGCTTTTTTGAAAAGTTATTCGTGTTACTCCACCATAAAATGTCAAAAATCCAATGTTTATCGTTTTAAAGACGTAAAAGAAACTTTTTCAGTCTATGTGGATCATGGAGAAGCTTTCAATAAAAATGTTCTCCTAACATCAAAGTTTGACATATTTTTATAATTCATACCATTCGCGGCCAAAAATACAATTTTATTTTTGAATATGATTCTAAACGCCATTTTAAATCAAAATGCTCATAACAAAAAAAATTCTGAAACGCGATATTTAAAATTTTATTTTAACAGCGCAATTATTTTGTTTTATTATGATTTTTTCATAAGTTATACGCGAAACTCCATCAACAACAACAAGTTTTTCAAAAGGCCCATAAAATTTCCTATAACTATCTCTTTAACATCAAGGCGATATTGTAACCCATTTGAAAGCTACATGAAAACAACCAAAATTTGATCGAACTATTTAGTTCAATCGTCAGACGCTATGGTTTAATAGCATTTTGATTGTTTTCATATATCTTTCAAATGGTTTACAATATCGCATTGATGTCAAAGAGAAAGGTAGAAGAAACGTTATGGGCATTTTGAAAAACTTATTGCTGTTGATAGAGAAAGGCGAATAATTTCTGAAATGGTCGTAATAAAACAAAAGAATTGTGTTGTTAAAACAAAATTTAAAATATCTCGAGAAATACCACATTTTAGAAATTTTCGTTATGAACATTTTGATTTAAAATGGCGTTTAGAATCATATTCAAAAATAAAACATTATTTTTGACTGCAAGTAGTATTAATTGTAAAAAGTAGGTCAAAAGTTGTTGTTAGGAAAACTTTTTTTATTGAAAGCTGCTCCATGATCCAAATACACTGAAAAAGTTTCTTTTACGTCTTTAAAACAACAAACATTAGATTTTTGACATTTTGTGATGGGGCAACACGAATACCTTTTAAAAAGGGCATAATGACATGAATTAACTGTTTATGTTGCAATACAATTTCAAATATCTCGAAAACTATCGCATTTTGGAAGATTTTTGTTAAATACATTTTGGATTTAAACGTTACTTAGAATTATATTCTGTAATAAAATTACAGTTTTTCGTCAATCAGTATGGAACTTAAAAAACTTGTAGAAAGTTATTGTTAGAAAAACTTTTTTTAGTTCTTCATAATACAATCACATTCAAAATGTTCCTATTCTCTTTAGGTTTTGTTGCCAAAATATAAAAAATAGCAAAATGGGTTATTTTGCAATTTAAATTTTTAACACAAATTTCTGTTTTTTATGAAAAATGACACAACATTTTTTTCAGTGTATATTTTTTTCGTACAGAAATATTCATTCCGTGTAACTCGTTCTAAGAAAGTTTTGCTGTATAAAATACCGTAATCGAACAATTTTTTTTTTGAAACTAATGCACGTAGAAATGTCTATGCCTTTTCAAAAAATTGCTCTTGTATCAAAACATTGCAATTGTCAGAGAAAATCAAGGAGATTCATAAACCGAACTCAACTTCAAAGTTTCGTTCCAATCGACGATGGTCATATTTTGTGGTCGGTCGGTTTCTCATAGAATCTCTCTAAAGATACTCCAAAAATACTGTGTTCGAATTTTATTTCCACACAGGCACGAGCCAGTCAAAATAAATATATATAACAAGCTAGTATTGTAATTAACAATTATCATTATATATATATATATATTTTCAATAGGATTGTATAGTTTTACTATTGAACAGTAATGACGTCATGAATATTTTTGACAAGTTCGGATTGGTAGCTATTTGCATAAAACGAATAATAACAAATCGTTCTACATTTGATTGGACTACTCTCACTATTTTAAATATATTTCTGGGTAACGAAATTGATGATTTGTCTAAAATATTACAATTACTAATATCTGCACTAATTCTTGATATTTCGAAAGTTCTAGAATAATTAATAAAAAAAGTTATACAGATGATTGATTTTGTTCCTAGTTGCGTTAAATTTTTCGAACTTTTATTTTGCCTAACACTGATGAACTGAATGTGTCATGAAAGATGTAAGGACTATATGCAATAAAAATCTTAATCGCTTCAATCATAAACAAGCGTTCTATTTAAGAAAAACAGTTTTATAGCGTACCAGAAATGTTATTGAAGTTGAACATCATCAAGTTTAAAAACTTCTGTCAGCCTTATCATAGTTTTTGGCAGATCTTGAACACCATTTTAAGAATGTATCGATTAAAATATCAAGTTTTAGGAGAACCTTGAAAAATACTAACAGAGCGATTATCGAGCGAAACTATTCCTGTTTAGATGCAAGATGCAACCGATAGCAGTTTCATCTAAAGCCAGCCGAGTTCAAAACAACCGGTAGAGTATTGACAATAATATTGACCCGCAGCGAGGCCACTCGACAGCGATTCAACAACACCATCCCACCAGCAAGCGGTCAAACGGGTGGCACACAGCTGCGCGGAACCGGTTTTCGGCTTTTGCTCTGGCTCCGGCTCCGCGCTTGTTTACGGTTCTCCAACCATGTCTGTACCTACGGCATCTCCTCTTCCAGAGGCACACTACACACAAATTCTTTGCTTTCCAAGCCTTTCTTGTCGCACGCGCACAATCATCATGTGATCTGCTGGTTTCCCGCATTCTTTGCTGGAAGTTTTTTTTATTCTTATTTCTCCATTTTATTGTTTGTTTCTGGTAGAATTTCATTTTTCTGGAAGATTTCTGAGTCTTCTTTTGTACCTTTTATTTGTCCAAAGAAAGCGTGAAGATGGTTGGCTCGTGTTTTCTTGATGCGTATAAGATTCATGCTGGCATGTGTGCCGGTTTTTTTTTATAATTCCCTATTGGATTAAAAGAGTTGCTTTAAAATTCAATCAATGAATTATCTAGTTACTATACATGGTTAGCTCATCATTCCGGAAGACCCGTAACCGGTTTGATTCATCATTTTTATTTTTTCCTGGAACAACTAAATTGCTAAAGATTGTACTCATCTCATTGGTTGGTTCTAAAAATAAACGAATTGAGCCGAGGCCGGTGACTGATTGTGATCGTGGTTAAACTGGTGTGATTAAAGCCCACATTTACTTTCGTGGAATCCGCCACGTCATTGCCGCGGGGTTCTATATTGAACACTTCCGGTGGCTTGAAAGAAGATGAAATCTGTCCACAAGTTCAGCTGTATGTTTATTCATCAAGATCGTTTCGTCTGCCGATCTGAGCTAATTGGATAAGTGAGCGTGCACTCGCGAAATTGTTCATGATCTAAATAGTAGATATGAGATCTGTCCGTTCGTTATGTGGAATGAATCGACGCACGGCAGACGCGTTAAAATGGTTTGCGAAGCAACTTTGGCATACGTTTAGGACGTCGTTTACACGTTTCGCGATGAGATGCGCGACAAGTGCAATCAGTTTGTTGATTGGAACCGGTGAGTTCGTTCTAGTGTTTGACAACACTTCGGCAGATATGGTTGTGTGAACATCGGAACGTTTTTCTTTCTTTTTCTGTGGTCCACTTTTTCTTTGGCCTACGTTTCGGACGGATTTCAAGAGTGTTTACAGTCTTAATGCTAAATTTCGTGTCGTGCTTAAGTAAAATGTAGCATTTTGATGACTTTAAATGCACAAATCACCAGTCAGTTTTTATCGCAATAATTGTCGACTCATCCTCCAAATAACATGACTTTTACTCATGTCATAATTTTCGTAACCTATGCTTACGCTAACGTCATAGTATTCTTTAGATTTTATCGGATTTTCATTAGATTTCGGATTAGATTGGCTCGTCATATTCCGTTTCCAGCACAGAACTTTTGAGTTCCTTCTGTGTTCACAAATGACTGTGTTAGCCAAGAATATTGCACCTCCGCACGTTCAGTTCTCCATTTCACTCAAACTGAAAAACAAATTATATGAAAAATTTGTCTAAAATGTTATTGAATTTAAATTTTGATGAAAATGTCCTTTTTTTATTAATTTGGATTTTTTATAAAAAAATATTACGATTTTATGGTAAAATTAATCGCAGAACTTTAGTGTTTCTGTCAACAATGCAACCACCAATTACTAAAAAGTGCATTTAACAATACTAATTTTTTTAATTTTTTACAAACTTTAAATGCAATTTGCAGATCCATCCATTTGTTTACAACCACAAACCTCATCTTACTTAGGTGGGGCTTAGCTCTGCTCCGACCCAACGCTGCGATCGTTGACTTTAAATTTTGTTCAGTATGACCGAGTTTTCGTCAAGTGGAATACCTTCAGAAGGAAAATGGAACTTAGGCTTACGGAGGTCCTTTATCTTCAGTATCATCATTTCCGCAATGCAGTATTGACATCATTCAACACGTTCGCCTAGCATTTCATTCTGCAGAACAACTTAAAGCACGTGGTTGAAAGCGACAACGTTGGAATTAACATTCTCGTGTTTGAAGAAAAAGACTATATAAAGGTAAGGCTACCTGACTTATCTCCACGTACCCTGAGCTGATTGCAGAATGCATGTCTCTACACCGTGAAGAATAATCCGTTACTCCTTATACTTGGCGAAACATCTTCCCGAGTATTCCTGACGATGCTCTTATAGTGAGGATGCGGGTCGAAAGATCTATCACTTCCTATTTGATAATAAAACTCAAAACTTACGGAGCTACTGTCAAGCAAACTAATTTATGCATCCAGGAGGGGCAATCTCATACATGTAAGTACTGTAATCAGACATCTCATCATGGAAAACCCTGCGCGGAAGATGCAGACATTTCCCTAAACATTTCCCCGCCTCGAAAGAAGGTCTTCGCGCGCAATGGAAAGTTGCGTGTACGAAATCCAACGGATAATCAATAACATATATCATAATTTCTTTACATGTTGGAAGCATATCAAAGATCCATGGCTCCGTCAAACTATAACTATTAGCCGTGGGAAATAAAAGAATTGTAAAAAAACAAACCAAAGAGCGCACTTCAATGTACACTCCAGTGTATACATACACCGTAGTGCACTCTGGAGCGTGCGCCATGGAGAATTTATCTGAACACGACACACATAATTTAAAGAGCAAGAGAGCGGAGCCTCTCGCACCCAACCCAACCAATGGGTGTAACAAATGTGCTTCATTACCTGTATCTTAACTTTACATCGTCGCTCTTGTGCTATCTTATGACAAGGGCCATTTGGCACTTTTCGAGAAAAGCTAATTTTAAAGTTTGAGATTGAATATCTTGAAACTTATACATGGTATAAACAATTCAAAGAATACAATTGCTGCTTCTATCTATTGTGTAATAATCTCTCAAATATTACGAAAATCGGTTAACTATGTTGCGAGTTTTTACTATAAAAGTAAACAAAAGTCGTACTCACACGTAGAAGGTGATAACAAACTGTATGGTGTGGCATAATCGTGTATGGAAAATTTTTCATAGAAAACATCAATCATTTACATTTATTCATATCTTTGGCTTCATTTGGTCTATAAACAATCAGTGAGATGTATTTTGAAGGAATGAGTCAGACAATATTGAAAAAATAGCTATTTTTGGTTACAGTGTTGCCAAATATGCTATATTTTCAGTTTAAAACTTAAACTGCACTTTTCTCAAAATTCGTGTATTTTTGTTTTGGAAAGGATTATGCCATTGAAAACGACACTTTATAGAGATTTTTTAGACAAGTGATGTGGCATATCTAACTCAGTTTACCCCAAAATGGCGTTTGTCATAAGATAGCACAACAGCGACGACATGTGATTTGAAAATTACACGATTTTCATTTGAATAAAACATAATTTTACATGCATTATAAAATGACATGTAATTGAAAAAATCCTTGAGATCATAGTAGAAATTTACATGTCGCTTGGATAAGATTTAATCTTCTGCAGTAATATTGACTGAGATATGCTGTAGTTGCCTTATGAGTGATGTAATTTTTATTTATGTTACTTTGAATGGAAAATTAGATTAAGTTTTACGTCAATAGTAATTTAATTTATTTACAAATTACGTTATAATTAATATTCATGAATTTTTACTGTGTAGCAACGCAAGCTGCTTGGTCGAAATGCACGTACCAATCATGGAGCAGATAATTACTGCTTTCATAAAATCCATTATTTCTGTTATTTTTATTAATTGTGTGGAATTAGTTATAAAATTGTTAGGCACATTTCCAATCAGTTAGTGCAAACATTATTTTTTTACGTCGGCAGATATTCACATTCAAAACATTGGGTAAAATCCTGGTCAAATTTTTTTGAAACGGAACGCCTATATTGAAATGTAAGAAGTATTCTACTTCAAAAACAGATCGAGTACAGATCAGCTGACCTCTCTTCTGAATTTCAGCCAGCTGACACGATTCAATCTATGGGCTGCCATATCAAAAGTTGTTAGAATGGTGTTCTCGTAGGTATAGTCTATCAAAATACCTCGATGCTACCGAGCACTCCCATCTGTGATGAAACGAAACAGAGATACAGTTGCAGGAATAGCCGGTTGGTTCTCATAGTAAAGAGGGACAAGTCTGTCTTTGCCGTGAAACATGTTGGTAGACGTAAGCGATTCGTAGTAATGCTCGACTCATGCCAGCAGAAGACAAAAGATTGGTCCGTAGGATTTTAACCCTGTTTCTAATGACCTTACCACTTCTAGTTTTCCGATCTCTATATGTCACATCCTAGCTTTCACTTGAGTACAATGGCTCTAAATTTTCATAACTTTCCCTACTCGGTTAACCATGACCATCGTCGATTCGAACGAAACTTTGCGGTTGTGACATATTCCGTTTCCAGTATAGCACTTTTGAGTTCCTTGTGTGTTCTCAAATGACTATGTTAACCAAGACTGGGTTGTTCTTATTCTGAATTTTTGCATTTCCACACCTTCAGTTCTCCATTTCAGTCACACTGAAAAACAAATTGTATAGGGTGATGACCCTTTTTTCGCCATGTTTCTATTATCACCCTACCCATTTGAAGTCGTTAGTCGGAGAAGCGTCTGCCATCTTTGTTCAACGCATTGAGTCAAATAGTAGCGCAACAATAGGGGCACTCGATTCGAGTTTTCGTTGCGCTCAAACACGCGAGCTCCACCGTTTTCAGGGCATTTCTATTATCTTGGTTCTAAACAACGAAGCAAAGCTAATAACAATAATTAATGAATTAGTGTGGCATAGGGTAGTTGGTGAATCAATTGCCTTGTACGCAGCTCATCTGGTTTCGATTCCCAACCCCGCACATAGAGTTAGAGATTTTTCCAGAGAGATTTCTCTAACCCGACAAAGAGGCGAATGACCATAAGGTTAAAACCTCTATAATAAAAAATAAACAAATTATAAGGGATTGTCGTATAGATTGGGACGCTGTTTAGGTTAGGACGTTCCTATGCAGTGTTGCCATTTGTTATTTTAGCACATACTAGGCTCGGTCGTAGCTCACTTTTTATGATAAGTTGAAGTTATAGTTCATTCTTGTCACAACTGCACTCAGCAGTGTCAAAAAAAGCGAAAAATCTTTTTTGGGCTGATTTTTGGGACATCTTAAATTGAATCTTTTTCATCTAAATTGCAACGTAAATAATTTTAAAGTGTTAAGAAGTAACTGAAATGTTATTATCGATCAGGGTTTTGCGTTTGCATCATCGTTTTTTTTGAAAAATATGTTGGGACAAGCGTGTCGTATAGCTTGGGACACCATGTACTTAGGCATGCGTACAAGATAGCGTACAAGTAAATTACATGTAAAAATTGTAAGTCAGATTAACTTTGTCAAATGGCAGTAATGTCTTTCAGTTACTTATTCTTATTTTAAAATACCAATTAACAAATAAATATTAACCAAAAATAAATATAATGCATTAAAGTTTAAATTGTCCTTAATTAATTAAATTGTGTCCCAACAATTTTTTTGGCCATTTTGCCATCATGCAGAAAATTGATCCTGAGTCTTATTTAAAATTGCAAGTAAACATCTTCCATTGGCAGACATTAAGCCTCATAATATATCTACAAAATGGTGTACTACAAGCTAAACAATATTGTCATGGAAACATGATATCAGCTTCAAAACAAACTCGTCCCAACCTAGACTACATTCCCTTATAAAAAGTTTATCTAAAATGTTACTGCCAATTTCGATGAAAACTGTAAATTGTTTGGATTTTTTATAAAAATGTTATTACAATTTTAAGGTCAAATTAATAGCAGAACCTTTGCAGTTGTGTTTGTGAGGTTTTTGAGTCTCTATGATTTTCTCTGGCAATTGCCAAATTTTTATGCAAGAGTACTTTTTCAAAAGGGCTTCAAGAATACTTTTTTTTGTTCGATTACTGCATTCAAAACAGCAAAACTATCCGAGAAAGAGTTACAGAAAATTAATTCTTCTGCACAAAAAATACACACTGAAAAAAATGTTGAGTGATTTTTCACAAAAACAAACATTCATGTTAAAAATTTAATTTGCAAAAAAACCATTTTTGAAATTTTTTATATTCTGCTATTAGATAACTAAAGAGAAAACAAACATTTTGACTGTAATTGCATGATGGAGGACTTATCGGTAAAAAAGTTTTTCTAACAATAACTTTACACATGTTTTTAAATTTCATACTACCGTCGTGCGGGGCTACTTTGAATATGTGGGGTTACTTTGCACACTTTAGTTTTTCAATGTTTTCTAACAGACAAACTTTTATTAGTTTTATTATACTTTTGACATTTGTAGAGCCATGTCTTTCAACCACTGTTTTTGAAGACAAATAAAAACTTTTCAAAGGTCGATAAAAGTGATTGGAGGCTCGTAAAATGAAACTGCTCGACGAAACAAGAAATCTTCAGTGTACTGAGACCCCATACTCTTTTTCGGAAAGAAGAAGAAAAATGATGGAAAATGGCGTTTTCCGTTTGTTTCTAGTACGCTGGGATCGGTTTTTATGAGTATTTGAAGATTTTTGTGTCTTCAAAAAAGTTGTTTTTAGTATCATTATCAACAACTTTAACGAGGTTATCAAGCCTCTAAATTATGTCTTGAGTTTATGCTCTATAATTATTTCCAGGAGGATTAATCATCAAAATTATTTTTTTTTCTAGGGATGCCCTGTATTATATTGCACAATTTCTTCGAAAACATTGAATCTCTAAAGTTGGTGGTTGCGAAATAATGTCATCTTGGCCACAAAAAAAACTGGTTTTGAACCTTTATTTCAAAATTCCTTAAAAGTGCATAACTTGAGAACGTGGCCTTGTGTACTAATTCCGCCATCAATTTAGCACTAAAATGTATGTCATAAATAGCCGCTTATTTCACTTTTTTTTATTCGCGAAATTTTCAATCCTACTGTGTGACTATTTTTATAATTGATAATACAAAAAATGTTTTAATGCTCTTAAAAACTAATTCTTTCATTCTGTCATAGAGATAAACGGAAAAGGCAATTATTCATCTTTTTTCTTTCCGAAAAACAATATGCAACCCATTCAGGTTTTTTTGATAAGCAACGTTATGAATGTTAAATTAAAATGCAGCCCTTGTTTTAGAAAATGCGAATGCTGTTTTGTTTGTGAACAAATTCTGTTCATATTTGGAATAAATAATACATACATGATGACGATAAATCTGTGATGATATGGTATAAATCCATCGATTATTAAAGGAGTTATTTGTTAAAATAGAAAACGACGGTAACTAACACAATGAACTGTAATTTTATTACAGAAGATGATCCTAAGCGGAATTTCAAATCAAAATGCATTTAACAAAAATCTTCCTAAATGCAATAGTTATTGAGATATTTGGGATTTTGCTCTAACAAAAATGGTTAATTCGCATAATTATGGTCTTTTCTAAGGTTATTCGTGTTCCACATGAAAAGATAATATAAGAAACCTGATTTTTTATTAGTTACCTTAAATTTTTCAGATATCATAACAGTATTATAGATGCCCTGGATTATTCACCAAAGTTGCTTCAATTCAGCTGTTTAACACCATTCTAGAACGCTATGAAACCACAAGGACCACCCTAATTTCTGCACCGTTTCGAAAAAAACGGCAACGAATACTAACAAGGTTTTCCAAAGACATCATAGCCAGCAGTTCTGTCTTCCCGAGAAAACGAAGAGCCCATAATACACCCATACTCATGGGGTTTGACATGGGTGTTTGAAATGGGTTCAACCCATGAAAACACCATCACCATGGTCCGGTAGATCCCATATAAAATACCATATGTTGGTGTATTTATGGGTTTTTGAGACCATTTTATGGTGTCTTGATGGTTGTGAATTTTGGCATGGACCATGTTTAAGGTCTTTTCAAGGGGCTATGTGGTGTTTGAACCCATGAGCATTTGCTCGGGTTCCTGAATACTGCTTTGGGACCATAGTTCGTCGGCTTGCGATATGCACTGGAAAATTAGTGCAAAGTTTTATAAGGACGTCGTATTAATCGAAAGAAAAAGTAAACAAAGAGACTAAGGTTAATAAGGTTCTATTGGAAATATTCTCCAGAACAGAGCATTTTACGCGTAGTTGCGCATTCCTCTGACCGGGACTCCTAAAGTGTACAGACTGTAGGTCTAGTTATATTATACGTACATTATACATTCATACACTTATTGTGAACATTAAATACAATACGTATAGTGTAAACTATAATAAGTTTGACTGAAGTGTGCACTAATTATTTCAACAAAATATGTATTGCATATTTTTAAAAGACTTAGTACGTACAAAAACCATATTACCAAAATCGGAGTGTGCCAAAAATGGAATCTTACTGTAATTCACCGCATACTGTCTGATCGATTCACGTGAAAAGCATACTGTCACGAAGACATTTATTTAAGAAGAAGATAACAAAATATTAATAAGCAAGATATGAAACTTTCTCACCGAATTTTACTGTCAAATCTTCATAATGACATTGTTTAGACAATTCAACCTATGATTCAGCAAAAATTAGCTTTGTCCACGATGGTTAACTTTTTGGTGTATTCGAAAAAGTAATTTCAATTGGTCGTTTCTCCTCTGCTATTATCAGTCTTGTTTTTTCTCTACTAAATTTTTCTGTAGAATTCATCTTTATCTGAAACTTCAGAAACTGACACAATTAATGATTGCATATATGGTTTTAGAAACTATCTCGTTTATATGGTGGCCCTTAGGATAAAAGCGGTGCGAGTATGTCTTGAAAACTGCATCCTTTTCTTTCTTTTCCAATTTTTTGTATTTCCAGTTTTATGAATTACGCTAGAGCCATGTGTAAGGTAAAACAGCGAAATGCACAGCTAATTTCAATTTCCAATGTCATTCATTGGAATCCATTAGACGAAACAGCAGTAATTAGTCAATTAAAACATTAAATCATTTCGAATAATCAGAATTTCGTCCACCGAAAAAAAACCTCTCCCCGTTGAAGTGGCTATGGCGTCACTGTTTTGCATAAATGCTACCACCCACTCCGACGCCGGCAAACTGACTCACGCAGACGTCAATTGCGATGCAATGGGGGAAAATTAAATCCGGCTTGCATTGCATTGTACTGTTTGGCTGACATAATCAGACCATTTTCCCGCGGCACTCTGCATCAGCCGAACGGAGGACAGACGAACAGATGAACGAACGGACAGCGTGGCTGTGAAGAGTGAGAGTCGTCAGCAGCAGCGAGCAGCGGTGTGTTAGATAATGCATTTTGATACACTACCTCGGTGCCGGTAATTAGAGACTGCAGCATTTTGAAAAGGTGATGAAAAAAAGAGTTCCGTCGGTCATGTTTCACGGGGCATTGAGCTCGTGGGGGCGAAATGTAGTGCACAAGTACATACAAAACTGTACCCGGCAACCGCATAATGCTATGACAGTTTTATGCTTCGGCACGACGCACACGCAAAGTGTGCGATACGCTGGCTGGCGGTTTCGAAATGTTTGCCACTCTGCCAGGTCCGACCAGTCTATCGGTTTCGGTGTCCATGCTGGATGCTGATAGAGCGCTTAGTGGGTTGTGACTGTCAGCAAATCCTCGAACAATTCCACCGCGCCTGGAGGGTGTGGGTTTCATGGCCGGTTCGCCCCAACCAACGGCGGGAATGGGTACGGTTTGCGTTAAGTGAAAGATCACTTTCATAACTTGTTTGATTTGGAATTTTCTGTTATTTCTGTTCCGGCACGTGCCCACTGGTGCATAGCTTTAATTTTCTAACGAACCTTGTCTGTGTACTCGTCGTGGAAAGTAGATCATTCCGTACTTGGCGTCGGCTAGCATTGAGCAATTTAAATAGGCTGTTTTGTACTAATATTTCAAAAACTAATGGTCTATGGGAAGAAGTTTGTAACTCACATAAATTAGAGTGGAGCCTTTTTCTTTCGATACACGATAAATGCATCAAAACTTGTTCTGAAAAAAAAACTACTTGACCAACATTGCTCCCCATTGATTTCGGCGATATTAGATGGAACAATGCAACTATTAATTATCTGTTCTGGAATTTCGACTCCCAAACCATAGATTTTCATGGTTAGATTTCTTCTGAGAAGTTTCTAGGTACGAAAAGACACTTATTTGATAGAAAAATTGAGGTGATTTATCTCCCAAAAAGGGCATCAGAAAATTTATTTTCTCAATTTATTTTGCTAGAGACTTGCTTTCTTTTTTTGTGGAAGTAGATACAGCACTACATAGTAAAGGTTTCGAAATATACAGCTTTATTTGTGATGGATCCCTAGAACCAGTTGTCGATATGAAACTTATAAAGATGATTTTTTTAAATTTACGCGGTCTTTTATAAAGTTGTTTGAAGCAATAACATAGAAGTTTTGCTGAAAAAATGTGAATTTTAAAACAAAGAAAGTAATTGTCAATTTTTACATGTTTTTAGATCTACTTTATCTAGCTTTTCATTCATGGAAACTTTTTCGAGTTTAATCGTGAAAGTCTATTGTTTACGAGTTTTTGATTTTTGATTGGGAAAATTGCTTTCTGGAATACTGTGGATTAGTAAATTTACCACATCTCGTATGCTCGGTCGAATAGCATAAAGCTTGAACTCACCGACTGCGGTATTGGCCCGGACTTTTTTCGGTACTTTTTCGTTAACTTTACACGTGGTGGCACCAATGAGGCTATCGGTTCTATTGTTCTTGAGACAATGCACACTAAATCGAGCGACTGCTAGTTTCCGTTCTCTTGCTTTAGGTGGGCACTCTTGGAATTGAGTACAGATCAGACTCGATTATTCGGGAATTCCAAAAATTTCGCCACAGATAATCGAATCACCTGGATCATCGAGTCAAACTTTTGTTTGAATTATGTTGTGAATTTAACTTTCATTCGCGATGAAATTACCAAATAAATGGGCAGGGTAAATATGCCGGTTGCGGTAGATGTACATGTACTTATTCTGGCCCTAGTCGATTTTTTAGATTTTCAAAGCGTGATTTGTATTTTCAGTTGGGGTTCATTTATTAGTTATACTGGTAACGGGCCTAACATTCATCTTTGCTCGAGCAACCCAAGAATAGACATCGCCTCCAGTGACTACCGGTTTTCTTATCAGAATATTGTTACCGCTTCCTTGACCAAATTTTTCTATCGTATATACACCGATAAAATATATTCGTAAATAGAACGAAAATGGTTATAGAATGCACGAATTCATACGTCGTTTTCTGCAATGAAGCATTTTCATGCTTTTTACATTTCTTACAAAAGAATTGTATAGAATTCGCTCAAACTTTGCAAACTATTTTCGAGGCCCAGAGGGCCGAGTCTCATATACCAATCGACTCTTGATAAATTGGGACAATGTCTGTATGTGTGTGTGGGTATGTATGTATGTGCACTAATATCATGTAATTATTTCAGCAACCGCTTAGCCGATCTTAACGAAATTAGTTTCAAATGAAAGGCCTAACGTTGCGATTCGACACTATTATTTTTGTTTATCGATATGTTGTTCAATTTCTGAGATATGGATGATTTTATCAAAACACAAAGGGTATAAAGCAAATAACTTTCGACCAAAACAATACTCTGTGCCCAGAGTTGGAAAGCCTGTAAAAGTACCTTTCAAACAAGCTGTAGATTGTCAAAATCCGTTCACAAACGGCGGAGATATTAAACGTTTTGTATTTTTATTCCTCGCTTACCAATTTCCACTATCTAAAAATGAGATCGTTACATATAGAGTATTGCTTTACGGATGTTTTAGGGACAAAACTAAATCGATTTTGAATATCGGGGTATGAAAACACATCTACGTGATTCAAGGAATTCGATTCTAAAAGTATTTTGTGAATTTACTTAATAAGTACATAACTATTTCTCAAAAATAATACACAACTTTACTTCAGAGACAAAACAATGTTTAGATTCACTTCAAAGTGAAAATTTGTCCAGAGTTGATGTATTTATCCGTTGGATTAAGCATTGCGTTCAATCGTGAGATAGACGTTGGATGGTATACAAATGCACAGATCACCAACTTATCCACCTAGTAGTGAGAAAATAGATTTCTAACATAATTCATATCATATTTCACTTGTAGCATCACCAAGGGCAACTGTGTTTCTGATTAACAAAATTCTAGTGAAAGTTTATCTTCTTTTACAAGATTTATGTTATACTAATTGTGGCGTAAAAATTATCAGTTGCATTATGTATAATAAAATTTCGCCCTACACAGAAAAAAAATATTTTGTAATTTTAAGTTTATTTTCATGCATTAAAAAAGTTCTTCCACAAATACACACGACTTGTCATGCTTTCTTGAACGAATTTCATTATAATTTTACACGTGGATTGAAAATTACAGTTTCATTAAACGGAAAACCAAATCATTTCAATGTATTTTTATTTGCATATTGCTGTAAAATAAATGACATGTAATATTACATGAATTAAAGTGTAAAATTGTATGCTTTTTGACGCTCCAATTGAGTGCATTGATTTCAATGTAATTTTCAATAGAATTTTTTATTCAAGCTTTGTATGTTTAGTCACGACTCAGATCTATCCTGATATTTCCCAATCCATTTCAAAGATGTGTCATGAGATCTTCGACTAATCTGAAAAATTTGTTAGTATTCAAGCTAATTTAATCTTGCGATGAATTTGTTCAGGTTGAAGCAAACAAACCGATTTTTGTCATCTGTAGTGCAGAACAGCGCCACTTGCGGAAACAAACTAAATATTACATTCTACTTGAAAAAGAAAATATTTGTGGTCCTGTCAGAATTTGAAACATATTTGTATTATGAGAAAACTATAATTAATTTATGTTACAACCCTGCTTTCCTCTGAAGATGAGGGGCTATTCCTTCGAAACGTTGCACTAAGGAGAGTCATATGACCAAAAACCGAAAACTACATCAACTTCAATTTAATTCAATTCTATAGTGAGCGTTTGTATATACTATAACTATGGAAATCGTAGGGTATTTAAAATTGGGTAATATGATTGTTTGCAGACAAAAATGTTGAAAGAGACATACCACGTGCATTTGACTATTTTAAACTTTTCGTATCTCTACTGAATTTTGAATGAAACATATTCTCAAATGTGTCATTTGAAAATGGAGAACACATATTTTGGGTTGATATTATTAAAAATTTGGATTCATTGTATTGAAATGCACTTTTATGAAAAATACCGGATCAAATTCCAAAAATATCCACAATTAGATCCGGGAAAAATGACGCCAACAGATCCCTGAACTATCGAACTATACTTGCATCCCAGTAAAAGGATGCAGTCAACTTATAGCGGTGGTTTCAATTGCCCAAATTTGCCTTATACTGAGAACGCTTCAATTGAAGCTTCAATGCCAGAATTAGTACAGGTATAGGACAATTCAATAGACATTGGACAATTCAATAGACGTTTTGAGTGTTCCGTATTCTACACGTAAATTAGCGAGGATTACAATCACAGTTTATGGATTGGACAGATAGTTGATCTCACTGAATATACATTTCTCATGATCAATGTGACTAAAAGCATATTTATTATATATTTTCGATGAATTTAAATACTTATTCTGGTAGTTTGAACCATTCCTTTGTCATGGCATTGTTTTGTGTATGACTCATAAACCAAAATCTCCAGATCGATAATTCCGAACGAAATAATTCTCAAGTGATAAGGATTGCTGGACCTAAAAATTCTATTTTGTACAAAAATCATTTTTCAGATATCTGTGACCAAAAAACATCTTTTAATTCCAAGACAAATTCCTGATTTCTAGATTTCCTGATGACTAATTAAGGCCTATTAATAAACTAGAAACACCAGATAATCTTAAAATGCCGTCAAGAAAAGATGAACGAAAACGTGCTTGCTCTTTGCAATGAGATTTTCATAAACACTTCAGAATATTCTGAAACAATGGTTTTGGAATTCGTGAAATTCGTTTTATTCATTTACTTTATTTAACTAACTTTTTTAAATTTTAATCTATATACTCATATTTTCCAGATCATTCATTTCATGGATTATATTCGTTTTGTTATTTTTTTTTTAATTTTAAATATTTGACTTATTTTAAATATATAATCATTTCACTTTAATTTTTTTTTCGTTTAGCATTTTGTTGATTCATTTTGTTCATTTGACCTCATTTTATCTCTTGTATTCATTTCATTCTTTGTATGCATTTCGATCAGTTTATTATCTCATGCATCTTATTCGTATCATTTATTCAATTTATTTTATTTACTTTTTTCGTATTATGCAATTTTATATTATTTTTCGGGTTCACACATTTTATTCATTTTAATAATCTGACTAATTTTGTTCAGTCATTCATTTTATTCATTCAGAACATTAATTAGACACAATTTAATTTATTTTATTAATTCTATTACTTTTTAATAGTGCTGATTTTTTTTTAAATTTCAATCATATTATTGTTTAAAAGCAAACAAAATGAAAAAAAAATGATAAAATATATAGAAAGATTTTTCATTTTATCACTTTCTTCATGTTGTTTATTTTATTCATTTTATTGATTTTGTTATCCCTCTGCATATCCTGTTATTTATGAACAACTACGTCTTCGAACAGTTAAAACTTCTGGGTTAGACACGATTTCCGCACCAAAAAGTAAAACTAATAATTGTGACTATCACCGTTTATTCGAGCGCTAATAGTTACAAGAAATATCACTAGAAGTGAAGTTATTGCAATTGTTCTGATTGGATTTCACCAGGGGCGGACCCAGAAAAAAAAATTCGGGAGGGGTCTGAAATTTTGATTTTCAAATGAACGTTGCACAATTAGAAATACGTAATAACCTTATTTAATGAATATCAGTTATGTTGGACAAATTTGGTTTGGAATGATTTTCAATAGGAACTTAAATAAAATTAAAACTACTTTGAAATTTTTCAACAGGTAATAACATTTCGGAGGGGGTCCGGACCCCCAGGACCCTCCCCCTGGATCTGCCACTGGATTTCACTGAAGCAGTGCTACCAGAGATATTTTCAGTTATTGGTGAAAAAATATTTTTGTCTTCAAATATTGTTGAAAACTGATAAATTTTATCAATGTAGACTGCTTTCGGCAATCTTTTCTGCCCCATCGAACTATTGAAAATTTTGCAGGAGATGTGTATTAAGGATCGGTAGTAAAAATTGAACAGCTTCTCACACTGGTAAACAAGCATCTATCTTGATCTAAACAGGTTTTGTGTGTTTCTTAACTCTAACACTTTTAAGAAAAATGGTTTTGGAACCGTATATGATCTAGAAAAAATATTGGATATGAAATGGTTAATTTTATCCATATTATTAATCGTATTAATTCAATTTTTTATTGTTATAACACTTCGAATAAACTGAAAAGAAAAATAATAAAATAAATAAAAATTTAAAATAATTATGAAGCAAAGCAATAAAAAAATAAATTGGGCAATAATGGGTTAAGTTCCATTTCCACCATTAGTAAATTTTTCACCTTACAGGTAATCGGTCGAATAGCACATCGCACAGAGGAGTAACTGGGGTCAAATCCTGGCCAAAATTATTTGTTGTTGCTATTGCTTTTATTATGCCTTAATATGAACAAAAAATAGACAATAACAAGTTTTTGGAATAATTTGGCATCTATCCACCTACCAGTACAGAGGTCAATTTTCTATATCCTTTCGAATACTAGTAATTTCGAGGTGATCTTTGTGAATACATTCGTTTTTCCAGTTGCACAAACAGTTGATCAGTGGAAAAGGGAGAAGAAAAGGGACGCTTGAGCATATTTTCATAGAGATGCATTTTGAAAACATAGTATTTGGCCCTACAGCATTTTGGTGTACCTCAAATTACTAAAAATTTCAATATTTTCTAATCGCTTGGAATTTGTGGATCGGACAAGATCGGAAGAGTTCTTATGTTTTTCGGATAGCTGGAATCTGGTTTTGTAATACTGCTTCAGCAACTTTGCCGGATGTAGCCGTATAATGTTACTTTTTTATCATACAAGTTTGGAATAAAATGTTTAAAAAACGTATTTTTTAAAGTTAGTGCAATGCACAGCAACACTAATACTTTCAGTTAGTTTTAGGCTGAAGTTATACAAATGGTTGTGTTCAACTACGTTTGCAATAATATTGTCTTACTTAATACAGTCATCATTACTAGAAAGCGATATTGCTGGATATATAATTAAAATGATTAAAAAAAAACCCTTATAATATCACCATTTTACATCCATGCAAAAAATCTTTAACAATTTTTGACATACTCTTAATTTTGCCACGTTATTTAGCAGGCTTTTAGGTATGTAAAAAAAATATAACGAAATAGAAAATCAAAAAAAAATATTTTGGTTATTGGCCAGGCATTTGTTCTAGTTACTCCTCTGTGCATCGTTTGAACTCAACCACTGCGTTATTGACTCGCAGCACCACTTATTCTTTAACTTCACTCATGATGGCAACAATAAGATTATCGGTTCCAACCTTCCTAAAACAATGCACACTAGATCGATCAGCAGTTAGTTTTAGTTCATTTACATTAGGCAAAAACTCTTGTAACTCAAAATTTAAACATTTCTTGCTACGCCACTGGATATCGTAATCAAATGGTCGGTGTTAAGTCAAACCGGACTAAGTCCCAAAACATAAAAATGAGATAATGATAGCACTGGATAAAGAATATCGTCAGCTACATTCGACTTTTGCCGAATTTGAAATATGCAACAATAAACAAGAATTATGGCAAACATTAATTTCCAATCATAATGTAAAGGATGCTGCGATTCAAACTTTAAACTCGTTTTTCTCGAAATCAATATTTTGTCACTTAGTCCGGTCTGACTTAACACCGACCAAATATTACCAATTTGCTCGATTATATTTTAAAAATAAAATTACGGGTGCTCAAAATATTCTAGACTGAATAATTATTGGAATTCACCAATTGATCTCTTAAATTTATATCAGCCCGGGGACAACTTGACAGATAGTGCTTGTTTCATATATGTACCACCGATTTCATTGTGGCGCTAGTATGCCTTCTCTGTACGGGTACCACGAACAACGAAACGAAAAAGTGTCAAGAGAAAAGCGTGTTTCGTTACGTGTGCTATGAACGCCGTCAATGCGGCTAGAACGACATTTAGAAAAAACGTGTTCCAAAATGTGGATAAAGAAAACTATTAATAGAGAATAAATTTATCCATAACTGGAAACCGTCAGCAAAGTTACATAAATCTTATAAATTTAGCTGGAAGTTGTTGTTTTTAGCAACCGGCTCTTTTCCTTCCTAAAATGTTTTGATTTTCTTGTTGTGTAAAGTTTATAATCAGTAAATCATTGGTCCTTTTTCCTTGAGAAATATAATTGAAAAATTTTGGCCAATGAAAGTTAATCACCAAGCTTAACATTTCGTGAACCTACGCCATCTTTTTTCAAGTTCATTGAGAACGTCAAGAATTCTAATATTATGATCGGGTAAATAAACAATATATGTATGATTTTCTACACATTTAGCACAATTGGTTTTGAATAGAATATGTGTGCTTTTATCAGAATTCTGGCAGCAAACCGGTAGTGCTCAGCTTCAGCAAGAATGCTGCCAGGAATGTACAATTTTGTTCGACTCCTGCCAGAGTTTTGTTCGACTTTTGCAATAATTCTTTCCCGAAGATATTGCGATGGTTTTGGTACGGATCTCTTCAGAATTATTCTGGCATTTTACTCGGCTCCGGTCCGATAGAAACCTAACGGAACAGCATCTATCGGAGGATTTCATGTCTGGGGAGATGTTGACTCGAACCCGAAGATTTTCGGAAATTCCAATATAGGTGGAAGTGGCTTTATTTTGAAAATCATCATCTTGTATTTCCGAAAATCGATTTATTTTATTTTGGATTTTTTAAATTCAAAACGGAATCTATGTTTCTATGTTTTTATTGCCGTAAGGTTCTACTGTATCAATTTTGTTGGCTATTTTCATTGCTTTCGTTTCTCTTAGTCTTAAATTTGCCGAAAATAGCCAACAAAATCGATGCAGTGGAATCTATGTTTCTGTTTAGGTATGGTGGAATGAACATTTTTAAATAATAAATTAAATTAAAATTAAAATTCAGCATTTGGGATAAAACAGAACTCTTTCCTGTGAAGTACAATGCTGGCTCCACTACTGCGCACAACTATTCTACTTTTTGTTTGTTATGCTTTCAATGGCAAGTTATACGGTTTATATTTTTGACGTTCGCCACATTTCACACCGCTGTGTGACGAACTGATCCACCCCACATATCGGTAAAATCGATGAAAACTGATGAGAAAATGTGCTGCTTCGTATCGGATAGGTACCACACCATGTACATATAGTTTTGTTCGTTATTGGGTTCGATCTGATTTTCCAACAGTTTATAGCCGAACAAGCAGACCGACGCGACCGGACTAAAATTCCAATGGCGCATAGCATCGGTGGTTACCAGCAATCGAGGGGTAACCAAGGAAGCGATTAGTACTCGAGATACCGAAAAATGTACCAGCAATCCGATGCGTGGAATTCGATAATTACCTGGCGCGGAGCATTGCATGGGTCGTTTGGGCGGTTACCAGTTAGCGTGTGTTGATAATGTCTAATGTCCAGTACGGTTACGAACTGAATTCAAGCGGGTGTTGAAGTTTCGCAACCGTTTGGGAATGGATAGACCACCCTAGTGGACCGTGTATGACTCTATTTTCAAGAAGAAGCAAGAAACTAACAACTGTCCATTCAGCACGCAACCGAAGTGGGACCTTATGGTTAGTGTTACGCGTTCCGAATAGGGTGGAAAAAAAGATGGGCTCAACCCAGCATAGTTACCCAAAAGCTGACGGCGTAAACACGATCGAGAGGTGCAATTTGCAACGCACCATTTGCTGACGGGCGACTTGCATTCAGATGGGAAAGCGTTTATTGAAAGGTGTTGGAAAGCAACCAACAAACAGTGTGATGTAATTGAACGATTTGCACGTCCAATTGATGCATGCTCGGCGATTCAGTTGTCATTAATGATGTAGTAAATCAGAGCGGTTTGTAATGTTTGGTTACCAAACTAAGTCTAATGGGCAGCTATTTTGTTAAAATAACTGGTCTTACTGGCACTGGCTACAAACTGATCGTACCATCACCATTGGAATGGATCATCAAAATGGGTAACCTGATAAGAGAGCGAAAGTTGAACACAGAATACTCCTATCACGTATCACCTAGGATTAAATTACAATGTTTTGCATATTTATGATCTCTAACAGTATAGTGGTAGCCGTGAAAATCCTCAACGACTATATGAATGTCCCACCCATCCCGAATGTCGCATCGCGACTCACGGCAAAAAAGAGAAAGTTTTCTTCCTCCTTGGCCAGTTTTCTTCTTGGAAATTTCGTTCACCTCTTGCAAGCAGGACCAGACCGAACTAAAATCGCGAAACCGGTTGCCGGTTGTGATTACCATGTTTTTTCCGCGTTCATTTGCCTGCACACAAACAAGTCTACCCTTCACTGATGACGACGACCTGCCCTCAGCACAGTTCCATAGGTGGTTGGTGGGTATAGGCAGGACTGGTTTCGGTGCGGGATTTTGTACGGATGAAAAATAGGCGGCCGAAGACCTTGAAAGGCTTACAACAACACGGCCGAGCAACGCCGTCAGCGAAATGGATCGGTTAGGAGAAATGCTGTCTGCACGCCGGTTAGTTGTAGGTACACACGTCTGCAAATGTCCAAGAGAAATGAAAAACAACACGGAATCGAATTGGCGAGGCAGGTTGTCGACGTCGGTCGTTGGCCAGAGCAATCATGGCACCACACCTTTTGCACAAGCGGGTGCTTAACCGCTCGATAAACCGGACTGGTCATTTTCTTGGTGAAATGGTGAGGTGCGTTTGGTGAGCACTTTCTAGCGAAGGTGCGAACCGAGGGGATTAAAGATAATGCGCGGACCTGCAAGCGTGTTGCTGCTTGAGCTACGTGTAAGACGTTTTATCAATATTGACTTAAAGATTACAGTATGTTGACATTTCTTTCTAACACGCCATATATTGTAAAAATCTGGCCACACACGGAAAGATATTTAATCATTTAACAATTTTATTTTTCACCACAGCTAGCTAAAATGAGACCGTTACATAAAGAATATTTACCCCACAAATAGGGTTAGAAACGTTTCTAAAGAGATTTTGCTAGCTCGAAAAAGAGACGAATGCCCCTAAGATTAAACCTTTTATAATCGAAATAAAAATTTCTAATAATACTAGAGATGGCATCGATGTAGAATAAAATATTTTTTTAAGTTGGCATTTGTACCCTTGCATTCAATGCTTATTTTAATCGCGGGTTTGATGTTTGATGGTACTTATATGAATACACAGATCATCGTGCGATCCATCTAGCAGTGAGATTATAGCTTACTCCTATAGTTCATACATATAGAGTGGCTGATATGAAGTGTGTCCTATTCAGAATCCTATATCGTTTTTATGTTCAAATATTGTTCATTCGTTCAAAGCTAAAACTCAAAATACATTCACTATGGCTTGACATGACCAAAACGAAATTAAAAACAAAAGGTCGAATGGGCTGAATCTCATGTGATTCACGGGTGATAGTTTTTCAGCATTTCAATACATTAGCATATTTCCTAGTTCGAACCTTACTCTCTAAAGAAAACAAATAGAAAAGCCTATAGGATTTACGTTATGGGTAATATGGAAGCCATTATGTGGGCGAAATAAACTATGGAAAATGTTTTTAGCCATTTCTGGTTCACACGCGCTTTATGAAACGGTGCCGAGCCTTGTTGGAGCTTCTATAAACTGCAACCGAAATGTTTATATATCCCATCTCTCTATAGCAGCTTCCAAAACAATAGTTTCAATATTAAAAGTAGAAATTATTATGGCACCTGACTCAATGAAAACGATTAGAGAAATTCATCGGCAAACATTTTTTGAAAATTTGTCTTAATTTGAAATATTTAGGTTATGTGATCAAGACATAAGAGTTACCAAATGCAATATTTACAATATAAATATATGAATAGTAAATATCTCGTAATAGAAGGTCAATTATTTTTCATCTTTCTTGCGCACTAACCATCAACTCCAATTGCTCATTTCGTATTCATGGCAACTGTTATTGACCTAATTTATTTATTCATTTGTTGTACTGTCACCAACAGACCCCAATGGTGGTTGCTTAAACTAATTACACGTTAGAATAGCCAATATTTTAGCTTTTATCGAATTCCTCGTCCGATTGAAGTCAAAGGCCGTCACCACACTGTTGAAAATACGCTGAAGTCTAGTAACAGCGCTCTGGCGACTACAGTTGGTTCTTCTGAACGGAACTCACAGAAGTTAAGTTATTGCGTAGAGCTCGAACGCGGGCTTAAAGATCCAGGCGTCCGAGGATTGTAGGGCAATCCACTCTAACGGACAGTAAGTCCGAGACGAAGAGGGCTCGAGGCCAGTCCCTTCGGATGCCTAGAGTGTCGAGCTGAATTAAATGACAACGGCTTTCGCAGCTCGGCAGCTGAAATTCGTTTTTGCCAAGGAAGATGTCGGAGAACAAAGCATATGAACCGACGTTGGAGGGCTTCGATTCTGTCAACACCTTTCTGGTAGTATGGATTTCAATCAACAGATAATCGTAGACGATAGAGCTTATGACACCTTCAAAGTTCGCTCCTAGGTTACCAGCGACTACAAGATGTAAAGGGTGGATGATGACGCACATGCTGGACTAAAAGAGTCGGAGCAGTGGAGCAGTACGGAGCGTAGCCCCTGGCACTTACAAAGCAAAGGTCCAATGTACGCCTATTCTCGTTGATGACATTATTGATTTGCCGAAGAGTTGTGCTGTGGAAGCTGGGCAGAATGGCATTGTTGATAAGTGCCGATTTTTCCATATCAAATCGTAGAAATCCATTGCTTGCCTGGCACCAAGTCAAGCAAGGTAAGTTGAAATCGCCCCGTAAAACAATATCATCAGACGAAGCAGCGATCGAGGTGATGTAAGCATGTAAGGAAGGAAAGATGTACATCGATCAGGCTCAAATCACAAATTCTGTCAGGTGGAAAATACACGACGCACAGGAACAGATTTGTGATTGGCAAGCTTCACTGATATCCAAACTCGCTCACCGGTCATCGTTGATCAACCGGGCTTTTATACCATAGCGAATGGCGAATGGCGATAAGCACACCACCACCTGATGTCTTGTGGCTGTTGAGGGCGTTGCTGTCACAGCGGTAGAATGATGAACGAAACACCTGGCGAGAGAAGGTACGCTTGTTGAGCCATGTCTCGATCAAAGCGATGACGTTATAACAGCGGCTCGTAGTCGTGAGCAAATAGCTGTCCGTTGATGAATTTAAGCCACCAACATTCTGGTAGTATATCTCGATGTTGTTGGAGGATGGATCAGTTTCAGCACACAGCGAAGCCATGTTCCCGTTTTGAGCGCGTCTTTCATCAATCCCACAAACAGTACCGGAGCGGCTGACGGTCGCTTGGGCGACCGTGGTGAGGGAGTCGAGGCATCCCGAATCAACTGCGTCGAGACCCACCAAACGACGAGCGTCGTCGGCGAGATACTTAGTTGACATCTGGTCACAAAATGTCGGAGTAAAAGGCAAATTACTGGAAGTGAAGAATACAACAGTGTTCGGTACAGATGTATTCTTGCCATTTGTGGTGGGTTGAAAGACTCTTTCACCCATCTCACACACAGGAGTGGGACGAGTGATGATCGCTGGCTGCAATAGTGCCTAAACGTCGACTATTCTTTGTCCCTCTTCATCCCGTAGCAATATGAATTTCTGCAGTGCCGACTGAGGATGGTGCATTCCTGCTGTCCTCAGCTTTCTCTCAAGGTCTTCCGGAAACAGCAAACGTGTTGATTGCTCTGACCTAATTCCTCTCTCTCAGGAAAGACTTCAGCTCCAGCTTGATGTCGGGGTGGTGAATCGAAGGAAGCTGCCGGAATCTAAGATGCTTATACGATTCGCCCCGAACTATTTCCCGAATCATCTCGCCTTCATCGATCTTGTAGCCACCAGTGTCACCAATGGCCCTGGTAGTACAGAACTGAGAAGATCAGCATTTCTCTAGGTCAAACTTCGCCGATGTCGCGACTAATCTTCTCGACTAGTTTGATGACTACACCTAGTCGATCCGTCGAGTCAGCATAGATCTTGAGATCGTCCATGTTGAAGGTATGGGTTACCTCTTTCGGTGAGCTTCTTCCATGCCTGATCTGATAACTATGCCCGTTTCGATTGAGTGTTCTAATGAGGGGATTAGATCGCCAAACAAAACCAAAACGGGGAGAAGGAATCACCTTGAAATATCCGTCTTAAAATGCGAACCATTCTAGACAGCAACACATCCTCCACACTTCTGAGCTACAGTGTTGTTTTTTCACAACTCCATCGCCTGCCGCAGGAACTTCACAACCAAGGATGCAAAATGCCTACCTTTTCTGCGGCTGTAATTTTTCTGCCTACATTCTCATTTCTCTTTTGACGCTGCTGTCGTTCGCTATTGCAGGACGCCCAGCGCTGTACGGCAGTCTGTAAGTAACATGACAAAGAAATACTGCCCCCAGTACAGCCACCAGACGCGAGCGGTACAGCTTCTCTTTCCTTATTTTACACTTTTTAATATTTTTAATCTATTCAATATTTTCAATCACAAACGACGGCAATAAATGCGGTTCGTTTACGCCACGACCGGCATCAACGCTTTCGTGTGCGGGCCTCTCCCTTTGACTACGCAGAGAAAAGTGTACAAAGCGAGAAAACAAACTTTACTAAGCCACACTCTCACCGAGCAGTCGGAGTACAGCAGCAAAACAAAAATGTATTCTACTGCTCTACGGGAAAATGTACTCGGTTTGGCTACCGTTCTGGCAAGAGCTGTAGTGATGCGTCGCTGTAGCGGGCTGTACGGCTTGTGCAAATGTAAATATACCGAATGTAGTTTACCAGTACCTTTGGCATCTCTGCTCACAACTATAGAAGCAACTTTTTACAGCCTTACCTTGATAAGCAACTAGTGCGGCATGGAGTCGTATGCCTTCTTGTAATCAACATAGGCCAAGGTACTGATGGTTATACACTATTTGTCCAACAATGACTACATCGATTAATGCAACCCTTTTGCTCCTCTGCCGGAATGCCACTCTGCTCATAATGGACCAATACGAATGTGGCGATAATGATGCTCAGAATCTTGTAAAGCTTTGATAGACAGTTAATTGCTCGGTACTTTGATGGGTTGGACGTGCTGCTGTGCTTGAGGAGGAGAATTGTGGTACCACGGCTGATGAAATCCGGCAATAAGTGTGGTTTGCGTATCGCCCTGTTGAAATATACAACCATCGTAGGATGTACAACGGTCATCTTCTTGCACTGAAACTATTCGTCCAGCTGCCGCCTAATTTCTGAGGTACCGCGTCGCCTCTCGTACATCATTGGTTTCGACGGTGACAGCTGGCATCTCGTCAATTTATCCGCCTATCCATTCCTCCTCGCGCCTTAGCCCTGGTTGTCCCTCGCGATGTTGTACGGGGACCTCCCAAATACTAGTCTAAGAACCAGTGACATCACCGATATCCGGTAGACCTTTCGCTGAAATTGAGATTCTAGTGGCTGATTTGGTTAACTGCAGATCTTCTAAATTCTGCATAAATTCCAGGTGCATTGGAAGAACGTTTTTTATGACCTGAAGTGCGCAGAAACGAATTCGCATACTAGCTGCCGATCAGGGCAGTGATGGGATTCCAGCCGCAGATGCGTCTATCAGCGCTTTCCTTTCGCGGCTCTCACTCTCAAATGACGCGTTCAAGCTTACTGAACTTCGCCTCGACACACCGCTTGCTCAGATCGATTTCCGCAGATTCAGACATCCGGTAAACTCTGGGTACGCCTCTTCGAACATCGAACATTCAAAGATAGTACGTGTCGATCCCGAATTTTTGTTTATCTCCATCGCCCACATGATTCTATGTCCCTGTGTTCCCACGAGGGTTAGAGACTGGCGTCTGCTGGTCGCACCATTCCCCACAGATGCAGCGTTCTTTGCTGTGTGTTGTCCATGGCTGCTCCCTCAATCCATTCGTAGCGGAAACTCTTGGGACTCGGATTCCCGTTATTTCCATACTAATATGAAGAGATGGCTTTTTGGTCACGGTTTTCATACGACAATATCTCTATTTCGTCTAATACCATACTAAGACCAGCAGTAGTTGGGGTGCCCTCTTCTGGTGATCACATGGCCAAAACTCTTCTTGTTCGTAGCACCATAGTTGGACTGTAGTGAAAGGCCGCACATTGAAGCGCTCCCCCGGTTCTCTCTTGCCTGTCGGCATACAACCAAAGATCTTACCAGGGTTGGATACCCGATCTTTACTAAAGTTGCTCGTACATCAGCTGGTACCACGGGGCAGTAGGGATAGATGTTCTGTATCAGAAATTAATGACCGCTTGTGGGGCCTAGAGTGACAGAATAATACAGCTTTCATTTTATATTTTATTTTCATTTATTTTATACTGTTCATTTATATAATTTATTTTATTTATGTTATTTATTTTATTTATTTTATTTATTTTTTTATTTATTTTATTTATTTTCTTTATTCTATTTATTTTATTTATTATAGTTATTTTATTTATTTTAGTTACTCTATTCATTTCATATATTTTATTTTATTTTATTTTTTATTTATTTCCTTAATTTTTTCATGTTATTTGTTTAATAGGTACATTTTATTTCATAATACCATTTAACTCATTTATCTCATTCCATTGATTTTTTATCCCAGTCTTTTTATTCATTTTGTTTATTTTATTCATTTAATATATTTAAGTATTTTATATAATTTATTGAAATGATAATTTTTATTGGTTTTATTTGTTTCATTTATTTCATATTTTTTATTTCATGCATTTTATACATTCAACTCATTTTGTTTATTTGTTTCATTTGGCTCATTTAATTAATCTTTTTTTTGTTATTCATTGCAATAATTTCATTAATTTTTTTCATTTCATCATGTACATTATTTATTCTATTCTATTGATCATTTTTATTTAAATGAATAAATCATTTAATTTATTTGATATATTCTGCTCACTTTACTCATGAATTAATATTATTCGCTTTATTCATTTTATTTCTTTCATTTATGTTAATCATTATATTTATTACAATAGGGGTCCTAATTGTTAGTTTGAAACCTCAGATACATTTTGGTGCCAGAAAAGTTCATTTGCACAACTCCATGGCAGTGATAGGCAACGATTTGCAAAACTCTACGTTTTTCTATCCTTTTTCAATGTAGGGGTAATTCGGACCTCCCTACAGGGCAATTCAACTCCGCTAGCGAATGACGGATCTCAATTGTGGCATGTCTGTAATAATATACGTACATGGAACTATTGAGAACCAGAGCTACAGGTCCAAAGCCCTGGTAAAGGAGGATGGTTATGATGATCTGGGCCGAGGTCACCACGTAAAGCAAGGTAGGTCATAACCCCAATTCCAAGGCGTAAAGCGACCCGTGCCGAGGGATGAGTGATCGAGGGGGTGAAAAAGATGCTCGATCGTTAACGGAGCCTGTGGGGTACCTGGGCAACCCCCACAGTAAGCGTCCCTTACCACGTTAATGCGGAGCTCTGGCGTGGCGGACATTTATTCTCGCGCTACTCGTGGGTACAAACATGGAAAACAAAAACAAAAACAATAAACAGTCGGAGGTGCTAAACCCCTTTGCTAGAGGTGGTTTGGCGAGGTCTCCCCCCGTGGGGAGAGTAGTGGAGCGATGAGTGCTGCATCTGAAAGCACCAGTGACCCCCCAGCAGCGGTAGGAAATAGCCCTACCAACGCACCGGACGGGCCACTATCTGCAATGCGCAAAGTGGTGGAGCAGCTCGATTCAATAATCGAGTACACTAGCGCAAAGCAAAACATAAGCAAGGAGTTAAAACAGAGTCTCCTGGACCTCCGAAAAACTGTTCGTGTCGCAAGACAGAAACAGCAGGCTTATGCCAAGAGGGTGGAATGTCGGGAGAAGTCCGACAGAGAAACCCAGACAGTGGCCTCCAATAGGGAGGGAAAAGAGAAGGTCGATACGGGCACTCAGACAGTGGCCTTCACCTTCTATGGAGCAGCCACGTCGCTCGAAGCGGCGGCCGAGTTCCCCTCGAAGGGAAAAGGCAAGGGCAATCGCAAGACGGCGTCGAACGCGAAGCGCCCTAGGAAGTCGCCAGGCGAGGGTGCAAAAACCGACACCACACGGCGTGCAACCGTTAAGGCCAAACGCCGTCTGGCCGAGGTAAGCGAGGGCGAGAGTGGCCTCGCTGAGCAGAGCGTTGGTACCAGCAACCCGGCGCGACCGGGGCAGGGGGGCCCAAACCCCTGGACGCTGGTCATCAAGAAGAAGCCGGCACCGACACCGGAGGCACCGCGGCCCGCGAAGAAGGCCAAGGACAGAGGCGAGGCCTTGTGGTTAAAAACCGACAAGGACAAATACGCCGATGTCCTAAAGTCGATGAAGGCGGCCGAAAGCCTTTCGGCCCTTGTGCAAGATGTGCGTAGCGTGAGACGCACCAACACGGGGGAAATGCTTCTGGTGCTGAAGCGAGGCGCACAATCTAGTGCGGTATACAAGGCCTTGGCCCAAGA
Organism: Topomyia yanbarensis; assembly: GCF_030247195.1. Lineage (NCBI taxonomy): Eukaryota > Metazoa > Arthropoda > Insecta > Diptera > Culicidae > Topomyia > Topomyia yanbarensis. Next base: position 365,868,514 of record NC_080671.1, read on the forward strand.
GGTCCTTGGTAAAGGCGCCCAAGTCAGGTTGCTAGGGGCGGAAATGACTCACCAGTGCAAGCATCTGGACGAGTTCACGACCGCAGAAGATGTCGTCGCAGCCGTTAAGGAACAATGCGTGACGTCGAGCGGGCCTCTGTGCGATTTAGAGATGGACCCTCTGGCACCCAAGTAGCCTACCTCAGGCTACTGAAGGCGGATGCCAAAAAGGTAACCGAGAAAGGGAAGCTGAAGATCGGCTGGTCAGTATGCCCTATTAGCATACCCCAGCCGCCTTCAGTGGATAGGTGCTATCGGTGCCTTGAGTCCGGCCACAAAGCCTACGAGTGCAAGGGCATAAATAGGAGCAAACTATGTCGTCGCTGCGGTGAGGAGGGGCATAAAGAGCGGGGTTGCACTAAGGCACACAAGTGCCTTATCTGCACCGCTAAGAAGCAAGCCCATAAACATGCTATGGGCGGACCTTCGTGTCCCTTCGGTGAGGTAAATAAGAAGAAGCCGTGAACGTCACACAGCTAAATCTTAACCATTGTGCAGCAGCCCAACAGTCGGTCTCGGAGTCGAGGACAGATGTCGCCCTCTTATCATACCCGTACCGCATCCCTGCCGGCAACGGCAATTGGGTGTCGGACGGGTCTGGAATGGTGGCAATCTGCACAACGGGACGGTTCCCGGTTCAAGAGGTAATACACCCCTCCGCCGAGGGTGTGGCGATTGCCAAGATCAATGGTGTGTTCTATTGCAGCTGCTACGCCCCACCAAGGTGGCCAATAGAACAGTTCAACCAGATGATCGACAGGCTCTCGTCGGACCTAGTGGGCCGGAAACCGGTAGTCATAGCGGGAGACTTTAACGCTTGGGCTGTGGAGTGGGGCAGCCGCTGTACAAGTAGCAGGGGTCAAGCGCTAATGGAGGCGCTTGCGAAACTCGATACTGTGCTAGCTAATAATGGCTCCGCTAGTACATTCCGTAGAAACGGAGTGGAGGCGTGGATTGACGTAACATTTTCCAGCCCGAGTCTGGCTCCAGGCATGGAATGGAGGGCAGACGAAGGCTACACCCATAGCGATCATTTAGCAATCCGCTTTAGGATCAACTATGGTGTGCAGCATCTGAGGGCGGGAGATCCCTGTCAGGTACGCGGGTGGAAGTCCAATCACTTCGACAGCGAAGTTTTCACCGCGGACTGGAGGCCAACTCCGACAGTCTAAGCGGGGATGCGCTGGTAGCTGTTCTATCACGCGCGTGCGACGCCACTATGCCGAGAAAAACACTGCCAAGAAACGGTAGATGCCCGGTATACTGGTGGAGTGCCGAGATTGCAGCTCTACGGTCAGCCTGCCTCAGAGCTAGACGTAGGATGCAAAGAGCTCGCACCGAGGATGCAAGAGAGAACCGCCGTGAAGTGTTTCGAGCTGCGAAATTGGCCCTTAACAAGGCCATTAAAAGCAGCAAGAGAGCGTGTTTCGACAATTTGTGTGAGAGTGCCAACGCGAATCCGTGGGGTGACGCCTACAGGATTGTGATGGCCAATACCAAAGGGGGCTCCTCACCCCCAGAACGGTCTCCGGACCGGATGGCAACGATTATCGAAGTACTCTTCCCGTCTCGAGCCACAAGCCCCTGGCCACCTGCACTACGAGACAGCGCGGGCACGGCCGAAATGGTGGCTCCAGTGACGAATGAAGAACTACTCGCAGTGGCTAAATCCCTAGCAATGAACAAAGCTCCAGGGCCGGATGGAGTTCCAAACAACGCTCTCAAGGCAGCGATCATAGCGAACCCGAACATGTTCAGGCTAGCTATACAGAGATGCCTTGACGAGTGCCGTTTCCCCGATAGATGGAAAAGGCAGAAATTGGTGCTGTTGCCGAAGCCCGGGAAGCCGCCAGGCGACCCATCGGCGTACAGACCAATCTGTCTGATCGACACGACTGGCAAATTGCTTGCGAGGATCATCCTCAACAGGCTAACCCCGTACGCGGAAGGTACGGACGGTCTGTCAAGCAACCAGTTTGGCTTTCGGAAGGGTAAGTCCACAGTGGACGCTCTCAACTCAGTGATAAATACTGCCGAGATAGCGATCCAACGGAAAAGGCGAGGTATTCGATACTGTGCGTTAGTGACATTTGACGTGAAGAACGCATTCAACAGCGCACGCTGGGATGCCATCGCGCTCTCGTTACACCGGCTTAGCCTACCGGTGGGTCTGTACCGGGTCCTGGAAAGTTACTTCCAAAACCGCGTACTGCTATACGAGACCGATGCCGGTCAGAAAAGGGTTCCGATTACCGCCGGAGTCCCGCAGGGCTCGATCCTAGGCCCGGTGCTATGGAACTTCATGTATGACGGGGTTCTGAGACTGAAGTTCCCTCTTGGGGTCAAGATCGTCGGCTTTGTTGACGACGTAACCTTGGAGGTCTACGGGGAGTCAATTCCTGAGGTAGAACTAACCGCAGAACACGATCAGCACGGTGGAGGAATGGATGAGCGCGAGAGGCCTGGAGCTCGCTCATCATAAGACGGAGGTAGTTATCGTCAACAACCGCAAGTCGGCACAACATGCAGTTATTCATGTGGGAGAAGTCGCGATCACTTCACAGCGAAGTCTGAAGTCTCTCGGAGTCATTATAGACGACAAGCTGACCTTCGGCAGCCATGTCGACTATACATGGAAGAGAGCCTCGACTGCTGTTGCGGCTTTTTCGAGAATGATGTCCAACAGCTGAAAGGTGTGCGCCAGTAGACGTAGGTTACTGGCAGGCGTTGCCGTATCTATCCTCAGGTACGGCGGCCCGTCATGGTCAAGAGCACTGAGGGTAACCAGTTACCTACAGAAACTGGAGAGCACCTACCGCGTGATGTGCCTCAGAGTAATATCTGCCTACCGCACGGTATCACACGATGCATCCTACGTGATAGCGAGCATGATGCCAGTTGGGCTGGTGCTTCGAGCTACGTGGAAATAGGGGAGCCCGCGAGCGCACCAGGGTGACCTCGGTCGCCAGATGGCAGCGTGAGTGGGACAACTCCTCGAAAGGTAGGTGGACCCACCGGCTGATACCTAGCATATCGAGCTGGGTGGGAAGACCCCATGGGGAAGTTCACTTCCACCTGACACAATTCCTGTCAGGCCATGGCTGTTTCCGACAGTACCTCCACAGGTTCGGGCACGCGGAGGTCTCAGTCTGCCCGGACTGCCCAGGTGTAGACGAAACTGCCGAACACATACTGTTCGTATGTCATCGGTTCGACGTCGAAAGAAGAGCAATGCTTGACGTCTGTGGCTGGGACACACCCCTGATACCCTTATTCAGCGAATGTGTCAATCGGTGGAGAAGTGGAACGCAGTCTCGGCTGCTACCATCCAGATTGCCAGTAGGCTACAGGTAATCTGGCGAACCGAGCAACAGACGACGGGCACGGCTAACTAGTGATTGGTTGGCTGGAGCGAAAAAGGCCAAGCGCAATAAAGGGAGTGAATGGTCTGTTCATGCCAAGGCAGGTTTGGCGCAGCGACTGGCAACCGCGTAAGGGGTAAACCCAGCCACCCCGAAGCAAGACAGAAGAGTGAGTGTATAGGCGTATAAGTGGACTGTCTCATGCCAAGACGGGAGGGTCGTAGCGTAGTATGTTGGGACATAGCTATCGATACCTCATGGCGTGGCAGAGGAGTGAAAGGGTGAGCATCCAAGTCAGTCTCACACGGCATGTTAAGGGTGAGCACAAAAGTCAGCCTCACATGGTATGGTAGAGGCTAGCACAAAAGTCAGCCTAGCAAGGAATGAAAAAGGTGAGCACACAAGTCAGCCTCGCATCGTATGGGTGGGGTGAGCACAAAAGTAAGCCTAGCAAGGAATGAGTAAGGTGAGCACACAAGTCAGCCTCGCAAGGAACGAAAAAGGTGAGCACAAAAGTCAGCCTCATGTGGGAGTGTTTGAGAGTGAATCAAAGTGCGATTGAGAGAGCACCCAAGTAAGCCTCATACAGGACGTATGAACGCGTGAGTGAGAGTGAATGAGTACATTTAGTACAGCCATCCCCCCAGAAGTAATACCGAGAGGTAGTTCCTGGGAGGAATGATGGCGGAGCCCAATGGAGTTTAGTCGGTATTAATGGCAGCGTCACCATTCGAGCCCCCAGTGCACCCCGTGTGGTAGATTGGACCCTACCAATAGCACGTGTACTGGGCTAGGACGTAAAGGTCTTCTCCATTGTAAAAAAAACAGGACAATTCAGAGCGTCAATTTTTTTAACAATGGAATTAGGTTCACCTATGAAATACTTATTAGAAAAACTCCTTAAGAAGCAAAAAAATGCGTTACAAAAGCTTAATCTGGTTAGTCACAGCTGTCGATTGGCTAATCATGTATTTTCTTTGTTGGCAGAAAAATGAAACACCTTGTATCTCCTTTCTAAAAAAATGAGATTCATCTGTCAAAATTAATGTTTTAGAATAGTGGTTCCAAGAATGTGTACGACATTTATAAAGTCTTATGATTTTCTGAGAAATCGATGTGGGTCCGAATTACCCGCACTGTCTTAATTGCCTCGGGTCCCCCTATATTTTATTTATTTAATTCATTTTGGTTATAAATTCATTCGGTGCACTTTATTTATTTTATTCATGATAATTTTCATATTAATTTTATTCCTTTTATTCATGTAATACATTTGGTTTATTTGTTTTATTTAATAGCTGATTTTTATTCGCTTTATTGAATTCATTAATTAAAATATTACTTATTTTATTTATTTTATTAATTTGTTTCTTTTTATTCTCCTTATTATTGTTATTAATTTTATTCCTTTTCTTTATTTTATTCATTCTATTCATTTACTTAAATTCATTTTGATAAAATGAATGAAAAAACAGTCGCGATGTAAAAAATGTGTCATCTCACTGCTTGATGAATTAAATAGTTTATTTTTATAACGTATAGCGCAAATAGAAATATAATACTCATCAGTCAATTTAGCTTTAAATCCACATTAACCCACCTAGCAGTTAGACTAAACGCTTCTTACGCCTTTCATTATTTTGCAGAATTCATTCGAAGTACATATTAGAGACGAGGAGGCTACATGTTTTCATCCACAAACATCTCGTTAAAAGTAAATAAATTGAGTGATATATACAAAATAAAAAAAATGAATAAAAAAATTATTTCAAAAACAAAATGAATTAATTACAAATAAATAAATAAATTAATAACATAAATACAATAAGAATAATGAATAAACTGAATAATTTGACGAACGCGAATAAAATGGATAAGAGAATACTTGAATCGGAAACCGGTGGTTACCATTTGATCACTGAGTTACCCTCTTCTATGCCGCACCAACTTTCAGTTGTTTGGTCGAAAAATTGCATACACTTTACCTGGGCGAACTAGCTATCACAGTTTACAAAACTACAACATTTGATTTTTCAGCTTAAAACATGTGAAATTCTACGGTCATACAAAAATAAGATGCATACACCTCTTACTTTTCAAATCTTTTAAAAAGTGCCTGTGCACACTGACAAAGTCGACTAGCAAGTCGACATAAGTTGACTTTTACTGTGAGCCGTGTTTACAAACATTGTTTCACAGTTTAATGGCAGTGTTGGTAAACACGGTTCACAATGAAAGTTATTTATGTCGACTTCGTCTGCGTGCACAGCCTAATATAGGAGTCGCCATTTTGAATTTTAAAATACACATCGACATGCGGAACACTAGTATCTATTCGATAAGGCCATTTTGAAAATACCGTTAATGTTCGTGAATCGTGATATAAAGAATTTCACTAAACCGGAAATCGCTAAACCAGATTTCAAAATGGCGTCAAACATCAACCTGTTGCATCTACTCATCAATTCCATTTCAACTTCACGTATATCGATTGGACTATAGAGAACTTTTCTAAATCGGAAGTCGTCATCTTGGATTTCAAAAGGGCGGATACTCGTCAAGCGAATTCCGAACTTACTCATTTTGTTGAAGTGCGGCTGTCAGGATTTTTCACGATAAATCTATTTCATTCTTCCGAAATTCTGCTTCTGTTTCTATTGTGATATACTAAGCAGAATTTTGGAAGAAAGAAATAGAAAAAAATTTATATTTCATCTGAGCTGAAGGCATTCGAATCTGCGTTACACTTCAGTCAGCTTGAAAGTGAATGAATGTGGAACACGTTGACACTGAATACTGGTTTCGGTAAATACTTGTAAAAATATGCAACAGAATTTGAGATTTTGCACCACTGGTTCCTCATACTCAGCCTCAGTGCGGCATTCCACCCGCAGTTGTGAAGCGGCCACTAAACCAACAGTTTAAAAGCCGCCGAGCGGTATTTTCCTCTTAAGATATAGATTACGATGAATGTAATCAGAATGATTTCTAGAAGGTTGCAATTATCCAACCTATACATATTTCACCAGGAACAAGCTGGCGATTTAAAGAAACCCGAAATTTTGAACACAGTGCTGAGAGTTTACCTATATATTTTGGCCTTCTGCAGCAAGGCACTCTGTTAGGAAAAGTTGTATTCAAGTTTTATTAGAATTAATCCACTTCTCCTATTACGACATGACTTTTCAACTAATTTTACGCTAGTAAGCGGTGACACATCATATAGGTCTACTTAGTCCAGTCTGACTTAACACCGAACAGTTGTTCTTCGAATGTTTCTAGACGATATCAGTACTACATCCTCGACATGATAAAACTGCAAGTGATTTGAAATCCGACAAAATATGAGATTTTGAAACCATGATTTCAAAGAGTTTATGGGTCCAACAACGATATTTGACCCTACCCTAGTATCAATTGAGGTTTTATGGTAGTTTTAAAGCCACTCACAAAATTTAGATTGCATTTGTAGCGCGCTATAAAACTTTAATTGTTACTTGGGTAGTGTTATGGTAATAAAAACGATTCATTATAATAGGATACTATGGTATCTAAAATTTCTAAATAGATGCTCTCGAAAGCATTTATGCATTCATTTGCCTTCCATTTATTTAACCTCGATAAATGTCTACAAACTCTGAATCAATTCTAATTGGTATTTTCCTACTTCAATACCAAGCTAATAACTTGAACAAAAAGGTCGATTTGATTTGATAAAACATTTTAATATGCGCCATCATTCCAAACAATTCAATGATTCAATTGTTCGTCAGAGTCACCAAAGCCTGATATAGGAATTTAAGATGCCAGCTACGAGATTTCAGTCCAAGATACTGGGAAAGAAGCAACCGACTAATTGACTATCTTCAGCAAGCTTTCAATGTACAAAGTCATTGAGGTGCACAGACTTATTGTTGCCTAGCAAAGCACTTCGCAACATTGTTCTCTAAATGGGCGCAATCTGAGCCGATATGAATAAAACTATTCAAGTACCACAACCTTTCTCGAACACGCACTGGCGCAGCCGAGCTCCCCGCAGCTACCCATCCGTCGAGACAAACTTCGCCGTCTGAAAATGTTTCGCCCTGCCTCGATGTTTTGCATTTGGAGCAAATGATTGGGTCTGTATTGGGGAGTTACAAGGTGGAGCAGTCGATAGAAAGGTAGTCTGCATGTCTAATCGAACTCGAATGGCACACGGTTGTTATCTAAATGCCGGACATACCAATCGCTGTAGCGTTGCGAAACTTTTCTTATGCAGCAAAATCATCTAATACAGACACCAACCTGCGTCTGTGACTACCCCCGTTACCTTCACCAGTTGGTTGGTCCATCCGGCAGCGTTTCCATTGGGCATCTAGTTACAACGATCACTGAAGCAAGTCGATGGCTTACTTGGTGGAGTTCGTTTGTTGGAAAACAGAAGTTTTCTTTTGATGCTTTCGTTCGGTCGCTTGTGCTTGCCTGCCTGGTATTGTACTGTCCAGAGTGGAGATGATACACCACCAACAGATGCATCACCCAGCATCGGTTTCACTGCAGTGAGAAACAGCGACCCGAGCAAGATGCGCTCGATCTATGTAGATACATATGGCGAGGAAAATAAGAAAATTGCAGTTTTCCTTGTTTCCATCTTTGGCTGTGAGTACCGAGAGGCAAGCTTGGATGGGCGGCACAAAAAGCCAAAACAAATCTGAACCGTTGGGTGGGGTTGCTTTGAGTTCGACAAATTTCTTTGTTATAAATCAGTCATTAACCTTGAAACAAA